>NC_090969.1:3985156-4289375 GCF_040807025.1 Struthio camelus | reverse complement strand
TGCAGCTGCTGCTGGGACTCTTGGAGCCAAGTCTCTGGCTAGTCCCCGCTCAGCGACAGTGGGAGGCACAGCAGTGAGAGCGGGGCTGCTACCAGGCAGCAACCAGTACTCTAGGTGCCACTCAGAGCTGCTTCCTTCTCCACCACCACCTCCGTACCAACCCCAAGGCCCCCTCAGCCCCACTCATTAGGCATCCCTTTGCTCATCCACGTCTCCTCAGGACCCCATGGCCAACAGTCCCAGCAAGGGAAGTGCTCCTCACCCTCACGATCACGCTGATGTTGCTCGTCCACAAAAGGCAGAGCTCATTGTCGGCTTCCCTCTCCTTCTGGGGCTCCACATACTCTGGATCATCCTGCAACATCGCCCGGCCTGAACAGCAGCAGAAAGACACAGTGGTCAGGAGGAGTCATGGAGAGCTGCAGGTGGCAGACTCATGGCGTCAGAGAGCAACCAGCCTGGCAGAAACAAAGGGCATGCCAGGAATGTATGGGGAGCAAGATTCCCAGGGAGGGTCGGGGCCTATTCCAGGGCAGAGAAGGGCAGTTGCTTCAAAGGGTACTAAAAGCCCCACGGATTTGATTGGACTTTCCAGTGGGAAGCCCGACACAAGCCGTAGCCTCTGAGCAGGGGCTGCTGAGCATTTTCCAGGCCAGTGGTATCCAGGACAGGTACTAACAGCCTGCTCCCCTGCTCCTACATCAGCCGTGCCTCCTGCTCCTTTGCCTCACTGAGCAGAGGGGCCAAGGCAGTGCAATGCCTTCCCCGGCCTTGCCAGCATGGCCGCGTGCAGAAGCACACAGCCCAGCACTGCTTCTCTTACATCTTCGCTGCACAATGAATATGAAGAGGCAATGGAGAGCATCCAAGGCCCCACACTTGGTCTCCGCGTCCTCGTACGCACAGCAAAGGATGAGGCAGCCCACCAGCTGTCCCAGCATTGGCATGGGACAGAAGTGCCTTCCCATAGCAGGCAGGGCTCTCATCCACTCCTCCAAAGGGGTGCCACACCTGCGGAAGGCGGGTGGGACAGGTAGAAGAGCTGACGGGAGGCAGTCACCACCAAAGCCCTGAAGCCAAGACTCTGCCCAGGCATGGATCCCAGGGGAGCCAAAGCTCTCGATGGCCCTGCAGGCCTTGCCTGCCAAAGCAGCAGCCCAGCACAGGCAGCACTGCCAGGCTGCGGCTCACATCATGCTCCGCGCGCACTGCTCCCCTGCACAGGGCTGGGGGCACAGCTGGCTCCTGCGACAAAGGGACTGCAGAGAAAAGCCCATGGAGAGAGCGCCAAAGAGCTTTGCTTCAGGGCAGAGCCTTGCTCACTGCCTTAACCTGTGCCCACGCTTCCCTCCGAGGGACCCCTGAGCTGCACGGTGCTCTGGGCTGTTGCAAAGGGCCAAAGCGGGGGCTGCACGGTGCTTGGCTCCTTACCTCCAGCGAGGAAGAGTTGGCCAGCAACTTGCTCAGCCTCCCAATCCTCCCCACGGCCCTCTCACGCACAGCTGCTCTCTCCGTCTTGCTGAAGGGCAGCAGCATCTGCAAGGAGAAAGGCTACTGCTCTGCCCGGGGAGCTGACGTCCACTCCAGCAGAAGCAGCTCTGCTAAGCGCCTGCCTGCAGTGATACAGTGCACCAAGGCTTCCTCGGAGCTACAGCCAAGCCTGGAATGGCCTTCCTGCCCCTACAGGCCCCAGCCTGCAAGGCCCACCTTGCCCTCAGGCAGCCAGCCACACCTAAGCCCCCTCCCAGCCTCTGCTCCTGTGCCTGCACATGGCCCCGGGTGCCCTCTTCAGGATGGCAGGGCTTTCAGGCCACACCTTCCCTAGGGGTCTGCAGTGGGCAGCCTGGCCTCCGACCTCTTGGCATGGCAGAAGAACCAAGCTTCCAGGCTCGACTCCCCTTGCAGGACACGCAACTCCCAGTGGGTCTCTGCCCCATTCCGATCTGGCAAGGAAAGCACAAGGCACGGGGAGGCAGGGGGGCAGCAGCACCAGCTGCCATCTGTGCGGTGCCTAGAGAAGTAGGGTGACAGTCCTCGCACTGCTCTGGTGCAAGGAGAGCTTTGGGGGCAGAGGTGGCCCAGGAGTGTTCATGGAGGAAAGAGCCTGCAGCGTGCTGCCTGTACATGGCACTCGGGTGGGGAATGTCCACTCGAGGGTGTCACTTCCCTCTGCTGAGGAACAGGCCCAATGCAGCCCACTCTTTGCAAATGCCACACCTGCAAGATCTTCTGCAGCTCCAGGAGGCTGGAAGTGGCCGACTTGAGCACCAGCACCTCCAACATGCTATCCATGGCATCGAGGGTCCATGGCAAGGAGGACAGGGGGTTGTGGCATTCCTTCCCCACTGCCTCTGACCCACAGCAGACTCAGTTGGACCCCTGCTGCCCAGGGAGGACACCCGCTGCCCTGCACGGGCCAAGCAGAGGCCTCAGGGCAGGAGACCTGCTGTGCACGGACCAGCCCCTGGGCACTGCCCATGGCCCAGCCCCACGGAAGGGCATGAAGGCAGGAGGGTGGGAAAACAAGTCTGAGATCCTGCCCAGCCTTGGATCTATCTGGCAGTTGCCTCTCAGCACAGCGGAGCCAGGGGCAAGCCCAGAGGGGCTGGCGGGCTCCCTGTACCTCACCCAGCGCCTACCTTGGAGTAGAGGGACATGTCCACGGTCTCCATGTCTTCTCTTGGAGGAAGCAAGAAGACACTCTTGAAGCAGGCATGGAGGAGGCTGCTCTTTTTGCCCTCCCCAACCGGCTCCACTGCACTGCAAAGAGAAAGAGAGAGAGACAGCAATGCCTCTTGGACACTGGTGCTGGGAGCGGTGCCTGGATTACCTGGGGCCCTCTGCCCTGCTGACAAGCCTGGGCCAGGGGAGAGCAGAAGTGCAGCAGACAGCACCGCCAGCCTCCTCCCACCATGGTGCACACCTCCCGGCCAGGGACGGTGCCATCAGGCACATGCTGTGCGCAGGTCCTGGCCAAACCAGGGGCTCTGCTAGGTACCTCATTGCCGTGATAGCAAGCCTGGCTTGCTGACGCACGGCTGTGCCCAGGCGCTCCAAGGGCTCCTCTTCCAGCAGCACCTGCAGAGCACAACCCGCATTCAGCGCGGCAACTGCCACCACCCAGCACCAGCAGACCCAGGGCCCAGCTGGCCTCGCCCCTGTCCTCACACCCGCTGCCTCTCCCCTCACCTCGATATGCTCGGCCAGCTCCTGTCGGCAGCAGAACACCTCCAGGCCCAGGACAAGGTCTTGGCGCTGCTGCCTCCGCAGAGGCTGCCGATGGACGCTAGAAACTTCAGCTTCTGCGCCTCTTGCTGACAGACGGGGAAGAGAGACATGGGGGGTGCGAGAGGGGACAGGGAAGGCCAGCAGGACCATTTCCTGCGCTCAGGGGGAATTTCCTGCCTCGCCATTTTGGGCCAGGGCAGCACCAAACTCCTGGGCCGGGGCCGGGGGCGGAGGGGCGGGGCCATGGCAGGGACGGGGCGCCAGCCGGGCCCCCCGCGGCGGGACAGGCAGCGCAGCAGGCTGCTGGGGCGCGGCCGTGGCGCAGGGACAGCCCGCCGGGCGGCCATTGGGCGGCCTGCGTGTCGCTCAGGGCTCACCCCGCCCCTCCCGGGCACCCATTCGCTCGCTGCCTCCCCTCGCTCCCCGATTGGCCGGGCAGGGGGCGGGCTCTCCAGCCGGCCGCCCGCGGCAGCTGCTGGCGCCAAGCAGAAGCTGCAGCTCGGCTCTGTGGAGAAAAGGAGGCTGCAGAGAGCCGCTCGCTCTGCCCGCAGCCCCACCGCCTCCGGGCAGCGTCATCCCGCCCGGCACCTGGCCCCTTCTCTGCACGGCACAGATTATTGGCCTTGCCCGTTCTGCTGGCACCCGGGGCCATGGCAGGGCTCCCAAGTGGGCGGAAAACCACAGGGACGTCGGTCAAAGAGCTGGTGAGCAGCCTGCACTGGTTCAGGCTGGAGCACGTCATACAGCGTAGAAATTACGCCCTCCACTCCTACAAGTAGGAGGATGTTGGCCCGTTCAGCTGGCATGGTTGGAGCTGGAGAATGATGCCTGCCCGTTGCCTAAAAGAAATTGTTGTAAAACCTAAAACCTTTTCCCTGTGTTTCACGAAAGCCAGACAGCTAACCTCGTGTGAACTCAAGGAGCAATTTCTCTGGGATGACTGCATGAAAACTGAGGGTTTTTTTCTTTTTTAGGAGAAAAAGCACTCTTTCTTTTCCAAACCCTTGAGTCTGTGTTCTTTGACCTTCATATGTGAGTCTATTTCAGCCTAGCAGGCTCTTTTCACACCTGTAGGTGTTGATGTTGACAAAGGCACCGCTGTGCTTTCTAGTGTGGCATGCTAGCACCTATCCCAAGAAGTGGAACTCTCTCTGCTTATTGCGTTGTGGCCAAGCAATACATCCCCACAATGGAAGAAGGTGGAGGGCAGAAGCCTGGCTGTGACTGACCACAGGTGTTGCCAAGAAAGCTGGATGAATCTCAGCACAAAGGGAGCCACAGGCTGGCCTTTGTTTTAAGGCATCCTCTGGACTCCTGCAAACCCCTGAAGGCTGGAAATCCATCCTTCCAGGAGCAGAAACGATGAGCAGTAGAGGGAATGTGCTGCGCAGGTGAGCTGCAGCAGCTGGTGCAGCAAGCACTGCTGGTTTGAAGCGGTGGCTTGCTCCTTTGCCCTTTCCCACAGAAATGCAATCTGATAATGGATGACATTTGTAAGAACAAAGAACTGCAAAGGTGGAGTTCTTCCCATGGAGTCCAGTGGCCTTTCCACCTACCGTGTCGAGCTCAATGCAATGGGGGAGGAGAAAGATGGCATGGATGAGAGAAAGAACAGCAATGCAAGAGTGACTCTTCTCTCTTCGAGTACTTCAAAGTGGGGATTGCATTGGTGGGAAGTCTGAAGTTGGCTAAATAAGGACAGGCAACCTTCTTGGCTCATTGGGAAGTGTTAGAGAAGGACATTGTATCTGACTGAGCTTCAGCTTAGTCTCAGTGCCTAAAGTAGATGAAGGCTGCGGGCCTCAAGGCCGACCTCTATGAACTCGAGAAACATTGCTGGCAATGTCACTGCAAAACCAGTTAAGCCCAGCTACTAAGGCTACAAACCCAGCTAATGAGGATATAAAATAGGATGCAGGAGACAAGAAGGGATGCACGTGTGTTGTGGTTGACCTTGGAGGCAATAAGGGACTATGCAAGACAAGGACATGTCAACCAGCATGGGATGTAGGCCAGGAGCTGTCAGGAGGAGAGAGCCACCAATCAGAAGGGGAGTGACCACTGACTCAGTAAAGACGACTGGAGGAGACCTTCAGTGGCAGGCAGGGAAATAAGACTGTAAAGGGTCAAATTACCCCAGAATGTCTTTGTCCAGGGTCTCTATGTGGAGGCAGCCAGCTGGAGCTGTTGTTTTGCTGTACTGCCATTCAAAGAAATAATTAATTTTGCTGCTTTATGTACGTGAGACTCTGCCCCTCGGAAACCTCGGGTGGGGCCATTACTACAAGAGGAAGTCCCCTAGATGAGGGGTTTGTGTCAGTAGCTGCACGAATTCCTTTGAAAACCCTGTCAAAGTCCTGGAGACCCACAGAATCACAGGACGGTTGAGGTTGGAGGGGACCTCGGGAGATCATCTAGTCCAACCCCCCTGCTCAAGCAGGGTCCTCTAGAGCCCATTGCCCAGGATCGCGTCCAGATGGCTTTTGAAAATCTCCAGGGAAGGAGACTCCACTGCCTCTCTGGGCAAGCTGTGCCAGTGCTCAGTCCAGAAGTTTTTCCTCCTGTGCACATGGAATTTCCTGTGGTTCAGTTTGTGCCCATTGCCTCTTGTCCTGTTGCTGGGCACCACTGAGAAGAGTCTGGCCCCATCCCCTCGACACCCTCCCTTCAGAGACTTGTACACACTGATGAGATCCCCTCTCAGTCTTCTCTTCTCCAGGCTCTACAGGCCCAGCTCTCTCAGCCTTTCTTCACAGGAGAGATGTTCCGGGTGGCCCCTCATCCTCTTTGTAGCCCTCCGCCGGACTCTCTCCAGTAGGGCCATGTCTCTCTTGTACTCTCTTTCCAGCAGGTCAACCCGCAGCCTGTCCTGGTGCATGGAGTTCTTCCTCCCTAGGTGCAGGACCCCGCACTTGCCTTTGTTGAACCTCAGGAGGTTCCTCTCTGCCCATGAAGTTGTGATTGAACAAGGTTGTGGCTCTTTTTCTGGATGGTGGATGGGTGGGATGGCAGCAGGATGAGGAGTCATGAGGGGAGGAAGGGGAATTCCATTAACTTCTGCACCTGGGTTAGGTTCTTGGGAGTGTTATTATTGTGGGAAGTGAGGACATCTGCAGCGTGAGTGCCCAAGCTGTGCACGAATTCAGCCACAGTCAGGGGTGAATCCTCCTTCGGGAGAAAATCAAGATGTCGGCCGAACTGATCAATGACTCGTTGAGGAGGAGTACAATTGTATTAAATGTGTATGTATGTTTTTGGATGCAATCCCTTTGGCTAGTCAGGGCTGCATAACCAGGAAAGTTGCTGGAAAGCAAGTAACCTTTCTAGTGGCTGCAGGGGCTACTTTGTCTCTTTTGAATTATACAGATAAAAGGTCCCCCTCCAGCTGTAAAACAATATGCTGTCCTGCATGAGGTAGAGTAAAATATTCCAAAACAGAGGGATACCTATTTAGAACAGGGGATTTTGAAGCCCTGCATTTCTCCTTTTAATACACCCATTTTACCCGTACACATAAACATCGCCTGGACAGTGAGGGAGATCCTGAGTATCGATTTGTACAGGCTGTACGTGCTATTAATCACTATGTTGTCAGTTTTAACTCCAATTCCTGTATGGGCTAAGGGGTTTACAGTAATAGATTTAAGTTCCACTTTCTTTAGTATACCTGCAGGAGAAGAGAGTCAACTTTTGTTTGCATTTCCCTGGAAAGGACAACAACCGACCTGGACGCGACTTGCACAAGGATCCACTGGCTCACCAACTAGTTTTGCTCGGTTGCTGCAGAAAGGCTTACGTACCGTTGTTTTATGCTCTGATGTGGGGATTGAAGACACGAACCTTGTGTGTAGTGAAGCGAGATTGTTTATTTTATAGTCCATCCTCTCTTATATACCTTAATGTGTGAGAACATGCACCTTATCATGTGCGAATATCGCGGTAGTTACTGTGAGAACATACACCTTATCATGTGAGAATACCGTTGTGTTTCCAGATTAAAGTTACTTGTTATTTTGCTGCATTGCTACAAGCGGCGCTCTGCATCGAGAGTCTCTTCTCTCTCTGCCGTCCTTGCCCATCTCAGGTGCCCCCGTCCATCTTGGCACTGCCTCAAGTCTTCGGTGCACTTTCCCAGGGCTTGTGGCACTGAGAAAATACTTTGCTGCTGCTCCCAGTCGTCTTCTGGTACACATCGCCCCCGACACTCGGATTCCATGCTAATACAGGATGTAGACGATTTATTGCTTGCTAGGAGAACAAAAACTGCTTGTACCTCACATGCAATAATTTTGTGTACAGCCTTAGCTGAAAAGAGACATCGTGCATCCCCACCTACGCGCCAGTTCTGTCAAGAAAGAGGAAAATATTTAGGATTCATTCTAACGGAAGGAAAAAGATCTATTGATCCTGAACACATTAAAGCAATTGAAGATTTACCTCGACCTCTGATGAAAAAGCAGATTAGAGGTTTTTTAGGGGCAGTAGGCTTCTGTAGGCCATGGATTGCTGGCTTGGGGACTTAGTTAACCCATTAGTGGAAGCAGCTGAAGAGGAAGCAGTAGAAGCTATAAAGTGGACAGCCAGAGAGATTTGGCATTTAACAAAATTAAGGAGGCATTAGGTGAATCCCTGGCTTTAGGGCTCCCCCATTATAAAAAACCTTTCCAGCTGTACATTCATGAACAACAAGGGCTTGCCAGTGGAGTGCTGGCTCAAATGCTAGGTCCTCAACCCAGACCAGTCACGTATTCTTCAGTACAGTTGGATGCTGTCCTTCTGGGGACTCCTGGATGTATGCGTGCGGTGGCTGCTGCAGGAATCATTGTTGGGAAATGCCGAACCATAGTTCTGGGAATATAGTAGATAAATTGGGTGCATCCACAGCAGATTTGTATAAGTTACAACATCCGTTGCGGTCCTCTGTGATGGCATTAGGGAAAAGACAATGGCTAATATCAGACGTGTTTCCTCGGTGGGAGGAGATGAATGAGCAAGACCACCGATTAATAGTAGACCCTTTAGGGGTAGGTGAAGGAATACATGCCCTTAGTTGCATTCAAGCCCAACTTTGGCTACAAACAGTAGCTGCATCCCTCACAAGGGAAGGAGAGAATGGTATGCTTCCTGCAGAAATCTGAAACTTGATATGGGAAAAGAGTACTGTATTTGAAGGGAAATATCCAGCTTGGTGGCAAATGCTTAATTTTCCCATTCAATAAGGAGCAAAAAGTGATAACTGCTCTCGTTCTCACTATTCAAGAAGCACAGGTCTCTACAATCTCTCCTAGTGTGCCTCTAGGCCTGATCCATGGGGATGTTACATTACGTCCTTTGGAACACAGGGGATGGGCACAGCACATTCGTGATAAACGGAACACTATAGATTTAGCCACCTGGATGGGTTGGGATCAATTAGGATTTGTACGTGAAGGTAATGGCCTACAAACTCAAGACATTTGTTTAGCCACGGAACACAGTGTTTGTCATGTTGGGGTGCAGACCCAAAGTGCAAATGAGAAGGCAACTTTGGTCTCTCCTGGAAAGGGTTGTCTATGTTTGCGCAGTCAGGGCAGCACTGTTGTAATTGATGGTGCAATGTTGTATCACAATAATAGTTTAAATTTGTGCATGTGTAACTGTACAATGATGAAGGGATGTGGCTACAATTATACAAGCCCCGTAACAACTCACCAGTTACTCCAGGGGGATTATTCATGGATTCAAGAATTATCACCAGTACCTACTGGAATGCATCTCAGGTCAGTGAAAGAATGATTACACCATGAGCAGTTGCGGACATCACTCCAGAAGGTCAAAGAAACAGGGAAAAGTACCCTGATGACTGCAGAGCATGATACACAACAGAGTCAAGCGATACTTGAAAGAACCAAAAAGAGACGCGGAGCATAAATGGTGGGAAACTTTGTTTGGGTGGTCTCCCACCACTTCTGGCTTGTATGATTGTTTGCTGCATGCTGTAGGGATTCTGTTCTGTGTGATCATTGTGTGCTTTGCGCTCTCCTTGGGATTGTGTATAAAATTGTGGAGGCTGGCTGCTTGTCTTGAAAAATGGCATGTGATGGGATAGCTCACAGCACCGGAACCCTGCAATAATGGGATATAGGCTCTTCAGGAATGCTCAGCACGACCTACAAGAGCACAGGACATGTCGTTCAGGCTTCTCCCTGCTGGTCAGCCCTGATGTTCCAAAACAAAACCAAAAGTCAAGAGGAACGTGCCGTAGCTCAATTTGTTTTGTCAAAAGTTGAAACTACAAACTGACAACAGCAAGATGGTGGTGAGGTGGCCAAGAGGATTCAGTGCTAATCTATTCTGCCTCCAACCCCATCCTCCTCAAAGACACTCCTGTTTCTGGCTCAAGACCCACCTGGAAGGAGTGTGTTGGGGCAGTGAGAGTCCTGCAGTTCCTGTCCCTACAGGCAAGCCTTTTCAAGCTCCTTCTCAAAGCTGGCAGCAGCTTCCTCTCCGAGTCAGTCACAACAAAAGCCCAACTTCCCTGGAGGCACATCTCTGGGGAGTGAGCTCTGGCACAGCAGATCTGCTGGTGGCTGGGACATGCATGTCGCTGTGGGATGTCCTTTCTGGAGCATGTGGGATGGCCAGAGAGGCTGGAGACCAGCATGGGGGATGCGCGCGTGTCCTGTTGCCGCTGAGCTGAGCTGAGTTGTGCCATCTCCTTCCCTGATGGGAAGGACAGAAGAGGGAAGAGTGTGTGTCAGCGCTGGGTGGTCATGTCCGTACATCTCGTTACTGAACGGGGAGAAGGGAGGGTGCAGTGGCATGGGGCAGTGAAAGAGGCTGGCTGAGCCCCCTGCTCCAGCACTTGGGTGGCGACATGAGAGCTATTCAGACATCTGCCTGATGCTCAGACAGCTCTGCCAGAGACCCCCCCGCCATGGTAAGGTCAGTCCTTCATCCACCCTGAGCGCAACCTCGGGGGAGAGGACAGTGCTCTCAGTCCAGGCTGTGCTCGAGCCTTGGCCTGACTTGTTGGCTGGAGACAGGCTGAGACTAGAGACAGAGTGGGATGTCCTGGGTCACAGTCGCAGCTGAGCTGCTGACGGGAGAGCAGGGTTCGGCAGCAGCAAGAGCTGGCAAGAGGGGCAAGAGGCCCGAAACCACTTGAGGGGTTGCAGGAGCAGGCCTTCCCCTTCTGTGCAGGGGCGGAGGGCTGCAAGGTGCTGTAGCTGGGCTGGCCGGGACAGTCTGGTGGGCGAGTAGGTTTGGTAAGGGAAGTGGGGAGGACTGAGACATTTGTGCTGTGAGCTGGTACCGAGGGACTAGGGAACACAAAAGCAAAGTCTGTTTGCAGTCTTCAGCATGATGTTCAGCACACACTGAGACACAGGAAGTTCCACCTGAACAGAAGGCAAAAGTTCTGGACTGTGAGGGTGACCGAGCACTGGCAGAGGTTGCCCAGAGAGGCTGTGGAGTCTCCCCCCTTGGAGAGATTCAAAAGCCGTCTGGGTGGGGTGCTGGGCTGCAAGCTTTAGGGGACGCTACTTGAGGAGGCCCCAGGTGGGGCTGGCCAGGGACATAAAGGCCTGTTAGTGCCCTCAGGGCCCTGACAAACTCTGCGGTCATCTGGATCACAGCAACTCCATAGGTCATCAGCAACCAGGCAGCTGGGCAGGCATTGTGATGTCCTCAAGGGCATCAGAACATTGCCCCAGCCAAGGTGACAGATTTGGGGCAGAGGAGAGGGAGGACAGGAGAGAGGCTGGTGCCTTGACGGTGAGGTCACTCCTGTCTCAGCCATGTGATAAGGCAGCAGCGGGCAGGCAGCAGGGCAGCTGTTGGGAGGTCACCCAAGGCATCCGAGAGCTGGCCTGGTTGGATCAAAGAGCCCTGACCCCATCCTCCATCACTGCTGCCGGTTCTTCTCCTCCTTGAACCCTTTCCCTAAGCACAGAGGCCCAGAGACCTTTTGGGGAAGACTGAGGCAAAGGTGGCACACAGTAGCTCCGCCTCATTGCTTTGCTCTCCTTAATTCAGCCACTCTATTCAGCAAGGTACCAGTATTTTCCAGTTCAGCCTGCACATTTAGCAGAGGAAGCTCTTGTCGTCGACGTCCCTCGCAAGCCTCAACTCCAGCTGAGCTTTGGCCTTCTTGACACCATCCCTACACACCCGGGGCTTGTTTCTGTATTCCTCTGCTCCTTGCTTCCACCTCCTCTCTGCTCCCTTTTTTGCACTGCAGTTCCATCATGAGTTCCCGGCTCAGCCAAGTCAGTCGCCTGATACCTCTGTTTGTTTGCCTGCCTATCAAGGTGCAGCCTTCTTGTGCTTGGAGGGTGCCGCCCTTACACACCTGCCAGGTTTCTTAAGCTCCTTTGCCCCTCAGGCCTGCTTCTATGGGACACCCCAATCAGTTCCCTGACAAGGGTGAAGTCTGCTCGCATCAAGCCCACGCTCTGCACTCTGCTGCTCTCCTTCCTTGCTCCCCTCCGGCTCTTGAACTCCATTATTTCATGGGGGCTACAACCAAGGCAGCCACGCACTGTCATGGCCACTCCCTACTGGTCTTCAGCTTCCATTGCTAGTCCTTGCGATCCACAGTATTCCCTTCACACCCCCAAAAGCCAAGTACTCAGTGCAACAAACCTGCACACGAGAGTTGAGGTCCCTTCTTGCAGCCAGGCCTGGCAGCAGGAGAGGGAGGCCCTGGCTCCACCCCCTTCTGCCTCAGGAGGGCTACACCAGCTCTTCCCACCTCCCTGGAGTGTCCCCTTGTCACCAGGGGATGTGCTGCCAGGCAGGGGCTGACTCCACTCCTCTGACTGACTCCTGCAAAGAGTAGGAGGTCCCTGAGCCATCGGGACCACAGCTGCCGACAAATAGTTATGGCATGACCTTGGGAGAGAGCTGCCCTGGCAGCAGGCACTGACACTCAACCCCTGACTGCTGAGCTCTTGTTTTGGGGCCCCTCTGGACATTCACATGCTGCAAATGGCAGAGTTCACACCAGGCCAAGGAAATAGCCACAGCCCCTTGGAGCTCTGGTTTAATGCACAGGAAGACAATTCTGTGAGGGCCGGGATGGCTGGCACTCACTGGTACCTCTGCTGTTGGCTCGGCAGGCGGCTCTTCTCTCCAGAGCTAAGGAGCAAGAAAGGAAGAGGCTCAGTGGGATGCACAGGCAGAAAGGCAGAGAAACACTGCAGGCTATGTCAGGCCATATATTTGTGGCTGTGCGTCTGATGGCATTTCCATACTCACTGGGCTGTGATACAGGCCCCTGGCTCTACCCAAAGTCCTTGGAGCAGTTGGTCAGGCTGAGGCTGAGCCTGGTGGGGCCAAGACTGGGCGGGAAACCCATTCCTTGCCTTCAGCATTCAGCATTCAGCATTCAGCATTCCGGGGGAGGTTTGAAAAGGGGCAGACAAACATGCCTTTGTGTTCAGTTGCTCAAGACTTCCATGTCCCACACTGTAATCCTATTTGGAGTGCCCAACAGCTGCCCCTTGGAGGGAAGGCATGTCTGAGGCATCCACCTCCAAGGCAGTGCTGGGCATTTGCTTGGGGCTGCAGAGAGGGGCATGGGATCAAGGTCTAAGCCAGGTCAATCCCAAGTCACAACAACTCCTATTCAAACCAGTGGCTCTGGGATTGGGATTCTGACACCTCGGTGGGTCACTACCCCTGCACGCTCCCAGGCTTTGCCTGGAGCTGGCACACACTTACTCCGTCTGCTGTGCCCCCAGCCTCTCGGCTGCTCTTTTCTGCTCCTCGTCTATGCGGGAGAATAAAACATTGATGGTCACATCCTCATCTGGTGCCAGGCGGTACTGGAGGACATCCTGAGAAGGCGGCTTTTCTTCACGCAGCTTCCCAGCACTCTCCTCCTCTTTCCCAGCTGGGGCTAGGGATGAGCCCGACTGGACCCTTGACTGGGTTTCACTTCTCTGCTGAACCTGCAAGACAAGTCAAGGAAGGTTTTAGCCCCACTTCCGAGCACGCTCAGAGGCTCTCTACAGGCACCAAGAGAGCAGCCAGTGCCTGCAGGATCTCTGCTGTCACCAGACCCCTTGCTCTGGCCTGGCCTCAGGCACCCCATGAAGGCACGTTGCCACTGTAGCTACAGAACTGGCAGGGTCACTGCAACATACCCTAGCTATGTCACAGCCTGACCAGGTGTCACTGCTGCTTCCCACGGGCACTCCTCTCTCAAGCTGGGATCTCTCGAGGCAACACAAACGAGGGAAGGGAATTGTGACTTGCAGAGCAGGACACCTGCCCTGCCTTCATCGCAGGCAAAGAGTGGGGATGGGGGTTTAGCAGGGCTCGTTCTTCCTACAGGGCACAATTGTCTCACAACTGTCTCCTCTGCCGCTTGACTTGAGCCATCCAGTCAGCAATCTTAAGCTAATATTTGCAATACTAAGCCTCAACTCCCTTAAGCAAACACAGCCCACAACTTTGCACAGGGGCTCTTTTCTACCTAGAAAGCAACCTCAACATGCTCTCAAGGGGAAACTGATGCATCACCAGGGCATCACTACAATTCCCCATTGGCCCCCCCTCTCCCACCAGGAGCTCACTCCTCACATCATGGATGAGTGGAAGGCATTGCCAGTGCTAGAGCAGAACTCCAAAATGAAATCCTCCCACCGGGCTCAGTGGCTCAGAGCACACAGTCGTCACAAAGGAGGGGAAGGAATTGCTGTTGGCTGAGCAGGAGCTGGGAAGGCAGCCCTGCTGTGGCGTTCAGCACGCCACACCAAACAACCCTGAGCGCCCCTGCTGACCTCAGGTTGCACCATCAGCATCAGTGCTCATGGCCTCGCCTGCTGCTTCCCTAACCCCCAACAGCCCAGCAATGGGCCTTTCATACCACTGGCACTTCTCTTGGACCACGGAGCCCATTCCTGGGCGTCCTTGGCCTCTTATGGATGCTTCTGCAAAAGAGCTCCAGAGGGAATACGGAGGTCTTCTTCAAACATGCTCCTCTGTCTTCAGTTGCCTTGCTTGCCTTTTCAGCCAAACCCACAGGAAAGGAAAATCTTCCTGGGCGTTCAGATTTTAGGAAAGACAGGACTCCCCTGCCTCGCTCTTTGGCAGCAACAAGGCACCTCCAACCTGGCTCCCTGAGGAACCTGCAAGGCTCCGCTGCCCTGGAGCAGAGGAAAGGCTTTTTCTGTCGGAAGGTTTACAAAGTACCTGGCTCCTCTCTGGCTCTTCCTTTTCTCCCTTGCCTTTCAGGCCTGCCCTTTCTTTCTTCTCTTTTGGCTTAGCTGAGGAGTCCCAAAGATCTCTTTGCCCCTGCACAACAGACAGAAAGGCTGCGTGCTGCAGGGCCACAGAAAAGACACAGCAAGGAGCACTACTGGCATCTGTTTCTTTCCAGGGCCAGAAGGTAATTTCTCTCTCTCTGCAGCCCTTTGTCTTGAGCCTTTCTCTGGGCGCTCTTAGGCCCTAAAGCTAGTTCTGGCCAGACAGAAAATCCCTGCTTTCTTCTGACCAGGGAGCTAAATAACCACTCAGAGAAACAGAAGGTGCCCTCCTTCCATCCCTGAAAGGCCCAGCAGGTACACTTCCACGAGGAACAGGGCCAAAGAGGGGCTTTTGATGTGATTCCGGAGAAGGCAGTAGTGACCAACGCCTAGAGAAAATAGAGCCTAGCCTGCGCCTTTTAAAGCAAGCCCCTGAAGAGGCCAATCCAAGGTCTAATGAACACTTAGGAAGGAGGCTTCCATACCCGCGGCCCATAGAACTGCACTTTTCTACAAGCCCATGTGGCACAAGGAGGACCTCAGTCACTATCACCTACCTGTCCTGCCCTCTCCCCGCTTTTACTGAGAGGGCTCACAGCGGGGAGTCTGGCTTCAGCACTTGGCTTCCTCCTGCCTTTCTCCACCTTCCTTGAGGAGCTCCCTCGGATGGCTGGCAGCACGCTGAAAACACACATCACGGGGAGGTGGTGTGAGCACAGGGGCAGTTTGCTCCCCAGCCCGCACTCACGAGCTGGCCACCTGCCTCTGCAGCACAAGACAGTTGTGCAGGGGAATGACGTGCGTTCCAATACATGTGTTCTCTGTGCCACAGAGACAGAGATCACCCCTGGCTGAAACACCCCGGGCTGCACAACATGCCCACAGAAATGCTCCGGATGCCCCCACATCCAGGCTCTCTCTTGATGCAGCCAGGACTTGTGGCGCCACGTCATGTGCAAGGACAGGCTCCGAGAGACACCAGTACGCCCCTTCCTGGCAGTTATGTTTATCACTGCTCGGTGGTCCAAAATACTCTGTGGTTGGGGATGGGAAATGTTTTTTTCACTGGGGACTCAGTGTCAAGAATGGAGCAAGTGATCTGGGGAGGAAAGCACGCCTGCCATTTACCCATCCCTGCCACTCTCTCGTGCCAGGCATAAAAGCAGGCTGTAATACAAAAGAAGAGCTTTCCCAGGAACTGAGTCAACCTAAAACACTAGCAACGCAGCCTGCTCTCTCCCTTTGTCTCTGCAGTCCTCCCTCACTCCTGTCCCACATGGAAAGCCTCCTGTGAGTGTCCAAAAACTGCCTGGTGGGTGGAAGGGCTATCTGAGCCGATCCAAGGGCACAGACGTGCAAGCCTGCTGCTCTCTGTCCCATGACAGCTCTCCGGAAAAGACCCTCTTTCCCTCATGCTGCTGGGGGCAGAAGGAAGGGCACTGCCCAAGGGGAAGCAACACTTGTTTTTGGAGATATTCACCTGAGGCACTCCCCTTCTTCAGCAGCGTTCCTTGCTCCCATCTCTTCCACCTGACTCTTCTCTGCCTCCTTGTCGAGACTGCTTGCTGCTGCTCGAAGCGCCTGCAGCCTTTGTTTGGAAACCATCCTGTGAGAGCAGGGACAGAGTCTCTCTCACGCTCTGGAAGGAGCGGAGCCCTCCTGTCTCTCAAAGGCCCTGTACACACACACTCCCAATTGGACTGAGAGCCCCCAGCGCCGGACAAGTTGTTGCTACTTGGTTGAGGATGCTGAGAGGCACTTGCCAGCAGGCTCTACCCCAGGCATTTCTCATCTGCCCAGAGAAATCCGAGGCTCCTGGGGCACTTCAGCCCCACCACCCAGCAATGTGGCTTCCTCACCCTGCAGGGGGGTCACTGCCATCCAAATGCCACAAGGCCTTGCTGCAGCTGGGGCACACGTACCTTTGCAGGGAGCTGCCGCTGGCCTTGTCCTCTGGAGATGACTCGCCTTTATACTCCTCCCACTCCTCCATCACCCAGCAAGTGAAGGAATCCTGCACATGCGCAGAGACTCTCATACAACCTTGAGACTGCGCAGTGCTGCTGCCCAGCCCACAGATCCACAGGCAACTTCCCCTAGGAGCGCTCCGCAGCAGCGCTACAGCCCATGAAGTGACCTCCACACGCTCTCAGGGGCATGCTAGAGCATGACCAGGGCATCACTGCAATTTCCCCATTGGCCCCCACTATCCCTCCAGGGTCGCACTCCTCACCTCAGCAACAAGCAGAGAACATTGCCACTGCCAGAGCACAACTCCAAAATGAAACCCTCCTTCCGGGCTCAGCGGCTCACAGCCCACAGTCCTCACAAGCCCTACTGAGCTCAGCCTTCACCCTCAGAATCACACACACTCACGTCATATCCCATCTCTTCCGATGGCTGCTGCTTTTTCTTCTCCTCCTCATCTATGTGGGAGAAGTAGAGGAACACTGTCATCTCTTCTTCTGGCCCCAGGTGGTAGATGTACACTTCCTTAATGGTGGGCTTTCTCTCTGCAGGACGATCACCAGCCCTCTCGGGTAGGCGGAGGTCAGGCCGCAGGTTTGTCAGTGTTTGCGACATCCGCCGAACCTGCATTGGCATCAGAGCAGGCTTTGTATGCTGGGTCTCCCCTCACTTGGATGCTCTGAACATGCCACACTAGAGCAGCCGGCACCTGCAGGAGCCCCCCTGGTGGGGCCGCAGGTACCCCAAGGCAGGAGAAAGCCCTTGCTCAGGCAGGGACGCTCCAGCCGTAGCTGGACAGCCAGAAGCTGGACAACCAACTCCACACAGCCCTCAGGGCACGGCCCAGCCTCACCAAGGCTCCACAGTGATGCCAGACAAGCTTTCTAGCTCAGTCACACATCTCTCATGGCCCAGCTAAGGAGGGGAGGAAACTGCTGTAGGCTGAGCAGGAACTATGAATGCAGCCCTGCTGTGGCGTTCAGCACATCAAGAGTGACCCCTGGTTGTACCATCAGCATCAGTGCTCATGGCCTCGCCTGCTGCTTCCCCAACACCCAACAGCCCAGCAATGGGCCTTTCATACCACTGGCACTTCTCTTGGACCACGGAGCCCATTCCTGGGGCTCCTTGGCCTCTTACAGATGCATCACCAGGCACCTGTGACAGGTTCCTGAGCTATCTTCCGGGTTCAGCTTCCCTGGAGTAGAGGAAAGGCTTTTTCTGCCTGAAGGTTTACAAAGGCTTCCGGTACCTGGCTTCTCTCTGGCTCTTCCATTTCTCTCTCTGCCTTCAGTGCCGCCTTTGCTTTCTTTTCCTTTTGCTTTCCCGATGATTCTGGGAGTCTGGCTTCAGCACTTGGCTTCCTCCTGCCTTTCTCCACCTTCCTTGAGGAGCTCCCTCGGATGGCTGGCAGCACGCTGAAAACACACATCACGGGGAGGTGGTGTGAGCACAGGGGCAGTTTGCTCCCCAGCCCGCACTCACGAGCTGGCCACCTGCCTCTGCAGCACAAGACAGTTGTGCAGGGGAATGACGTGCGTTCCAATACATGTGTTCTCTGTGCCACAGAGACAGAGATCACCCCTGGCTGAAACACCCTGGGCTGCACAACATGCCCACAGAAATGCTCCGGATGCCCCCACATCCAGGCCCCTTCCTGGCAGTTATGTTTATCACTGCTCAGTGGTCCAAAATACTCTGTGGTTGGGGATGGGAAATGTTTTTTCACTGGGGACTCAGTGTCAAGAATGGAGCAAGTGATCCGGGGAGGAAAGCACGCCTGCCATTTACCCATCCCTGGCACTCTCTCGTGCCAGGCACAAGACAGCTCTTCAGATGAATGAAAAGGCTTAAAGGGAACCAAATCATTAGCAGACCCTCCTGCTCTGTATCCTGGCTGGCAGGAGAACTGCAACTTCACTTTGCCTTGCAAAGCAACGTCCTTTCCATTCAAAGAAAGAGCTCCTCCCTGTTTAATCCTTTCTGACTTAGTACTCAGTGGCCATTGCAAAGAGCCCAGAGAGTGGCACAGAGCTCAGACAAACACCTGCTCTGTCTGAAAGCCATTCCAAGAGCATTCAGTCTTTCCGTCATCCTTGGAAAATGGCTGTGCATCCCCAACCTTCTTGTCACCAAGAAAGAAAGGCTGCTGCTTACTTACCTCTAGAGGGCATGAGAAAAGGGTCCTGGTCTCCCAGAAGCTACGTTTGCACTGACTTGCCAAAAAGCCTGTACTCTGGAGGCAGAGTCAGGAGAACCATGAAGCGAACCCGGGGGTCTCCCAAGAACTTGCTGTGTGCTGGCCATCCAGCAAGGGAGCAGAGGTCATTGTGGCGTGTGGTCAAAGGCCTTCAGAGTTACCATCAACACTGTCTCCAAAGGAGACACTGTCTCACTCAAACAACAAGAGTACAGGGTCACCCTCAGCCCTTTCTCCAAGTGCCTCACCTGCCAGGAGGAGCTTTGCCCTTGCCTGTGTCTCCCTTTCCTTTGTCCACGTGGAGAGCAGGCATTCTGGGTGGAGGAGGCTGCTCTCTGAAGAGCAGGTGGTTGGCAGGGAGATTTCCTGCAAGCAGGAGACAAGAAAACACTTCAGGACAGCACTGTGGACTCCTTCTGAGCAGGAATGAGATGCAAATCTGCTCAAGCAAGCCTGTGGTAAAACTGTGAGGCCTCAAGCTGATTCCTTTGAAGCTTTGTTTTCTGGGGGGGTCTTAGGCCCTTCTGGGCACTGCCGCCTGTCCAACTTTCCGCTTGTACTGTGCCACAGCATTTCTTGGGCTATTCATTTTCTCATGCTCTGTCCCAGTCACATGATGCAAAAGGGGACTTGCTGGGATGTGCCAGTGACCAGAGTCCCTTGAGAGGTAATCATTGCACACGAGGGAACAGAACCTTGCATCTGCCCACTCCTCTCATATTGCCTACAAGTCCTCTGTTGACAGAGTCAACCCAAAGGCGTTGTTTTGGGGATGATGATGAGAAATGAAGAAAGAAAGGTTACTCCTTGCTTTGAAAATGAAAGGAAGCCTTGGCACAGGCTCCTAGACTTGTTACCATCTACTCGGGGTGACTTTTCCCATCAGATGAAAACACATTGGTTCCCTGAGATGGGCCAGCTGTTCTCAGGACCCCCATGGAAATGGGGGCAAGTTTAACTCGGAGGTAGCCACTGCAGGTAGGGGTGCTGGGCTGCCCCAAGGTCTTGTTCCCTCCGGAGATTGCCCATATTGCGGAAGCCTAGTGCCTCATGCTACCTGAGGCCACCTGGGCACTGCCACCTGGGCTCCTATGCCCTACCAAGGAGCACAGGAGGAGGAGAAGGCACAAAGCCCTGCCACGAATCAGCTCTTCCACTACCTTGCTTGCCCCTGGAGTCAGCTTTTCTCCTCTCCTCTTCCCATGTGGGCTTCACAGGTGCCGCGGGCTTCACGCGGGGTTTTCTAACTACCCTCTCAAGCTTGTACCTGGACACAGGAAAAACACAGCAGTGTGAAGGGAGGGCAGCCCGCTTCCTTTGCACCTTGGGCAAAGAATGGGGACGCAGTGGCACTGCGGAGCTACTGTGAAGTCCACCCTTTTCCAAAGCAGAAGATGCAGAATATGCCACATCCTGGAGGACTCCATTAGCAAGCTGAGTAACATCAGGAAGTCCTCCAGTGCCTGCAGGGGCATCAGCTTCCCCATCCTCCCTGGCAGAAAGCTCATTTTCACCTCCCTCCCCTGTGCTGCCATGGCAGACCATCTGCCATCTCCTGTGGCAGCCAGGGGCTCACAGGCAAACATACTCACTCTGGAAAGACTATGACACGGCCACAAAGGGTGAGAGAAGCAGCAGTTTTGGTGCCCGACAGGACTGAATCCCTCATCTCTGGCATCTGCAAGGTGAGAGACACAGGGGAGATGATGCCAAGAAAACGAGGTCCGTGCTCACAAGGGCAGCACACTTTCCCATGGCTCAGAGAAGAACCTGCCTCTCAGAAATGCTGAAACAAAGCACTCGCTTCCTTACAGCAGCCCCTCAGTGCTACAGCAAAGCAACTGGAGGGAAATAAACGAGAAAGGGCAAGCACACTGTCAGGCTTTTTGCAAGGCTGACAATCCAGAGACTCAGCCCAGGGACCAGGTCTTGCCTCATGCCGAAGGCCACGGAGGCAAGCACAGCGGAAGGCATTTCACTAGCCAGGCTTCCTGGCTGCTGTGGTTTCCCTGCTGGCTTCAGCTGACGCCTCCTGAGCTGAGAACAAAGGCGTCACACGTGCCCTTAACCCCAAGTCTCTCCTAGCATTCAAATGGCTGCCTCTGCACCCTGGAGGAATAGAGGCACTCAGCCCTTCCTTCCCCTTTGCACAGCGGGTGACAACTGTGAGGGCCAAGCCTCTGGTGGGTGTTCAAGGAGCAGCTGAAGGCCCTGCTCTGGGACCCACTGGAACAAAGGCTGGAGAACAGCCTTGGCCCAGAGAACAGCCTCAAAAGACACCACGGACTAAGACAGAAGGAAGAGACAGAGCTGGGAAGCACGGCTCGGCTGCAGCACGAAACCATGGCTTTCTGGGAGGAGACAAATCTAAGGGGAAAACACACCACAGACCTGCCCTTTTCTTTGAATTTGTCCCTCACCACACTGGAATGGGATCCTGGGCAGGAGGGAGCTTTGCTTTGACCCAGGACAGAAATCCCCAAGGTCTTCTATGTCACCAAGTCCTCTGAATGCCAGAGAAGAGCAGTGCAGGGAGCTGGCATTACTCGAGGCCACGACTAACCACGCGCCCAGAAAGGTCATGGCAGGCCAACCGAAATCCACTCACTCGCCCTTTGCTAGGATTCCCAAAAGATTAGAAGCAGCAGTGGAGAAAGGGAAACCTTACCCGGAGAAGAGCTGCTGTCAGCTGCCCAGTCCCATTTAGCCTTTGCAGAAAGTCTCTGTAAAACCTCATTTTCACGTCTTTTCCTTGAATGACAAGCAGGCCAATGTCCTTCCACACAAAGGCAACATTCTTCCCGCTCTTGAGGCAGCGAGAGAAAAGACACGTGCTCTCTTCTATGCAAGACTCCACTGTTTTCCGAGGAACAGAGATGTGCGAGGCTATGCGAGCATACTTCAGGGGCTCGGCTTGCTTATGACCTAGGAAGCAACACAGCAAGAACACAGTGCCTAACAAAGCAGTTCAGCAGGCTACAACGGAGCATTGGCAGCTTTGAGGTCTTCCCGCAAGACACTGCTACAGAGCTGTCGTCTTTAACCCTGCTGGTAAAGCTCACGTGGGAAGCTGATGCCATGCCTCCCGAGGAGAAGGTCAAAGCACTCTGCAACCGGATGTGCCAAGAGCACAGCAATGCTTCCTTCCCTACACAGGGAGAAAGAAAGGGCCCTAGCCATCTCCTATGAACAAGAGACACGATGGCAGAAGAAGGAGAGGAGAAAGGAGGCCACTTCCCATGATGGGGGAGTCGGTGCCACCACGGCACTTGTGCCCGCACTCAGTGCCTTCCAGGTTGGGAGAGATTTGGCTGTGCCATGTCACAGGGATTCAAGGAAGAAGGAAAACCCAAGCACTGCCTCGCTCCTCTTTAGATCCTTCCAGTCACCCGCAGCACCCTCAGCAGTGCACAGCAAACATCCCTGCTTTTGGGGTCAGAGGGCTCCTGCTGCCCCACAGGCATCCCCAATGTGCACTGCAGCGGCAGTGCTGCTACCACTGACCAGCAATCACAGAACAGCTGCCCTCTCATGGCTTTGCATACACACTATTGTTCCCATCTCTGCTTCAGGGCTCTCTACAGCTGCCTGTGACCTAATTCTAAGGAGCAGGAGAATGGATGCCAGCATTTGCCTTTACAAGCTCCAGCGTGGCACAAACACGAACCAACGGTGTTAACTAAATCTGATGAGAAGTAGCAGCCCCAATACATGTGGCATGTAGCCAGCTGTGAAAGCAAGTCATGCAGAGAGCGAGTGTAATTGTACTGTGCATTAGGATGTCCGGAGTAGTCAAAAAACAATCTGAAGCTGTTCTCAGGGCCTGGTGAAGGAATTCCAGATTTCTAACAGTCACTGCTGAACAGCACTTATGCACACCCCAAAGATGCCCCAAGGGGAAGCCAAAGTTTCAGCCTGTCTTCTTACCAGGAGCATAGGCGTTATCATCGGAGAGGCCCTGGACCTCCGCGATATTCTTTGACAGGCGGAACAGGGGTCTGCGCACAGTCAGAAGACCACGCTTCCCACCACCAACAATCTGTTCCGTAACAACATCGAAGGTCCCAAGGCGAATAATTCGGACTCCCTGAAAACAAGAAGGAAGAGAAGAATGAGGAGGCTCTTCGGTGGACAGGCTGGTGACTTGTCAGGGCATGGGGATGGTGCTTGGTGCCTTTCCCTACTCCTGGAAAGCTTTGGAGAAGCCTTGCAGAAGGTCTTGTGAAGACCTTTCCCGAGGTTTTCACCCCTCTCCTCTTCACCCTCTCAAAAATACAAGTAAAAGCAGAGAAGCCGTCCCTTTGATACATAAGAGCCAGAAGAAGGGCTTCCTGGCGAGGCCCAGGAGGGCAGACCCACCTGGTTCAGCATCAGCTGCCGTACAATGTAGTCACACACACCTTCCCAGACAGCAAGGGTCTCTGGAAAAGAAGGGAAAGACACACCATGCTCTGGGTGAGCCGGCTCACAACCATTCAGCACGTGCCTAACCAAGGAGAGGCGGAGGGCAGGCATCATCAAACAGCACCCCCTCCCCAAACTAACCCCATTCCTCACAGGGGCTGTCAGGCTAGAACCTGTCAACTGACCCCAGCCGAGGTCGGGACCTGAAACAGAGCCATTAGGCATGGAGATCATGCTACCGGACATCCACAGTGTGTCTCCTAGATCAAAGCCTGCTCTGCCAGGCTGGAGGTACAAGGAGAGCCAGTGGGAAGGACTCGAGGCAGTGGCTGGGCTCCTGGACAGAAAGCCCCACTGAGCTGAGGAAAAGTGCAAGGGTTCATTTCTAGCACAGCAGTTTCCTGCAGCCTCTCCAGAGCCCAGCAGGAGCTGCAGGACCCCTCAGCCTTCTTCACACAGCTCTCCTTTCCTGACAAATGCAGCTCTCACACGGTGAGCCCCTCCCTAGGGATATTGGCAATGGATTTCCACCCCAGCGAGAGGATGCTGCTGTGCCCGTGGGAGTCCGGGGGCTCAGGGCATCCCCTGGAGGCTCCCCTGTGGGGCCAGCTTCCCCATACGGCATCCCTGCACACGCAGGCTCTGCGTGGCCACCCAAGCAGCTCCACCTCCTTCCCACACCAGGATCTCAGGTGGGTGATCCCCACTGTGAGGCCAGCAGCGACCCTCGGGGCAGGGACTTCTGCCTGGGGTGCCCCAGGACAGCAGGGGCAGCATCAGGGCCAGGAGCCAGGAGTCCTGGTGGCCACACTGGCATCTGAGCCAAAAGGCACCATCAGTCAGACCATCAGACCATCCAGCCTCTCCCCGGCCCCCGGGTTTCCACAGCCATGTTCAGAGTTAAGGATCTCTGTGACAGCTCCTGGGAACGAGCTCCTGAAGTCTTTACCCTGGGCGGGGAGTGTTGGCACCCTCTGCCCACGCCGTGTCCCGTGGCCAGCCTCCCAGAGCTCCATCTTGGTCCTCCTCGCCCTGGGTCCACCCCACAGTAGGAGGTGACGAGGAAACAGCTCCTCTCCTCCTCCTCCTCCTCCACACTTCACCACAGCCCCACGCTGCCTTGGCCTCCCCGCCACTGAGGCTCCGTGGCTCCTGGCAGCAGAGTGGTGCCGAGAGCAGTCCCAGCGTCTGGGCTCCCTCGGGCTCACCGGGACGTGTGGGGAGAGGCCAGGGTGGCACGGGAGAGGGGAGCTGTCACTGTGACCCGGGATGTCCCCTGTGACCACTGCTCGTGTCACAGAGGGGGCACACCCGCCTCCCCCCTGGCGCCAGGGCCCCTGGGGGGCCAGGGCTGGCCCTGCAGCAGGCAGGGGCTGCACAGGGTGGTTGCAGGGCTGCCCCTGCCCCCACCCAGGGGCAGGGATAACCCAGACGGGGGTCCTGGCCGGGCTGGGCACTGCGGCTGCGCTCACCCCAGCCATGGCTCGCACACAGGAAACCTGGCTGGGAGGGAGGGCAGTGGGCACTGCCCCATGCTCGCCCCACCAGGACACAGTGGAGGTGGCTGCTGCTACCGGGGCAAGGAAGCGCTGACAACTGACTGCAGGGAAATGTCCAGCAATTACTTGGCAGGGAGCAACAGCTCCTTCTTGGCACTTGAACAAACGGTCCCTCCCCTGGCCCGTCAGCTTGTTCCGAAAAGTTGCAGGGAAGCACTGTTCAGCGCTGTTAACCTGGAGACGTGCTTGAGACCTAGTGCCTGCAGCACCTCCATGCCTGGGATGGAAGGGAACTGAACAGGGCAAGAGGCAGCGCCAAGAGAGCTGCAGGGACCAGCGCGCTAAACACAGGGCTATCACAGACTGCTCTGGCTGGACTGCTCTCACGCCTGCACCACTCATCGGCCTCATCACACCACTCCCACAAACAATCACCCCAGCAGGACTGAAGGAGCGCCCGGACCCTGAAGCCACATTTGTGGCTGACCCTCGCAGAGGGAGGGAGCAGCTGCAGGCACACGGCATCAGGTTAAACACGACTTCTGAAGATCTCCAAGAGAAGCCGGAAGACCCATCTCTAAGTAACAAGAGACACCCAAAGGTGCTCCACACATCTCTGCTTTCAACACACCACAAGCTGTGGTAGAAATGTCTAAGCAAGTGAGGAAGATGGAAAAACAACTCCTACACACACTTTAATTACCTACTGTTAAAGCAGTGCTCAGGAACCAGGTCTTTCACAAAGTCTCGGCTGCACACTTCCCCACTAGAGCAGAAGGCACGAGTCAAAGCATCAGATCAGCTCAGACAAAGAGGAAGTCTTGTGAAAACTTCCACTTCCGGAACAGAGAAGGAAAGCAATTGCTAAGCTTTCCTTTCTCTTGCCTTCCAAAAAGAACAGCAGACACTGCAAGGATACTTTGCTCTTTCCTCAACAACATCATTTCTGTTCCACTGTTATGCTCCCAATCCCAGCCGGCACCACCATCACTACAGGACGACCTGAGCAGAAAAACAGGGGAGGGTGGCTTTGACTTTCCATGCCAATCCATTCCTACACAAATACATTCTCAGTCAGCACCTGCTGGGATTTCACAGAATCACAGAATCGTTTAGGTTGGAAGGGACCTCTGGAGATCATCTCGTCCAACCTCCCTGTTCAAGCAGGCTCACCTAGAGCATCTTGCCCAGGATCACATCCAGACGGCTTTTGAATATCTCCAGGGAAGGAGACTCCACCACCTCTCTGGGCAACCTGTTCCAATGCTCAGTCACCCTCACAGTGAAGAAGTTTTTTCTCAGGTTCAGATGGAACTTCCTGTGGTTCAGTTTCTGCCCATTGCCTCTTGTCCTGTTGCTGGGCACCACGGAGAAGAGGCTGGCCTCATCCTCTTGACACTCCCCCTTCAGATACTTGTACACGTTGATGAGATCCCCTCTCAATCTTCTCTTCTCCAGGCTGAACAGGCCCAGCTCTTGCAGTCTTTCTTCAGAGGAGAGGTGCTCCAGCCCTCTAATCATCTTGGTAGCCCTCCGCTGGACTCTCTCCAGGAGTGCCATGTCTCTCTTGTAGTGGGGAGCCCAGGACTGGACACAGTACTCCAGGTGAGGCCTCACCAGGGCTGAGGAGAGGGGCAGGATCACCTCCCTCCACCTGCTGGCAACACTCTGCCTAATGCACCCCAGGAGACCATTGGCCTTCTTGGCCACAAGGGCACACTGCTGCCTCATGTTTAACTTGTTGTCCCCCAGCACTCCCAGGTCCTTCTCGGCAGAGCTACTTTCCAACAGGTCAGTCCCCAGCCTGTACTGGTGCATGGGATTCTTCCTGCCTAGGTGCAGGACCTTGCACTTGCCTTTGTTGAACTTCAGGAGGTTCCTCTCCGCCCACCTCTCCAGCCTGTCCAGGTCCCTCTGAATGGCAGCACAGTCTTCTGGTGTGTTAGCCTCTCCCCCCAGTTTAGTCTCATCAGCAAACTTGCTGAGGGTGCACTCTGTCCCTTCCTCCAGGTCGTTGATGAATATATTGAACAAGACTGGACCCAGGACTGACCCCTGGGGGACACCACTAGCCACAGGCCTCCAACTTGACTCTGCGCCATTCACCACAACCCTCGGAGCTCGGCCATCCAGCCAGTTCTCAAGCCACCTCACCGTCCACTCATCTAGCCCACACTTCCTGAGCTTACCTAGGAGGATGGGATGGGAGACAGTGTCAAAAGCCTTGCTGAAGTCCAGGGAGACAACATCCACTGCTCTGCCCTCATCTACCCAGCCAGTCATTCCGTCATAGAAGGCTATCAGATTGGTCAAGCATGATTTCCCTTGGGTGAATCCATGCTGACTACTCCTGATCACCTTCTTGTCCTCCAGATGCTTAGTGATGACCTTCAGGAGGAGCTGTTCCATCAGCTTTCCAGGGACGGAGGTGAGGCTGACAGGCCTGGAGTTTCCTGGCTCCTCCTTCTTGCCCTTTTTGGAGACTGCGGTGACCTTGGCTTTCTTCCAGTCCTCAGGCACCTCTCCTGATCTCCAGGACCTTTGCAAGATGATGGAGAGTGGCCTAGCGATAACATCCGCCAGCTCCCTCAGCACTCGTGGGTGCATCCCATCGGGGCCCATGGATTTATGGGTGTCAAGTTTGGACAAAAGATCTCTAACCTGATCCTCCTCCACCA
Source organism: Struthio camelus (assembly GCF_040807025.1). NCBI lineage: Eukaryota > Metazoa > Chordata > Aves > Struthioniformes > Struthionidae > Struthio > Struthio camelus. The sequence continues at coordinate 4,262,164 of NC_090969.1, read as the reverse complement.
AGGGAGAGTCTTCCTTTCTCCAGCCTTCCTCTCTTGTCTCCAAGGTCTGGAATTCCTCAGGACTGGCCTTAGCAGTGAAGACGGAAGCAAAGAAGGCATTCAATAACTCTGCCTTCTCTGTATCCTTCGTCACCAGGGCACCTGCCCCATTCAGCAGCGGGCCCACGTTTTCCCTAGTCTTCCTTTTGCTATTGATGTATTTGAAGAAGGCCTTCTTGTTGTCCTTGACATCCCTTGCCAGATTTCATTCCAACTGGGCCTTAGCCTTCCTTGTCGCATCCCTGCACGCTCTGACAACGTCCCTGTATTCCTCCCAAGTGGCCTGTACCTTTCAGAAGGTAAAACTCAAGGCGGCAAGAAATGCCTGTGCCCTCCAGTTCAGCTTTCAGCCAGAGACACTTTTCATTCTGGTCCTTCAGTCACACCTCGCCAGCATCGCTCTCCCAGCAGGCACAAAGCACAACGCAGCCTTCTCCAGGCCACATCCAGGCATAACTGGTTGAACACTGGCTGGGGAAGCTCTGGGAGAAGGAGCGGCCCCGGCAGGGCAGGGTCATTCCCCCAGGGAGAGAGGGGCTGCGTGGGGCAGGGCTGCTCACAGCTCCCGCTCACCCCCAGAACGCTTCCCCAGGGGCTTCTCAGGAGGATGCTCAAGGCAGGGACAACACCAAAGGCAAGGAGCTTCCCTGAGTCTCCACTTTCAGCTCCCTGCTGTTGGGCTGGGGGCAAGGGAAAAGGAGCTGCCAAGCCTGGGCAAGAGCCAGAGACTCTCAAGGCCACGCAGAGACCAGCAGGTCAGCGAGGAAGCTCAGGAAGTGCCTTCCGGCACTCTCTGCCCACGCACAGCACCAGCAGCACCTCTGCTGGCCCCATCCGGCCCTGTCCCAGCTGCTCCACAGCACCTGCCAACATGCAGATGGCCTCTGACACTGCCCCACTGCCGGGGGGTGTCCGTGGGGCAGAGGCGAGTGCATGGGGGGGCTGCGGTGGGGGCTGGGAGCCAACGCTCCCCTCGGGAGACGTCACCTGGAGACACTCGACTGTCTCTGTGGAGGGGTCCTGAGGGGCTGTGAGCGCCCTCCAGCCAGGCACAGCCCTCACCACGGGGATGGCACTGAGGAAGGGCCACTGCTGCGGCAGGGGCTGCCAGGAGAAGGGGCGCAAATGCTGGGGGCTCCCGCGGGCCAGAGATGGCCCAGGCCGGGCCAAGCCTTCCTCAGAAGCTGCTGGCATCCCAGAGGAGAGTCTGGTCTCATCCTCTTGACACCCTCCCTTCACACACTTGTACACGTTGATGAGATCCCTTCTCAGTCTTCTCTTCTCCAGGCTCTACAGGCCCAGCTCTCTCAGCCTTTCTTCACAGGAGAGATGTTCCGGGTGGCCCCTCAACCTCTTTGTAGCCCTCCGCCGGACTCTCTCCAGTTGGGCCATGTCTCTCTTGTACTCTCTTTCCAGCAGGTCAACCCGCAGCCTGTCCTGGTGCATGGAGTTCTTCCTCCCTAGGTGCAGGACCCCGCACTTGCCTTTGTTGAACCTCAGGAGGTTCCTCTCTGCCCATGAAGTTGTGATTGAACAAGGTTGTGGCTCTTTTTCTGGATGGTGGATGGGTGGGATGGCAGCAGGATGAGGAGTCATGAAGGGAGGAAGGGGAATTCCATTAACTTCTGCACCTGGGTTAGGTTCTTGGGAGTGTTATTATTGTGGGAAGTGAGGACATCTGCAGCGTGAGTGCCCAAGCTGTGCACGAATTCAGCCACAGTCAGGGGTGAATCCTCCTTCGGGAGAAAATCAAGATGTCGGCCGAACTGATCAATGACTCGTTGAGGAGGAGTACAATTGTATTAAATGTGCATGTATGTTTTTGGATGCAATCCCTTTGGCTAGTCAGGGCTGCATAACCAGGAAAGTTGCTGGAAAGCAAGTAACCTTTCTAGTGGCTGCAGGGGCTACTTTGTCTCTTTTGAATTATACAGATAAAAGGTCCCCCTCCAGCTGTAAAACAATATGCTGTCCTGCATGAGGTAGAGTAAAATATTCCAAAACAGAGGGATACCTATTTAGAACAGGGGATTTTGAAGCCCTGCATTTCTCCTTTTAATACACCCATTTTACCAGTACACGTAAACATCGCCTGGACAGTGAGGGAGATCCTGAGTATCGATTTGTACAGGCTGTACGTGCTATTAATCACTATGTTGTCAGTTTTAACTCCAATTCCTGTATGGGCTAAGGGGTTTACAGTAATAGATTTAAGTTCCACTTTCTTTAGTATACCTGCAGGAGAAGAGAGTCAACTTTTGTTTGCATTTCCCTGGAAAGGACAACAACCGACCTGGACGCGACTTGCACAAGGATCCACTGGCTCACCAACTAGTTTTGCTCGGTTGCTGCAGAAAGGCTTACGTACCGTTGTTTTATGCTCTGATGTGGGGATTGAAGACACGAACCTTGTGTGTAGTGAAGCAAGATTGTTTATTTTATAGTCCATCCTCTCTTATATACCTTAATGGGTGAGAACATACACCTTATCATGTGAGAATACCGTTGTGTTTCCAGATTAAAGTTACTTGTTATTTTGCTGCATTGCTACAAGCGGCGCTCTGCATCGAGAGTCTCTTCTCTCTCTGCCGTCCTTGCCCAGCTCAGGTGCCCCCGTCCGTCTTGGCACTGCCTCAAGTCTTCGGTGCACTTTCCCAGGGCTTGTGGCACTGAGAAAATACTTTGCTGCTGCTCCCAGTCGTCTTCTGGTACACATCGCCCCCGACACTCGGATTCCATGCTAATACAGGATGTAGACGATTTATTGCTTGCTAGGAGAACAAAAACTGCTTGTACCTCACATGCAATAATTTTGTGTACAGCCTTAGCTGAAAAGAGACATCGTGCATCCCCACCTACGCGCCAGTTCTGTCAAGAAAGAGGAAAATATTTAGGATTCATTCTAACGGAAGGAAAAAGATCTATTGATCCTGAACACATTAAAGCAATTGAAGATTTACCTCGACCTCTGATGAAAAAGCAGATTAGAGGTTTTTTAGGGGCAGTAGGCTTCTGTAGGCCATGGATTGCTGGCTTGGGGACTTAGTTAACCCATTAGTGGAAGCAGCTGAAGAGGAAGCAGTAGAAGCTATAAAGTGGACAGCCAGAGAGATTTGGCATTTAACAAAATTAAGGAGGCATTCGGTGAATCCCTGGCTTTAGGGCTCCCCCATTATAAAAAACCTTCCCAGCTGTACATTCATGAACAACAAGGGCTTGCCAGTGGAGTGCTGGCTCAAATGCTAGGTCCTCAACCCAGACCAGTCACGTATTCTTCAGTACAGTTGGATGCTGTCCTTCTGGGGACTCCTGGATGTATGCGTGCGGTGGCTGCTGCAGGAATCATTGTTGGGAAATGTCGAACCACAGTTCTGGGACTTGATATGGGAAAAGAGTACTGTATTTGAAGGGAAATATCCAGCTTGGTGGCAAATGCTTAATTTTCCCATTCAATAAGGAGCAAAAAGTGATAACTGCTCTCGTTCTCACTATTCAAGAAGCACAGGTCTCTACAATCTCTCCTAGTGTGCCTCTAGGCCTGATCCATGGGGATGTTACATTATGTCCTTTGGAACACAGGGGATGGGCACAGCACATTCGTGATAAATGGAACACTATAGATTTAGCCACCTGGATGGGTTGGGATCAATTAGGATTTGTACGTGAAGGTAATGCCCTACAAACTCAAGACATTTGTTTAGCCACGGAACACAGTGTTTGTCATGTTGGGGTGCAGACCCAAAGTGCAAATGAGAAGGCAACTTTGGTCTCTCCTGGAAAGGGTTGTCCATGTTTGCGCAGTCAGGGCAGCACTGTTGTAATTGATGGTGCAATGTTGAATCACAATAATAGTTTAAATTTGTGCATGTGTAACTGTACAATGATAAAGGGATGTGGCTACAATTATACAAGCCCCGTAACAACTCACCAGTTACTCCAGGGGGATTATTCATGGATTCAAGAATTATCACCAGTACCTACTGGAATGCATCTCAGGTCAGTGAAGGAATGATTACACCATGAGCCGTTGCGGACATTACTCCAGAAGGTCAAAGAATGACTGCAGAGCATGATACACAACAGAGTCAAGCGATACTTGAAAGAACCAAAAAGAGACGCGGAGCATAAATGGTGGGAAACTTTGTTTGGGTGGTCTCCCACCACTTCTGGCTTGTATGATTGTTTGCTGCATGCTGTAGGGATTCTGTTCTGTGTGATCATTGTGTGCTTTGCGCTCTCCTTGGGATTGTGTATAAAATTGTGGAGGCTGGCTGCTTGTCTTGAAAAATGGCATGTGATGGGATAGCTCACAGCACCGGAACCCTGCAATAATGGGATATAGGCTCTTCAGGAATGCTCAGCACGACCTACAAGAGCACAGGACATGTCGTTCAGGCTTCTCCCTGCTGGTCAGCCCTGATGTTCCAAAACAAAACCAAAAGTCAAGAGGAACGTGCCGTAGCTCAATTTGTTTTGTCAAAAGTTGAAACTACAAACTGACAACAGCAAGATGGTGGTGAGGTGGCCAAGAGGATTCAGTGCTAATCTATTCTGCCTCCAACCCCATCCTCCTCAAAGACACTCCTGTTTCTGGCTCAAGACCCACCTGGAAGGAGTGTGTTGGGGCAGTGAGAGTCCTGCAGTTCCTGTCCCTACAGGCAAGCCTTTTCAAGCTCCTTCTCAAAGCTGGCAGCAGCTTCCTCTCCGAGTCAGTCACAACAAAAGCCCAACTTCCCTGGAGGCACATCTCTGGGGAGTGAGCTCTGGCACAGCAGATCTGCTGGTGGCTGGGACATGCATGTCGCTGTGGGATGTCCTTTCTGGAGCATGTGGGATGGCCAGAGAAGCTGGAGACCAGCATGGGGGATGCGCACGTGTCCTGTTGCCACTGAGCTGAGCTGAGTTGTGCCATCTCCTTCCCTGATGGGAAGGACAGAAGAGGGAAGAGTGTGTGTCAGCGCTGGGTGGGCGTGTCCGTACATCTCGTTACTGAACGGGGAGAAGGGAGGGTGCAGTGGCATGGGGCAGTGAAAGAGGCTGGCTGAGCCCCCTGCTCCAGCACTTGGGTGGCGACATGAGAGCTATTCAGACATCTGCCTGATGCTCAGACAGCTCTGCCAGAGACCCCCCCGCCATGGTAAGGTCAGTCCTTCATCCACCCTGAGCGCAACCTCGGGGGAGAGGACAGTGCTCTCAGTCCAGGCTGTGCTCGAGCCTTGGCCTGACTTGTTGGCTGGAGACAGGCTGAGACTAGAGACAGAGTGGGATGTCCTGGGTCACAGTCGCAGCTGAGCTGCTGACGGGAGAGCAGGGTTCGGCAGCAGCAAGAGCTGGCAAGAGGGGCAAGAGGCCCGAAACCACTTGAGGGGTTGCAGGAGCAGGCCTTCCCCTTCTGTGCAGGGGCGGAGGGCTGCAAGGTGCTGTAGCTGGGCTGGCCGGGACAGTCTGGTGGGCGAGTAGGTTTGGTAAGGGAAGTGGGGAGGACTGAGACATTTGTGCTGTGAGCTGGTACCGAGGGACTAGGGAACACAAAAGCAAAGTCTGTTTGCAGTCTTCAGCATGATGTTCAGCACACACTGAGACACAGGAAGTTCCACCTGAACAGAAGGCAAAAGTTCTGGACTGTGAGGGTGACCGAGCACTGGCAGAGGTTGCCCAGAGAGGCTGTGGAGTCTCCCCCCTTGGAGAGATTCAAAAGCCGTCTGGGTGGGGTGCTGGGCTGCAAGCTTTAGGGGACGCTACTAGAGGAGGCCCCAGGTGGGGCTGGCCTGGGACATAAAGGCCTGTTAGTGCCCTCAGGGCCCTGACAAACTCGGCGGTCATCTGGATCACAGCAACTCCATAGGTCATCAGCAACCAGGCAGCTGGGCAGGCATTGTGATGTCCTCAAGGGCATCAGAACATTGCCCCAGCCAAGGTGACAGATTTGGGGCAGAGGAGAGGGAGGACAGGAGAGAGGACATGGCTGGTGCCTTGACGGTGAGGTCACTCCTGTCTCAGCCATGTGATAAGGCAGCAGCGGGCAGGCAGCAGGGCAGCTGTTGGGAGGTCACCCAAGGCATCCGAGAGCTGGCCTGGTTGGATCAAAGAGCCCTGACCCCATCCTCCACCACTGCTGCCGGTTCTTCTCCTCCTTGAACCCTTTCCCTAAGCACAGAGGCCCAGAGACCTTTTGGGGAAGACTGAGGCAAAGGTGGCACACAGTAGCTCCGCCTCATTGCTTTGCTCTCCTTAATTCAGCCACTCTATTCAGCAAGGTACCAGTATTTTCCAGTTCAGCCTGCACATTTAGCAGAGGAAGCTCTTGTCGTCGACGTCCCTCGCAAGCCTCAACTCCAGCTGAGCTTTGGCCTTCTTGACACCATCCCTACACACCCGGGGCTTGTTTCTGTATTCCTCTGCTCCTTGCTTCCACCTCCTCTCTGCTCCCTTTTTTGCACTGCAGTTCCATCATGAGTTCCCGGCTCAGCCAAGTCAGTCGCCTGACACCTCTGTTTGTTTGCCTGCCTATCAAGGTGCAGCCTTCGTGTGCTTGGAGGGTGCCGCCCTTACACACCTGCCAGGTTTCTTAAGCTCCTTTGCCCCTCAGGCCTGCTTCTATGGGACACCCCAATCAGTTCCCTGACAAGGGTGAAGTCTGCTCGCATCAAGCCCACGCTCTGCACTCTGCTGCTCTCCTTCCTTGCTCCCCTCCGGCTCTTGAACTCCATTATTTCATGGGGGCTACAACCAAGGCAGCCACGCACTGTCATGGCCACTCCCTACTGGTCTTCAGCTTCCATTGCTAGTCCTTGCGATCCACAGTATTCCCTTCACACCCCCAAAAGCCAAGTACTCAGTGCAACAAACCTGCACACGAGAGCTGAGGTCCCTTCTTGCAGCCAGGCCTGGCAGCAGGAGAGGGAGGCCCTGGCTCCACCCCCTTCTGCCTCAGGAGGGCTACACCAGCTCTTCCCACCTCCCTGGAGTGTCCCCTTGTCACCAGGGGATGTGCTGCCAGGCAGGGGCTGACTCCACTCCTCTGACTGGCTCCTGCAAAGAGTAGGAGGTCCCTGAGCCATCGGGACCACAGCTGCCGACAAATAGTTATGGCATGACCTTGGGAGAGAGCTGCCCTGGCAGCAGGCACTGACACTCAACCCCTGACTGCTGAGCTCTTGTTTTGGGGCCCCTCTGGACAGTCACATGCTGCAAATGGCAGAGTTCACACCAGGCCAAGGAAATAGCCACAGCCCCTTGGAGCTCTGGTTTAATGCACAGGAAGACAATTCTGTGAGGGCCGGGATGGCTGGCACTCACTGGTACCTCTGCTGTTGGCTCGGCAGGCGGCTCTTCTCTCCAGAGCTAAGGAGCAAGAAAGGAAGAGGCTCAGTGGGATGCACAGGCAGAAAGGCAGAGAAACACTGCAGGCGATTGCAGGCCATATATTTGTGGCTGTGCGTCTGATGGCATTTCCATACTCACTGGGCTGTGATACAGGCCCCTGGCTCTACCCAAAGTCCTTGGAGCAGTTGGTCAGGCTGAGGCTGAGCCTGGTGGGGCCAAGACTGGGCGGGAAACCCATTCCTTGCCTTCAGCATTCAGCATTCAGCATTCAGCATTCCGGGGGAGGTTTGAAAAGGGGCAGACAAACATGCCTTTGTGTTCAGTTGCTCAAGACTTCCATGTCCCACATTGTAATCCTATTTGGAGTGCCCAACAGCTGCCCCTTGGAGGGAAGGCATGTCTGAGGCATCCACCTCCAAGGCAGTGCTGGGCATTTGCTTGGGGCTGCAGAGAGGGGCATGGGATCAAGGTCTAAGCCAGGTCAATCCCAAGTCACAACAACTCCTATTCAAACCAGTGGCTCTGGGATTGGGATTCTGACACCTCGGTGGGTCACTACCCCTGCACGCTCCCAGGCTTTGCCTGGAGCTGGCACACACTTACTCCGTCTGCTGTGCCCCCAGCCTCTCGGCTGCTCTTTTCTGCTCCTCGTCTATGCGGGAGAATAAAACATTGATGGTCACATCCTCATCTGGTGCCAGGCGGTACTGGAGGACATCCTGAGAAGGCGGCTTTTCTTCACGCAGCTTCCCAGCACTCTCCTCCTCTTTCCCAGCTGGGGCTAGGGATGAGCTCGACTGGACCCTTGACTGGGTTTCACTTCTCTGCTGAACCTGCAAGACAAGTCAAGGAAGGTTTTAGCCCCACTTCCGAGCACGCTCAGAGGCTCTCTACAGGCACCAAGAGAGCAGCCAGTGCCTGCAGGATCTCTGCTGTCACCAGACCCCTTGCTCTGGCCTGGCCTCAGGCACCCCATGAAGGCACGTTGCCACTGTAGCTACAGAACTGGCAGGGTCACTGCAACATACCCTAGCTATGTCACAGCCTGACCAGGTGTCACTGCTGCTTCCCACGGGCACTCCTCTCTCAAGCTGGGATCTCCCGAGGCAACACAAACGAGGGAAGGGAATTGTGACTTGCAGAGCAGGACACCTGCCCTGCCTTCATCGCAGGCAAAGAGTGGGGATGGGGGTTTAGCAGGGCTCGTTCTTCCTACAGGGCACAATTGTCTCACAACTGTCTCCTCTGCCGCTTGACTTGAGCCATCCAGTCAGCAATCTTAAGCTAATATTTGCAATACTAAGCCTCAACTCCCTTAAGCAAACACAGCCCACAACTTTGCACAGGGGCTCTTTTCTACCTAGAAAGCAACCTCAACATGCTCTCAAGGGGAAACTGATGCATCACCAGGGCATCACTACAATTCCCCATTGGCCCCCCCTCTCCCACCAGGAGCTCACTCCTCACATCATGGATGAGTGGAAGGCATTGCCAGTGCTAGAGCAGAACTCCAAAATGAAATCCTCCCACCGGGCTCAGTGGCTCAGAGCACACAGTCGTCACAAAGGAGGGGAAGGAATTGCTGTTGGCTGAGCAGGAGCTGGGAAGGCAGCCCTGCTGTGGCGTTCAGCACGCCACACCAAACAACCCTGAGCGCCCCTGCTGACCTCAGGTTGCACCATCAGCATCAGTGCTCATGGCCTCGCCTGCTGCTTCCCTAACCCCCAACAGCCCAGCAATGGGCCTTTCATACCACTGGCACTTCTCTTGGACCACGGAGCCCATTCCTGGGCGTCCTTGGCCTCTTATGGATGCTTCTGCAAAAGAGCTCCAGAGGGAATACGGGGGTCTTCTTCAAACATGCTCCTCTGTCTTCAGTTGCCTTGCTTGCCTTTTCAGCCAAACCCACAGGAAAGGAAAATCTTCCTGGGCGTTCAGATTTTAGGAAAGACAGGACTCCCCTGCCTCGCTCTTTGGCAGCAACAAGGCACCTCCAACCTGGCTCCCTGAGGAACCTGCAAGGCTCCGCTGCCCTGGAGCAGAGGAAAGGCTTTTTCTGTCGGAAGGTTTACAAAGTACCTGGCTCCTCTCTGGCTCTTCCTTTTCTCCCTTGCCTTTCAGGCCTGCCCTTTCTTTCTTCTCTTTTGGCTTAGCTGAGGAGTCCCAAAGATCTCTTTGCCCCTGCACAACAGACAGAAAGGCTGCGTGCTGCAGGGCCACAGAAAAGACACAGCAAGGAGCACTACTGGCATCTGTTTCTTTCCAGGGCCAGAAGGTAATTTCTCTCTCTCTGCAGCCCTTTGTCTTGAGCCTTTCTCTGGGCGCTCTTAGGCCCTAAAGCTAGTTCTGGCCAGACAGAAAATCCCTGCTTTCTTCTGACCAGGGAGCTAAATAACCACTCAGAGAAACAGAAGGTGCCCTCCTTCCATCCCTGAAAGGCCCAGCAGGTACACTTCCACGAGGAACAGGGCCAAAGAGGGGCTTTTGATGTGATTCCGGAGAAGGCAGTAGTGACCAACGCCTAGAGAAAATAGAGCCTAGCCTGCGCCTTTTAAAGCAAGCCCCTGAAGAGGCCAATCCAAGGTCTAATGAACACTTAGGAAGGAGGCTTCCATACCCGCGGCCCATAGAACTGCACTTTTCTACAAGCCCATGTGGCACAAGGAGGACCTCAGTCACTATCACCTACCTGTCCTGCCCTCTCCCCGCTTTTACCGAGAGGGCTCACAGCGGGGAGTCTGGCTTCAGCACTTGGCTTCCTCCTGCCTTTCTCCACCTTCCTTGAGGAGCTCCCTCGGATGGCTGGCAGCACGCTGAAAACACACATCACGGGGAGGTGGTGTGAGCACAGGGGCAGTTTGCTCCCCAGCCCGCACTCACGAGCTGGCCACCTGCCTCTGCAGCACAAGACAGTTGTGCAGGGGAATGACGTGCGTTCCAATACATGTGTTCTCTGTGCCACAGAGACAGAGATCACCCCTGGCTGAAACACCCCGGGCTGCACAACATGCCCACAGAAATGCTCCGGATGCCCCCACATCCAGGCTCTCTCTTGATGCAGCCAGGACTTGTGGCGCCACGTCATGTGCAAGGACAGGCTCCAAGAGACACCAGTACACCCCTTCCTGGCAGTTACGTTTATCACTGCTCAGTGGTCCAAAATACTCTGTGGTTGGGGATGGGAAATGTTTTTTCACTGGGGACTCAGTGTCAAGAATGGAGCAAGTGATCCGGGGAGGAAAGCACGCCTGCCATTTACCCATCCCTGCCACTCTCTCGTGCCAGGCATAAAAGCAGGCTGTAATACAAAAGAAGAGCTTTCCCAGGAACTGAGTCAACCTAAAACACTAGCAACGCAGCCTGCTCTCTCCCTTTGTCTCTGCAGTCCTCCCTCACTCCTGTCCCACATGGAAAGCCTCCTGTGAGTGTCCAAAAACTGCCTGGTGGGTGGAAGGGCTATCTGAGCCGATCCAAGGGCACAGACGTGCAAGCCTGCTGCTCTCTGTCCCGTGACAGCTCTCCGGAAAAGACCCTCTTTCCCTCATGCTGCTGGGGGCAGAAGGAAGGGCACTGCCCAAGGGGAAGCAACACTTGTTTTTGGAGATATTCACCTGAGGCACTCCCCTTCTTCAGCAGCGTTCCTTGCTCCCATCTCTTCCACCTGACTCTTCTCTGCCTCCTTGTCGAGACTGCTCGCTGCTGCTCGAAGCGCCTGCAGCCTTTGTTTGGAAACCATCCTGCGAGAGCAGGGACAGAGTCTCTCTCACGCTCTGGAAGGAGCGGAGCCCTCCTGTCTCTCAAAGGCCCTGTACACACACACTCCCAATTGGACTGAGAGCCCCCAGCGCCGGACAAGTTGTTGCTACTTGGTTGAGGATGCTGAGAGGCACTTGCCAGCAGGCTCTACCCCAGGCATTTCTCATCTGCCCAGAGAAATCCGAGGCTCCTGGGGCACTTCAGCTCCACCACCCAGCAATGTGGCTTCCTCACCCTGCAGGGGGGTCACTGCCATCCAAATGCCACAAGGCCTTGCTGCAGCTGGGGCACACGTACCTTTGCAGGGAGCTGCCGCTGGCCTTGTCCTCTGGAGATGACTCGCCTTTATACTCCTCCCACTCCTCCATCACCCAGCAAGTGAAGGAATCCTGCACATGCGCAGAGACTCTCATACAACCTTGAGACTGCGCAGTGCTGCTGCCCAGCCCACAGATCCACAGGCAACTTCCCCTAGGAGTGCTCCGCAGCAGCGCTACAGCCCATGAAGTGACCTCCACACGCTCTCAGGGGCATGCTAGAGCATGACCAGGGCATCACTGCAATTTCCCCATTGGCCCCCACTATCCCTCCAGGGTCGCACTCCTCACCTCAGCAACAAGCAGAGAACATTGCCACTGCCAGAGCACAACTCCAAAATGAAACCCTCCTTCCGGGCTCAGCGGCTCACAGCCCACAGTCCTCACAAGCCCTACTGAGCTCAGCCTTCACCCTCAGAATCACACACACTCACGTCATATCCCATCTCTTCCGATGGCTGCTGCTTTTTCTTCTCCTCCTCATCTATGTGGGAGAAGTAGAGGAACACTGTCATCTCTTCTTCTGGCCCCAGGTGGTAGATGTACACTTCCTTAATGGTGGGCTTTCTCTCTGCAGGACGATCACCAGCCCTCTCGGGTAGGCGGAGGTCAGGCCGCAGGTTTGTCAGTGTTTGCGACATCCGCCGAACCTGCATTGGCATCAGAGCAGGCTTCGTATGCTGGGTCTCCCCTCACTTGGATGCTCTGAACATGCCACACTAGAGCAGCCGGCACCTGCAGGAGCCCCCCTGGTGGGGCCGCAGGTACCCCAAGGCAGGAGAAAGCCCTTGCTCAGGCAGGGACGCTCCAGCCGTAGCTGGACAGCCAGAAGCTGGACAACCAACTCCACACAGCCCTCAGGGCACGGCCCAGCCTCACCAAGGCTCCACAGTGATGCCAGACAAGCTTTCTAGCTCAGTCACACATCTCTCATGGCCCAGCTAAGGAGGGGAGGAAACTGCTGTAGGCTGAGCAGGAACTATGAATGCAGCCCTGCTGTGGCGTTCAGCACATCAAGAGTGACCCCTGGTTGCACCATCAGCATCAGTGCTCATGGCCTCGCCTGCTGCTTCCCCAACACCCAACAGCCCAGCAATGGGCCTTTCATACCACTGGCACTTCTCTTGGACCACGGAGCCCATTCCTGGGGCTCCTTGGCCTCTTACAGATGCATCACCAGGCACCTGTGACAGGTTCCTGAGCTATCTTCCGGGTTCAGCTTCCCTGGAGTAGAGGAAAGGCTTTTTCTGCCTGAAGGTTTACAAAGGCTTCTGGTACCTGGCTTCTCTCTGGCTCTTCCATTTCTCTCTCTGCCTTCAGTGCCGCCTTTGCTTTCTTTTCCTTTTGCTTTCCCGATGATTCTGGGAGTCTGGCTTCAGCACTTGGCTTCCTCCTGCCTTTCTCCACCTTCCTTGAGGAGCTCCCTCGGATGGCTGGCAGCACGCTGAAAACACACATCACGGGGAGGTGGTGTGAGCACAGGGGCAGTTTGCTCCCCAGCCTGCACTCACGAGCTGGCCACCTGCCTCTGCAGCACAAGACAGTTGTGCAGGGGAATGACGTGCGTTCCAATACATGTGTTCTCTGTGCCACAGAGACAGAGATCACCCCTGGCTGAAACACCCCGGGCTGCACAACATGCCCACAGAAATGCTCCGGATGCCCCCACATCCAGGCTCTCTCTTGATGCAGCCAGGACTTGTGGCGCCACGTCATGTGCAAGGACAGGCTCCGAGAGACACCAGTACGCCCCTTCCTGGCAGTTACGTTTATCACTGCTCGGTGGTCCAAAATACTCTGTGGTTGGGGATGGGAAATGTTTTTTCACTGGGGACTCAGTGTCAAGAATGGAGCAAGTGATCCGGGGAGGAAAGCACGCCTGCCATTTACCCATCCCTGGCACTCTCTCGTGCCAGGCACAAGACAGCTCTTCAGATGAATGAAAAGGCTTAAAGGGAACCAAATCATTAGCAGACCCTCCTGCTCTGTATCCTGGCTGGCAGGAGAACTGCAACTTCACTTTGCCTTGCAAAGCGATGTCCTTTCCATTCAAAGAAAGAGCTCCTCCCTGTTTAATCCTTTCTGACTTAGTACTCAGTGGCCATTGCAAAGAGCCCAGAGAGTGGCACAGAGCTCAGACAAACACCTGCTCTGTCTGAAAGCCATTCCAAGAGCATTCAGTCTTTCCGTCATCCTTGGAAAATGGCTGTGCATCCCCAACCTTCTTGTCACCAAGAAAGAAAGGCTGCTGCTTACTTACCTCTAGAGGGCATGAGAAAAGGGTCCTGGTCTCCCAGAAGCTACGTTTGCACTGACTTGCCAAAAAGCCTGTACTCTGGAGGCAGAGTCAGGAGAACCATGAAGCGAACCCGGGGGTCTCCCAAGAACTTGCTGTGTGCTGGCCATCCAGCAAGGGAGCAGAGGTCATTGTGGCGTGTGGTCAAAGGCCTTCAGAGTTACCATCAACACTGTCTCCAAAGGAGACACTGTCTCACTCAAACAACAAGAGTACAGGGTCACCCTCAGCCCTTTCTCCAAGTGCCTCACCTGCCAGGAGGAGCTTTGCCCTTGCCTGTGTCTCCCTTTCCTTTGTCCACGTGGAGAGCAGGCATTCTGGGTGGAGGAGGCTGCTCTCTGAAGAGCAGGTGGTTGGCAGGGAGATTTCCTGCAAGCAGGAGACAAGAAAACACTTCAGGACAGCACTGTGGACTCCTTCTGAGCAGGAATGAGATGCAAATCTGCTCAAGCAAGCCTGTGGTAAAACTGTGAGGCCTCAAGCTGATTCCTTTGAAGCTTTGTTTTCTGGGGGGGTCTTAGGCCCTTCTGGGCACTGCCGCCTGTCCAACTTTCCGCTTGTACTGTGCCACAGCATTTCTTGGGCTATTCATTTTCTCATGCTCTGTCCCAGTCACATGATGCAAAAGGGGACTTGCTGGGATGTGCCAGTGACCAGAGTCCCTTGAGAGGTAATCATTGCACACGAGGGAACAGAACCTTGCATCTGCCCACTCCTCTCATAGTGCCTACAAGTCCTCTGTTGACAGAGTCAACCCAAAGGCGTTGTTTTGGGGATGATGATGAGAAATGAAGAAAGAAAGGTTACTCCTTGCTTTGAAAATGAAAGGAAGCCTTGGCACAGGCTCCTAGACTTGTTACCATCTACTCGGGGTGACTTTTCCCATCAGATGAAAACACATTGGTTCCCTGAGATGGGCCAGCTGTTCTCAGGACCCCCATGGAAATGGGGGCAAGTTTAACTCGGAGGTAGCCACTGCAGGTAGGGGTGCTGGGCTGCCCCAAGGTCTTGTTCCCTCCGGAGATTGCCCATATTGCGGAAGCAGTGTCACCTCTAGTGCCTCATGCTACCTGAGGCCACCTGGGCACTGCCACCTGGGCTCCTATGCCCTACCAAGGAGCACAGGAGGAGGAGAAGGCACAAAGCCCTGCCACGAATCAGCTCTTCCACTACCTTGCTTGCCCCTGGAGTCAGCTTTTCTCCTCTCCTCTTCCCATGTGGGCTTCACAGGTGCCGCGGGCTTCACGCGGGGTTTTCTAACTACCCTCTCAAGCTTGTACCTGGACACAGGAAAAACACAGCAGTGTGAAGGGAGGGCAGCCCGCTTCCTTTGCACCTTGGGCAAAGAATGGGGACGCAGTGGCACTGCGGAGCTACTGTGAAGTCCACCCTTTTCCAAAGCAGAAGATGCAGAATATGCCACATCCTGGAGGACTCCATTAGCAAGCTGAGTAACATCAGGAAGTCCTCCAGTGCCTGCAGGGGCATCAGCTTCCCCATCCTCCCTGGCAGAAAGCTCATTTTCACCTCCCTCCCCTGTGCTGCCATGGCAGACCATCTGCCATCTCCTGTGGCAGCCAGGGGCTCACAGGCAAACATACTCACTCTGGAAAGACTATGACACGGCCACAAAGGGTGAGAGAAGCAGCAGTTTTGGTGCCCGACAGGACTGAATCCCTCATCTCTGGCATCTGCAAGGTGAGAGACACAGGGGAGATGATGCCAAGAAAACGAGGTCCGTGCTCACAAGGGCAGCACACTTTCCCATGGCTCAGAGAAGAACCTGCCTCTCAGAAATGCTGAAACAAAGCACTCGCTTCCTTACAGCAGCCCCTCAGTGCTACAGCAAAGCAACTGGAGGGAAATAAACGAGAAAGGGCAAGCACACTGTCAGGCTTTTTGCAAGGCTGACAATCCAGAGACTCAGCCCAGGGACCAGGTCTTGCCTCATGCCGAAGGCCACGGAGGCAAGCACAGCGGAAGGCATTTCACTAGCCAGGCTTCCTGGCTGCTGTGGTTTCCCTGCTGGCTTCAGCTGACGCCTCCTGAGCTGAGAACAAAGGCGTCACACGTGCCCTTAACCCCACAGTCTCTCCTAGCATTCAAATGGCTGCCTCTGCACCCTGGAGGAATAGAGGCACTCAGCCCTTCCTTCCCCTTTGCACAGCGGGTAACAACTGTGAGGGCCAAGCCTCTGGTGGGTGTTCAAGGAGCAGCTGAGGGCCCTGCTCTGGGACCCACTGGAACAAAGGCTGGAGAACAGCCTTGGCCCAGAGAACAGCCTCAAAAGACACCACGGACTAAGACAGAAGGAAGAGACAGAGCTGGGAAGCAGGGCACGGCTCGGCTGCAGCACAAAACCATGGCTTTCTGGGAGGAGACAAATCTAAGGGGAAAACAGACCGCAGACCTGCCCTTTTCTTTGAATTTGTCCCTCACCACACTGGAATGGGATCCTGGGCAGGAGGGAGCTTTGCTTTGACCCAGGACAGAAATCCCCAACGTCTTCTATGTCACCAAGTCCTCTGAATGCCAGAGAAGAGCAGTGCAGGGAGCTGGTATTACTCGAGGCCACGACTAACCACGCGCCCAGAAAGGTCATGGCAGGCCAACCGAAATCCACTCACTCGCCCTTTGCTAGGATTCCCAAAAGATTAGAAGCAGCAGTGGAGAAAGGGAAACCTTACCCGGAGAAGAGCTGCTGTCAGCTGCCCAGTCCCATTTAGCCTTTGCAGAAAGTCTCTGTAAAACCTCATTTTCACGTCTTTTCCTTGAATGACAAGCAGGCCAATGTCCTTCCACACAAAGGCAACATTCTTCCCGCTCTTGAGGCAGCGAGAGAAAAGACACGTGCTCTCTTCTATGCAAGACTCCACTGTTTTCCGAGGAACAGAGATGTGCGAGGCTATGCGAGCATACTTCAGGGGCTCGGCTTGCTTATGACCTAGGAAGCAACACAGCAAGAACACAGTGCCTAACAAAGCAGTTCAGCAGGCTACAACGGAGCATTGGCAGCTTTGAGGTCTTCCCGCAAGACACTGCTACAGAGCTGTCGTCTTTAACCCTGCTGGTAAAGCTCACGTGGGAAGCTGATGCCATGCCTCCCGAGGAGAAGGTCAAAGCACTCTGCAACCGGATGTGCCAAGAGCACAGCAATGCTTCCTTCCCTACACAGGGAGAAAGAAAGGGCCCTAGCCATCTCCTATGAACAAGAGACACGATGGCAGAAGAAGGAGAGGAGAAAGGAGGCCACTTCCCATGATGGGGGAGTGGGTGCCACCACGGCACTTGTGCCCGCACTCAGTGCCTTCCAGGTTGGGAGAGATTTGGCTGTGCCATGTCACAGGGATTCAAGGAAGAAGGAAAACCCAAGCACTGCCTCGCTCCTCTTTAGATCCTTCCAGTCACCCGCAGCACCCTCAGCAGTGCACAGCAAACATCCCTGCTTTTGGGGTCAGAGGGCTCCTGCTGCCCCACAGGCATCCCCAATGTGCACTACAGCGGCAGTGCTGCTACCACTGACCAGCAATCACAGAACAGCTGCCCTCTCATGGCTTTGCATACACACTACTGTTCCCATCTCTGCTTCAGGGCTCTCTACAGCTGCCTGTGACCTAATTCTAAGGAGCAGGAGAATGGATGCCAGCATTTGCCTTTACAAGCTCCAGCGTGGCACAAACACGAACCAACAGTGTTAACTAAATCTGATGAGAAGCAGCAGCCCCAATACATGTGGCATGTAGCCAGCTGTGAAAGCAAGTCATGCAGAGAGCGAGTGTAATTGTACTGTGCATTAGGATGTCCGGAGTAGTCAAAAAACAATCTGAAGCTGTTCTCAGGGCCTGGTGAAGGAATTCCAGATTTCTAACAGTCACTGCTGAACAGCACTTATGCACACCCCAAAGATGCCCCAAGGGGAAGCCAAAGTTTCAGCCTGTCTTCTTACCAGGAGCATAGGCGTTATCATCGGAGAGGCCCTGGACCTCCGCGATATTCTTTGACAGGCGGAACAGGGGTCTGCGCACAGTCAGAAGACCACGCTTCCCACCACCAACAATCTGTTCCGTAACAACATCGAAGGTCCCAAGGCGAATAATTCGGACTCCCTGAAAACAAGAAGGAAGAGAAGAATGAGGAGGCTCTTCGGTGGACAGGCTGGTGACTTGTCAGGGCATGGGGATGGTGCTCGGTGCCTTTCCCTACTCCTGGAAAGCTTTGGAGAAGCCTTGCAGAAGGTCTTGTGAAGACCTTTCCCGAGGTTTTCACCCCTCTCCTCTTCACCCTCTCAAAAATACAAGTAAAAGCAGAGAAGCCGTCCCTTTGATACATAAGAGCCAGAAGAAGGGCTTCCTGGCGAGGCCCAGGAGGGCAGACCCACCTGGTTCAGCATCAGCTGCTGTACAATGTAGTCACACACACCTTCCCAGACAGCAAGGGTCTCTGGAAAAGAAGGGAAAGACACGCCATGCTCTGGGTGAGCTGGCTCACAACCATTCAGCACGTGCCTAACCAAGGAGAGGCGGAGGGCAGGCATCATCAAACAGCACCCCCTCCCCAAACTAACCCCATTCCTCACAGGGCCGTCAGGCTAGAACCTGTCAACTGACCCCAGCCGAGGTCGGGACCTGAAACAGAGCCATTAGGCATGGAGATCATGCTACCGGACATCCACAGTGTGTCTCCTAGATCAAAGCCTGCTCTGCCAGGCTGGAGGTACAAGGAGAGCCAGTGGGAAGGACTCGAGGCAGTGGCTGGGCTCCTGGACAGAAAGCCCCACTGAGCTGAGGAAAAGTGCAAGGGTTCATTTCTAGCACAGCAGTTTCCTGCAGCCTCTCCAGAGCCCAGCAGGAGCTGCAGGACCCCTCAGCCTTCTTCACACAGCTCTCCTTTCCTGACAAATGCAGCTCTCACACGGTGAGCCCCTCCCTAGGGATATTGGCAATGGATTTCCACCCCAGCGAGAGGATGCTGCTGTGCCCGTGGGAGTCCGGGGGCTCAGGGCATCCCCTGGAGGCTCCCCTGTGGGGCCAGCTTCCCCATACGGCATCCCTGCACACGCAGGCTCTGCGTGGCCACCCAAGCAGCTCCACCTCCTTCCCACACCAGGATCTCAGGTGGGTGATCCCCACTGTGAGGCCAGCAGCGACCCTCGGGGCAGGGACTTCTGCCTGGGGTGCCCCAGGACAGCAGGGGCAGCATCAGGGCCAGGAGCCAGGAGTCCTGGTGGCCACACTGGCATCTGAGCCAAAAGGCACCATCAGTCAGACCATCAGACCATCCAGCCTCCCCCCGGCCCCCGGGTTTCCACAGCCATGTTCAGAGTTAAGGATATCTGCGACAGCTCCTGGGAACGAGCTCCTGAAGTCTTTACCCTGGGCGGGGAGTGTTGGCACCCTCTGCCCACGCCGTGTCCCGTGGCCAGCCTCCCAGAGCTCCATCTTGGTCCTCCTCGCCCTGGGTCAACCCCACAGTAGGAGGTGACAAGGAAACAGCTCCTCTCCTCCTCCTCCTCCTCCACACTTCACCACAGCCCCACGCTGCCTTGGCCTCCTCGCCACTGAGGCTCCGTGGCTCCTGGCAGCAGAGTGGTGCCGAGAGCAGTCCCAGCATCTGGGCTCCCTCGGGCTCACCGGGACGTGTGGGGAGAGGCCAGGGTGGCACGGGAGAGGGGAGCTGTCACTGTGACCCGGGATGTCCCCTGTGACCACTGCTCGTGTCACAGAGGGGGCACACCCGCCTCCCCCCTGGCGCCAGGGCCCCTGGGGGGCCAGGGCTGGCCCTGCAGCAGGCAGGGGCTGCACAGGGTGGTTGCAGGGCTGCCCCTGCCCCCACCCAGGGGCAGGGATAACCCAGACGGGGGTCCTGGCCGGGCCGGGCACTGCGGCTGCGCTCACCCCAGCCATGGCTCGCACACAGGAAACCTGGCTGGGAGGGAGGGCAGTGGGCACTGCCCCATGCTCGCCCCACCAGGACACAGTGGAGGTGGCTGCTGCCACCGGGGCAAGGAAGCGCTGACAACTGACTGCAGGGAAATGTCCAGCAATTACTTGGCAGGGAGCAACAGCTCCTTCTTGGCACTTGAACAAACGGTCCCTCCCCTGGCCCGTCAGCTTGTTCCAAAAAGTTGCAGGGAAGCACTGTTCAGCGCTGTTAACCTGGAGACGTGCTTGAGACCTAGTGCCTGCAGCACCTCCATGCCTGGGATGGAAGGGAACTGAACAGGGCAAGAGGCAGCGCCAAGAGAGCTGCAGGGACCAGCGCGCTAAACACAGGGCTATCACAGACTGCTCTGGCTGGACTGCTCTCACGCCTGCACCACTCATCGGCCTCATCACACCACTCCCACAGATAATCACCCCAGCAGGACTGAAGGAGCGCCCGGACCCTGAAGCCACATTTGTGGCTGACCCTCGCAGAGGGAGGGAGCAGCTGCAGGCACACGGCATCAGGTTAAACACGACTTCTGAAGATCTCCAAGAGAAGCCGGAAGACCCATCTCTAAGTAACAAGAGACACCCAAAGGTGCTCCACACATCTCTGCTTTCAACACACCACAAGCTGTGGTAGAAATGTCTAAGCAAGTGAGGAAGATGGAAAAACAACTCCTACACACACTTTAATTACCTACTGTTAAAGCAGTGCTCAGGAACCAGGTCTTTCACAAAGTCTCGGCTGCACACTTCCCCACTAGAGCAGAAGGCACGAGTCAAAGCATCAGATCAGCTCAGACAAAGAGGAAGTCTTGTGAAAACTTCCACTTCAGGAACAGAGAAGGAAAGCAATTTCTAAGCTTTCCTTTCTCTTGCCTTCCAAAAAGAACAGCAGACACTGCAAGGATACTTTGCTCTTTCCTCAACAACATCATTTCTGTTCCACTGTTATGCTCCCAATCCCAGCCGGCACCACCATCACTACAGGACGACCTGAGCAGAAAAACAGGGGAGGGTGGCTTTGACTTTCCATGCCAATCCATTCCTACACAAATACATTCTCAGTCAGCACCTGCTGGGATTTCACAGAATCACAGAATCGTTTAGGTTGGAAGGGACCTCTGGAGATCATCTCGTCCAACCTCCCTGTTCAAGCAGGGTCACCTAGAGCATCTTGCCCAGGATCACATCCAGACGGCTTTTGAATATCTCCAGGGAAGGAGACTCCACCACCTCTCTGGGCAACCTGTTCCAATGCTCTGTCACCCTCACAGTCAAGAAGTTTTTTCTCAGGTTCAGATGGAACTTCCTGTGGTTCAGTTTCTGCCCATTGCCTCTTGTCCTGTTGCTGGGCACCACGGAGAAGAGGCTGGCCTCATCCTCTTGACACTCCCCCTTCAGATACTTGTACACGTTGATGAGATCCCCTCTCAATCTTCCCTTCTCCAGGCTGAACAGGCCCAGCTCTTGCAGTCTTTCTTCCTAGGAGAGGTGCTCCAGCCCTCTAATCATCTTGGTAGCCCTCCGCTGGACTCTCTCCAGGAGTGCCATGTCTCTCTTGTACTGGGGAGCCCAGAACTGGACACAGTACTCCAGGTGAGGCCTCACCAGGGCTGAGGAGAGGGGCAGGATCACCTCCCTCCACCTGCTGGCAACACTCTGCCTAATGCACCCCAGGAGACCATTGGCCTTCTTGGCCACAAGGGCACACTGCTGCCTCATGTTTAACTTGTTGTCCCCCAGCACTCCCAGGTCCTTCTCGGCAGAGCTACTTTCCAGCAGGTCAACCCCCAGCCTGTACTGGTGCATGGGATTCTTCCTGCCTAGGTGCAGGACCTTGCACTTGCCTTTGTTGAACTTCAGGAGGTTCCTCTCCGCCCACCTCTCCAGCCTGGCCAGGTCCCTCTGAATGGCAGCACAGTCTTCTGGTGTGTTAGCCTCTCCCCCCAGTTTAGAATCATCAGCAAACTTGCTGAGGGTGCACTCTGTCCCTTCCTCCAGGTCGTTGATGAATATATTGAACAAGACTGGACCCAGGACTGAGCCCTGGGGGACACCACTAGCCACAGGCCTCCAACTTGACTCTGCGCCATTCACCACAACCCTCGGAGCTCGGCCATCCAGCCAGTTCTCAAGCCACCTCACCGTCCACTCATCTAGCCCACACTTCCTGAGCTTACCTAGGAGGATGGGATGGGAGACAGTGTCAAAAGCCTTGCTGAAGTCCAGGGAGACAACATCCACTGCTCTGCCCTCATCTACCCAGCCAGTCATTCCGTCATAGAAGGCTATCAGATTGGTCAAGCATGATTTCCCTTGGGTGAATCCATGCTGACTACTCCTGATCACCTTCTTGTCCTCCAGATGCTTAGTGATGACCTTCAGGAGGAGCTGTTCCATCAGCTTTCCAGGGACGGAGGTGAGGCTGACAGGCCTGGAGTTTCCTGCCTCCTCCTTCTTGCCCTTTTTGGAGACTGCGGTGACCTTGGCTTTCTTCCAGTCCTCAGGCACCTCTCCTGATCTCCAGGACCTTTGCAAGATGATGGAGAGTGGCCTAGCGATAACATCCGCCAGCTCCCTCAGCACTCGTGGGTGCATCCCATCGGGGCCCATGGATTTATGGGTGTCAAGTTTGGACAAAAGATCTCTAACCTGATCCTCCTCCACCAAGGGAGAGTCTTCCTTTCTCCAGCCTTCCTCTCTTGTCTCCAAGGTCTGGAATTCCTCAGGACTGGCCTTAGCAGTGAAGACGGAAGCAAAGAAGGCATTCAATAACTCTGCCTTCTCTGTATCCTTCGTCACCAGGGCACCTGCCCCATTCAGCAGCGGGCCCACGTTTTCCCTAGTCTTCCTTTTGCTATTGATGTATTTGAAGAAGGCCTTCTTGTTGTCCTTGACATCCCTTGCCAGATTTCATTCCAACTGGGCCTTAGCCTTCCTTGTCGCATCCCTGCACGCTCTGACAACGTCCCTGTATTCCTCCCAAGTGGCCTGTACCTTTCAGAAGGTAAAACTCAAGGCGGCAAGAAATGCCTGTGCCCTCCAGTTCAGCTTTCAGCCAGAGACACTTTTCATTCTGGTCCTTCAGTCACACCTCGCCAGCATCGCTCTCCCAGCAGGCACAAAGCACAACGCAGCCTTCTCCAGGCCACATCCAGGCATAACTGGTTGAACACTGGCTGGGGAAGCTCTGGGAGAAGGAGCGGCCCCGGCAGGGCAGGGTCATTCCCCCAGGGAGAGAGGGGCTGCGTGGGGCAGGGCTGCTCACAGCTCCCGCTCACCCCCAGAACGCTTCCCCAGGGGCTTCTCAGGAGGATGCTCAAGGCAGGGACAACACCAAAGGCAAGGAGCTTCCCTGAGTCTCCACTTTCAGCTCCCTGCTGTTGGGCTGGGGGCAAGGGAAAAGGAGCTGCCAAGCCTGGGCAAGAGCCAGAGACTCCCAAGGCCACGCAGAGACCAGCAGGTCAGCGAGGAAGCTCAGGAAGTGCCTTCCGGCACTCTCTGCCCACGCACAGCACCAGCAGCACCTCTGCTGGCCCCATCCAGCCCTGTCCCAGCTGCTCCACAGCACCTGCCAACATGCAGATGGCCTCTGACACTGCCCCACTGCCGGGGGGTGTCCGTGGGGCAGAGGCGAGTGCATGGGGGGGCTGCGGTGGGGGCTGGGAGCCAACGCTCCCCTCGGGAGACGTCACCTGGAGACACTCGACTGTCTCTGTGGAGGGGTCCTGAGGGGCTGTGAGCGCCCTCCAGCCAGGCACAGCCCTCACCACGGGGATGGCACTGAGGAAGGGCCACTGCTGCGGCAGGGGCTGCCAGGAGAAGGGGCGCAAACGCTGGGGGCTCCCGCGGGCCAGAGATGGCCCAGGCCGGGCCAAGCCTTCCTCAGAAGCTGCTGGCATCCCAGAGGAGAGTCTGGTCTCATCCTCTTGACACCCTCCCTTCACACACTTGTACACGTTGATGAGATCCCTTCTCAGTCTTCTCTTCTCCAGGCTCTACAGGCCCAGCTCTCTCAGCCTTTCTTCACAGGAGAGATGTTCCGGGTGGCCCCTCAACCTCTTTGTAGCCCTCCGCCGGACTCTCTCCAGTAGGGCCATGTCTCTCTTGTACTCTCTTTCCAGCAGGTCAACCCCCAGCCTGTCCTGGCCCATTAGAGTTCTTCCTCCCTAGGTGCAGGACCCCGCACTTGCCTTTGTTGAACCTCAGGAGGTTCCTCTCTGCCCATGAAGTTGTGATTGAACAAGGTTGTGGCTCTTTTTCTGGATGGTGGATGGGTGGGATGGCAGCAGGATGAGGAGTCATGAAGGGAGGAAGGGGAATTCCATTAACTTCTGCACCTGGGTTAGGTTCTCGGGAGTGTTATTATTGTGGGAAGTGAGGACATCTGCAGCGTGAGTGCCCAAGCTGTGCACGAATTCAGCCACAGTCAGGGGTGAATCCTCCTTCGGGAGAAAATCAAGATGTCGGCCGAACTGATCAATGACTCGTTGAGGAGGAGTACAATTGTATTAAATGTGTATGTATGTTTTTGGATGCAATCCCTTTGGCTAGTCAGGGCTGCATAACCAGGAAAGTTGCTGGAAAGCAAGTAACCTTTCTAGTGGCTGCAGGGGCTACTTTGTCTCTTTTGAATTATACAGATAAAAGGTCCCCCTCCAGCTGTAAAACAATATGCTGTCCTGCATGAGGTAGAGTAAAATATTCCAAAACAGAGGGATACCTATTTAGAACAGGGGATTTTGAAGCCCTGCATTTCTCCTTTTAATACACCCATTTTACCAGTACACGTAAACATCGCCTGGACAGTGAGGGAGATCCTGAGTATTGATTTGTACAGGCTGTACGTGCTATTAATCACTATGTTGTCAGTTTTAACTCCAATTCCTGTATGGGCTAAGGAGTTTACATTAATAGATTTAAGTTCCACTTTCTTTAGTATACCTGCAGGAGAAGAGAGTCAACTTTTGTTTGCATTTCCCTGGAAAGGACAACAACCGACCTGGACGCGACTTGAACAAGGATCCACTGGCTCACCAACTAGTTTTGCTCGGTTGCTGCAGAAAGGCTTACGTACCGTTGTTTTATGCTCTGATGTGGGGATTGAAGACACGAACCTTGTGTGTAGTGAAGCAAGATTGTTTATTTTATAGTCCATCCTCTCTTATATACCTTAATGGGTGAGAACATACACCTTATCATGTGAGAATACCGTTGTGTTTCCAGATTAAAGTTACTTGTTATTTTGCTGCATTGCTACAAGCGGCGCTCTGCATCGAGAGTCTCTTCTCTCTCTGCCGTCCTTGCCCAGCTCAGGTGCCCCCGTCCGTCTTGGCACTGCCTCAAGTCTTCGGTGCACTTTCCCAGGGCTTGTGGCACTGAGAAAATACTTTGCTGCTGCTCCCAGTCGTCTTCTGGTACACATCGCCCCCGACACTCGGATTCCATGCTAATACAGGATGTAGACGATTTATTGCTTGCTAGGAGAACAAAAACTGCTTGTACCTCACATGCAATAATTTTGTGTACAGCCTTAGCTGAAAAGGGACATCGTGCATCCCCACCTACGCGTCAGTTCTGTCAAGAAAGAGGAAAATATTTAGGATTCATTCTAACGGAAGGAAAAAGATCTATTGATCCTGAACACATTAAAGCAATTGAAGATTTACCTCGACCTCTGATGAAAAAGCAGATTAGAGGTTTTTTAGGGGCAGTAGGCTTCTGTAGGCCATGGATTGCTGGCTTGGGGACTTAGTTAACCCATTAGTGGAAGCAGCTGAAGAGGAAGCAGTAGAAGCTATAAAGTGGACAGCCAGAGAGATTTGGCATTTAACAAAATTAAGGAGGCATTCGGTGAATCCCTGGCTTTAGGGCTCCCCCATTATAAAAAACCTTCCCAGCTGTACATTCATGAACAACAAGGGCTTGCCAGTGGAGTGCTGGCTCAAATGCTAGGTCCTCAACCCAGACCAGTCACGTATTCTTCAGTACAGTTGGATGCTGTCCTTCTGGGGACTCCTGGATGTATGCGTGCGGTGGCTGCTGCAGGAATCATTGTTGGGAAATGTCGAACCACAGTTCTGGGACTTGATATGGGAAAAGAGTACCATATTTGAAGGGAAATATCCAGCTTGGTGGCAAATGCTTAATTTTCCCATTCAATAAGGAGCAAAAAGTGATAACTGCTCTCGTTCTCACTATTCAAGAAGCACAGGTCTCTACAATCTCTCCTAGTGTGCCTCTAGGCCGGGTCCATGGGGATGTTACATTACGTCCTTTGGAACACAGGGGATGGGCACAGCACATTCGTGATAAGTGGAACACTATAGATTTAGCCACCTGGATGGGTTGGGATCAATTAGGATTTGTACGTGAAGGTAATGGCCTACAAACTCAAGACATTTGTTTAGCCACGGAACACAGTGTTTGTCATGTTGGGGTGCAGACCCAAAGTGCAAATGAGAAGGCAACTTTGGTCTCTCCTGGAAAGGGTTGTCTATGTTTGCGCAGTCAGGGCAGCACTGTTGTAATTGATGGTGCAATGTTGAATCACAATAATAGTTTAAATTTGTGCATGTGTAACTGTACAATGATAAAGGGATGTGGCTACAATTATACAAGCCCCGTAACAACTCACCAGTTACTCCAGGGGGATTATTCATGGATTCAAGAATTATCACCAGTACCTACTGGAATGCATCTCAGGTCAGTGAAGGAATGATTACACCATGAGCCGTTGCGGACATTACTCCAGAAGGTCAAAGAATGACTGCAGAGCATGATACACAACAGAGTCAAGCGATACTTGAAAGAACCAAAAAGAGACGCGGAGCATAAATGGTGGGAAACTTTGTTTGGGTGGTCTCCCACCACTTCTGGCTTGTATGATTGTTTGCTGCATGCTGTAGGGATTCTGTTCTGTGTGATCATTGTGTGCTTTGCGCTCTCCTTGGGACTGTGTATAAAATTGTGGAGGCTGGCTGCTTGTCTTGAAAAATGGCATGTGATGGGATAGCTCACAGCACCGGAACCCTGCAATAATGGGATATAGGCTCTTCAGGAATGCTCAGCACGACCTACAAGAGCACAGGACATGTCGTTCAGGCTTCTCCCTGCTGGTCAGCCCTGATGTTCCAAAACAAAACCAAAAGTCAAGAGGAACGTGCCGTAGCTCAATTTGTTTTGTCAAAAGTTGAAACTACAAACTGACAACAGCAAGATGGTGGTGAGGTGGCCAAGAGGATTCAGTGCTAATCTATTCTGCCTCCAACCCCATCCTCCTCAAAGACACTCCTGTTTCTGGCTCAAGACCCACCTGGAAGGAGTGTGTTGGGGCAGTGAGAGTCCTGCAGTTCCTGTCCCTACAGGCAAGCCTTTTCAAGCTCCTTCTCAAAGCTGGCAGCAGCTTCCTCTCCGAGTCAGTCACAACAAAAGCCCAACTTCCCTGGAGGCACATCTCTGGGGAGTGAGCTCTGGCACAGCAGATCTGCTGGTGGCTGGGACATGCATGTCGCTGTGGGATGTCCTTTCTGGAGCATGTGGGATGGCCAGAGAAGCTGGAGACCAGCATGGGGGATGCGCGCGTGTCCTGTTGCCACTGAGCTGAGCTGAGTTGTGCCATCTCCTTCCCTGATGGGAAGGACAGAAGAGGGAAGAGTGTGTGTCAGCGCTGGGTGGGCGTGTCCGTACATCTCGTTACTGAACGGGGAGAAGGGAGGGTGCAGTGGCATGGGGCAGTGAAAGAGGCTGGCTGAGCCCCCTGCTCCAGCACTTGGGTGGCGACATGAGAGCTATTCAGACATCTGCCTGATGCTCAGACAGCTCTGCCAGAGACTCCCCCACCATGGTAAGGTCAGTCCTTCATCCACCCTGAGCGCAACCTCGGGGGAGAGGACAGTGCTCTCAGTCCAGGCTGTGCTCGAGCCTTGGCCTGATTTGTTGGCTGGAGACAGGCTGAGACTAGAGACAGAGTGGGATGTCCTGGGTCACAGTCGCAGCTGAGCTGCTGACGGGAGAGCAGGGTTCGGCAGCAGCAAGAGCTGGCAAGAGGGGCAAGAGGCCGGAAACCACTATGAGAGCTGCCCTGCCCCACAGATTTGGGGCAGAGGAGAGGGAGGACAGGAGAGAGGACATGGCTGGTGCCTTGACGGTGAGGTCACTCCTGTCTCAGCCATGTGATAAGGCAGCAGCGGGCAGGCAGCAGGGCAGCTGTTGGGAGGTCACCCAAGGTATCCGAGAGCTGGCCTGGTTGGATCAAAGAGCCCTGACCCCATCCTCCACCACTGCTGCCGGTTCTTCTCCTCCTTGAACCCTTTCCCTAAGCACAGAGGCCCAGAGACCTTTTGGGGAAGACTGAGGCAAAGGTGGCACACAGTAGCTCCGCCTCATTGCTTTGCTCTCCTTAATTCAGCCACCCTATTCAGCAAGGTACCAGTATTTTCCAGTTCAGCCTGCACATTTAGCAGAGGAAGCTCTTGTCCTCGACGTCCCTCGCAAGCCTCAACTCCAGCTGAGCTTTGGCCTTCTTGACACCATCCCTACACACGCGGGGCTTATTTCTGTATTCCTCTGCTCCTTGCTTCCACCTCCTCTCTGCTCCCTTTTTTGCACTGCAGTTCCATCATGAGTTCCCGGCTCAGCCAAGTCAGTCGCCTGACACCTCTGTTTGTTTGCCTGCATATCAAGGTGCAGCTTTCTTGTGCTTGGAGGGTGCCGCCCTTACACACCTGCCAGGTTTCTTAAGCTCCTTTGCCCCTCAGGCCTGCTTCTATGGGACACCCCAATCAGTTCCCTGACAAGGGTGAAGTCTGCTCGCATCAAGCCCACGCTCTGCACTCTGCTGCTCTCCTTCCTTGCTCCCCTCCGGCTCTTGAACTCCATTATTTCATGGGGGCTACAACCAAGGCAGCCACGCACTGTCATGGCCACTCCCTACTGGTCTTCAGCTTCCATTGCTAGTCCTTGCGATCCACAGTATTCCCTTCACACTCCCAAAAGCCAAGTACTCAGTGCAACAAACCTGCACACGAGAGTTGAGGTCCCTTCTTGCAGCCAGGCCTGGCAGCAGGAGAGGGAGGCCCTGGCTCCACCCGCTTCTGCCTCAGGAGGGCTACACCAGCTCTTCCCACCTCCCTGGAGTGTCCCCTTGTCACCAGGGGGTGTGCTGCCAGGCAGGGGCTGACTCCACTCCTCTGACTGGCTCCTGCAAAGAGTAGGAGGTCCCTGAGCCATCGGGACCACAGCTGCCGACAAATAGTTATGGCATGACCTTGGGAGAGAGCTGCCCTGGCAGCAGGCACTGACACTCAACCCCTGACTGCTGAGCTCTTGTTTTGGGGCCCCTCTGGACATTCACATGCTGCAAATGGCAGAGTTCACACCAGGCCAAGGAAATAGCCACAGCCCCTTGGAGCTCTGGTTTAATGCACAGGAAGACAATTCTGTGAGGGCTGGGATGGCTGGCACTCACTGGTACCTCTGCTGTTGGCTCGGCAGGCGGCTCTTCTCTCCAGAGCTAAGGAGCAAGAAAGGAAGAGGCTCAGTGGGATGCACAGGCAGAAAGGCAGAGAAACACTGCAGGCGATTGCAGGCCATATATTTGTGGCTGTGCGTCTGATGGCATTTCCATACTCACTGGGCTGTGATACAGGCCCCTGGCTCTACCCAAAGTCCTTGGAGCAGTTGGTCAGGCTGAGGCTGAGCCTGGTGGGGCCAAGACTGGGCGGGAAACCCATTCCTTGCCTTCAGCATTCAGCATTCAGCATTCCGGGGGAGGTTTGAAAAGGGGCAGACAAACATGCCTTTGTGTTCAGTTGCTCAAGACTTCCATGTCCCACACTGTAATCCTATTTGGAGTGCCCAACAGCTGCCCCTTGGAGGGAAGGCATGTCTGAGGCATCCACCTCCAAGGCAGTGCTGGGCATTTGCTTGGGGCTGCAGAGAGGGGCATGGGATCAAGGTCTAAGCCAGGTCAATCCCAAGTCACAACAACTCCTATTCAAACCAGTGGCTCTGGGATTGGGATTCTGACACCTCGGTGGGTCACTACCCCTGCACGCTCCCAGGCTTTGCCTGGAGCTGGCACACACTTACTCCGTCTGCTGTGCCCCCAGCCTCTCGGCTGCTCTTTTCTGCTCCTCGTCTATGCGGGAGAATAAAACATTGATGGTCACATCCTCATCTGGTGCCAGGCGGTACTGGAGGACATCCTGAGAAGGCGGCTTTTCTTCACGCAGCTTCCCAGCACTCTCCTCCTCTTTCCCAGCTGGGGCTAGGGATGAGCCCGACTGGACCCTTGACTGGGTTTCACTTCTCTGCTGAACCTGCAAGACAAGTCAAGGAAGGTTTTAGCCCCACTTCCGAGCACGCTCAGAGGCTCTCTACAGGCACCAAGAGAGCAGCCAGTGCCTGCAGGATCTCTGCTGTCACCAGACCCCTTGCTCTGGCCTGGCCTCAGGCACCCCTGAAGGCACGTTGCCACTGTAGCTACAGAACTGGCAGGGTCACTGCAACATACCCTAGCTATGTCACAGCCTGACCAGGTGTCACTGCTGCTTCCCACGGGCACTTCTCTCTCAAGCTGGGATCTCCCGAGGCAACACAAACGAGGGAAGGGAATTGTGACTTGCAGAGCAGGACACCTGCCCTGCCTTCATCGCAGGCAAAGAGTGGGGATGGGGTTTAGCAGGGCTCGTTCTTCCTACAGGGCACAATTGTCTCACAACTGTCTCCTCTGCCGCTTGACTTGAGCCATCCAGTCAGCAATCTTAAGCTAATATTTGCAATACTAAGCCTCAACTCCCTTAAGCAAACACAGCCCACAACTTTGCACAGGGGCTCTTTTCTACCTAGAAAGCAACCTCAGCATGCTCTCAAGGGGAAACTGATGCATCACCAGGGCATCACTACAGTTCCCCATTGGCCCCCCCTCTCCCACCAGGAGCTCACTCCTCACATCATGGATGAGTGGAAGGCATTGCCAGTGCTAGAGCAGAACTCCAAAATGAAATCCTCCCACCGGGCTCAGTGGCTCAGAGCACACAGTCGTCACAAAGGAGGGGAAGGAATTGCTGTTGGCTGAGCAGGAGCTGGGAAGGCAGCCCTGCTGTGGCGTTCAGCACGCCACACCAAACAACCCTGAGCGCCCCTGCTGACCTCAGGTTGCACCATCAGCATCAGTGCTCATGGCCTCGCCTGCTGCTTCCCTAACCCCCAACAGCCCAGCAATGGGCCTTTCATACCATTGGCACTTCTCTTGGACCACGGAGCCCATTCCTGGGCGTCCTTGGCCTCTTATGGATGCTTCTGCAAAAGAGCTCCAGAGGGAATACGGGGGTCTTCTTCAAACATGCTCCTCTGTCTTCAGTTGCCTTGCTTGCCTTTTCAGCCAAACCCACAGGAAAGGAAAATCTTCCTGGGCGTTCAGATTTTAGGAAAGACAGGACTCCCCTGCCTCGCTCTTTGGCAGCAACAAGGCACCTCCAACCTGGCTCCCTGAGGAACCTGCAAGGCTCCGCTGCCCTGGAGCAGAGGAAAGGCTTTTTCTGTCGGAAGGTTTACAAAGTACCTGGCTCCTCTCTGGCTCTTCCTTTTCTCCCTTGCCTTTCAGGCCTGCCCTTTCTTTCTTCTCTTTTGGCTTAGCTGAGGAGTCCCAAAGATCTCTTTGCCCCTGCACAACAGACAGAAAGGCTGCGTGCTGCAGGGCCACAGAAAAGACACAGCAAGGAGCACTACTGGCATCTGTTTCTTTCCAGGGCCAGAAGGTAATTTCTCTCTCTCTGCAGCCCTTTGTCTTGAGCCTTTCTCTGGGCGCTCTTAGGCCCTAAAGCTAGTTCTGGCCAGACAGAAAATCCCTGCTTTCTTCTGACCAGGGAGCTAAATAACCACTCAGAGAAACAGAAGGTGCCCTCCTTCCATCCCTGAAAGGCCCAGCAGGTGCACTTCCACGAGGAACAGGGCCAAAGAGGGGCTTTTGATGTGATTCCGGAGAAGGCAGTAGTGACCAACGCCTAGAGAAAATAGAGCCTAGCCTGCGCCTTTTAAAGCAAGCCCCTGAAGAGGCCAATCCAAGGTCTAATGAACACTTAGGAAGGAGGCTTCCATACCCGCGGCCCATAGAACTGCACTTTTCTACAAGCCCATGTGGCACAAGGAGGACCTCAGTCACTATCACCTACCTGTCCTGCCCTCTCCCCGCTTTTACTGAGAGGGCTCACAGCGGGGAGTCTGGCTTCAGCACTTGGCTTCCTCCTGCCTTTCTCCACCTTCCTTGAGGAGCTCCCTCGGATGGCTGGCAGCACGCTGAAAACACACATCACGGGGAGGTGGTGTGAGCACAGGGGCAGTTTGCTCCCCAGCCCGCACTCACAAGCTGGCCACCTGCCTCTGCAGCACAAGACAGTTGTGCAGGGGAATGACGTGCGTTCCAATACATGTGTTCTCTGTGCCACAGAGACAGAGATCACCCCTGGCTGAAACACCCCGGGCTGCACAACATGCCCACAGAAATGCTCCGGATGCCCCCACATCCAGGCTCTCTCTTGATGCAGCCAGGACTTGTGGCGCCACGTCATGTGCAAGGACAGGCTCCGAGAGACACCAGTACGCCCCTTCCTGGCAGTTACGTTTATCACTGCTCAGTGGTCCAAAATACTCTGTGGTTGGGGATGGGAAATGTTTTTTCACTGGGGACTCAGTGTCAAGAATGGAGCAAGTGATCCGGGGAGGAAAGCACACTTGCCATTTACCCATCCCTGCCACTCTCTCGTGCCAGGCATAAAAGCAGGCTGTAATACAAAAGAAGAGCTTTCCCAGGAACTGAGTCAACCTAAAACACTAGCAACGCAGCCTGCTCTCTCCCTTTGTCTCTGCAGTCCTCCATCACTCCTGTCCCACATGGAAAGCCTCCTGTGAGTGTCCAAAAACTGCCTGGTGGGTGGAAGGGCTATCTGAGCCGATCCAAGGGCACAGACGTGCAAGCCTGCTGCTCTCTGTCCCGTGACAGCTCTCCGGAAAAGACCCTCTTTCCCTCATGCTGCTGGGGGCAGAAGGAAGGGCACTGCCCAAGGGGAAGCAACACTTGTTTTTGGAGATATTCACCTGAGGCACTCCCCTTCTTCAGCAGCGTTCCTTGCTCCCATCTCTTCCACCTGACTCTTCTCTGCCTCCTTGTCGAGACTGCTCGCTGCTGCTCGAAGCGCCTGCAGCCTTTGTTTGGAAATCATCCTGCGAGAGCAGGGACAGAGTCTCTCTCATGCTCTGGAAGGAGCGGAGCCCTCCTGTCTCTCAAAGGCCCTGTACACACACACTCCCAATTGGACTGAGAGCCCCCAGCGCCGGACAAGTTGTTGCTACTTGGTTGAGGATGCTGAGAGGCACTTGCCAGCAGGCTCTACCCCAGGCATTTCTCATCTGCCCAGAGAAATCCGAGGCTCCTGGGGCACTTCAGCCCCACCACCCAGCAATGTGGCTTCCTCACCCTGCAGGGGGGTCACTGCCATCCAAATGCCACAAGGCCTTGCTGCAGCTGGGGCACACGTACCTTTGCAGGGAGCTGCCACTGGCCTTGTCCTCTGGAGATGACTCGCCTTTATACTCCTCCCACTCCTCCATCATCCAGCAAGTGAAGGAATCCTGCACATGCGCAGAGACTCTCATACAACCTTGAGACTGCGCAGTGCTGCTGCCCAGCCCACAGATCCACAGGCAACTTCCCCTAGGAGTGCTCCGCAGCAGCGCTACAGCCCATGAAGTGACCTCCACACGCTCTCAGGGGCATGCTAGAGCATGACCAGGGCATCACTGCAATTTCCCCATTGGCCCCCACTATCCCACCAGGGTCGCACTCCTCACCTCAGCAACAAGCAGAGAACATTGCCACTGCCAGAGCACAACTCCAAAATGAAACCCTCCTTCCGGGCTCAGCGGCTCACAGCCCACAGTCCTCACAAGCCCTACTGAGCTCAGCCTTCACCCTCAGAATCACACACACTCACGTCATATCCTATCTCTTCCGATGGCTGCTGCTTTTTCTTCTCCTCCTCATCTATGTGGGAGAAGTAGAGGAACACTGTCATCTCTTCTTCTGGCCCCAGGTGGTAGATGTACACTTCCTTAATGGTGGGCTTTCTCTCTGCAGGACGATCACCAGCCCTCTCGGGTAGGCGGAGGTCAGGCCGCAGGTTTGTCAGTGTTTGCGACATCCGCCGAACCTGCATTGGCATCAGAGCAGGCTTTGTATGCTGGGTCTCCCCTCACTTGGATGCTCTGAACATGCCACACTAGAGCAGCCGGCACCTGCAGGAGCCCCCCTGGTGGGGCCGCAGGTACCCCAAGGCAGGAGAAAGCCCTTGCTCAGGCAGGGACGCTCCAGCCGTAGCTGGACAACCAGAAGCTGGACAACCAACTCCACACAGCCCTCAGGGCACGGCCCAGCCTCACCAAGGCTCCACAGTGATGCCAGACAAGCTTTCTAGCTCAGTCACACATCTCTCATGGCCCAGCTAAGGAGGGGAGGAAACTGCTGTAGGCTGAGCAGGAACTATGAATGCAGCCCTGCTGTGGCGTTCAGCACATCAAGAGTGACCCCTGGTTGCACCATCAGCATCAGTGCTCATGGCCTCGCCTGCTGCTTCCCCAACACCCAACAGCCCAGCAATGGGCCTTTCATACCACTGGCACTTCTCTTGGACCACGGAGCCCATTCCTGGGGCTCCTTGGCCTCTTACAGATGCATCACCAGGCACCTGTGACAGGTTCCTGAGCTATCTTCCGGGTTCAGCTTCCCTGGAGTAGAGGAAAGGCTTTTTCTGCCTGAAGGTTTACAAAGGCTTCCGGTACCTGGCTTCTCTCTGGCTCTTCCATTTCTCTCTCTGCCTTCAGTGCCGCCTTTGCTTTCTTTTCCTTTTGCTTTCCCGATGATTCTGGGAGTCTGGCTTCAGCACTTTGCTTCCTCCTGCCTTTCTCCACCTTCCTTGAGGAGCTCCCTCGGATGGCTGGCAGCACGCTGAAAAC
The DNA here is from genome assembly GCF_040807025.1 of Struthio camelus. Taxonomy (NCBI): domain Eukaryota; kingdom Metazoa; phylum Chordata; class Aves; order Struthioniformes; family Struthionidae; genus Struthio; species Struthio camelus. The sequence goes on along the minus strand of NC_090969.1, from coordinate 4,227,488 downwards.
ACACATCACGGGGAGGTGGTGTGAGCACAGGGGCAGTTTGCTCCCCAGCCCGCACTCACAAGCTGGCCACCTGCCTCTGCAGCACAAGACAGTTGTGCAGGGGAATGACGTGCGTTCCAATACATGTGTTCTCTGTGCCACAGAGACAGAGATCACCCCTGGCTGAAACACCCCGGGCTGCACAACATGCCCACAGAAATGCTCCGGATGCCCCCACATCCAGGCCCCTTCCTGGCAGTTACGTTTATCACTGCTCGGTGGTCCAAAATACTCTGTGGTTGGGGATGGGAAATGTTTTTTCACTGGGGACTCAGTGTCAAGAATGGAGCAAGTGATCCGGGGAGGAAAGCACGCCTGCCATTTACCCATCCCTGGCACTCTCTCGTGCCAGGCACAAGACAGCTCTTCAGATGAATGAAAAGGCTTAAAGGGAACCAAATCATTAGCAGACCCTCCTGCTCTGTATCCTGGCTGGCAGGAGAACTGCAACTTCACTTTGCCTTGCAAAGCAACGTCCTTTCCATTCAAAGAAAGAGCTCCTCCCTGTTTAATCCTTTCTGACTTAGTACTCAGTGGCCATTGCAAAGAGCCCAGAGAGTGGCACAGAGCTCAGACAAACACCTGCTCTGTCTGAAAGCCATTCCAAGAGCATTCAGTCTTTCCGTCATCCTTGGAAAATGGCTGTGCATCCCCAACCTTCTTGTCACCAAGAAAGAAAGGCTGCTGCTTACTTACCTCTAGAGGGCATGAGAAAAGGGTCCTGGTCTCCCAGAAGCTACGTTTGCACTGACTTGCCAAAAAGCCTGTACTCTGGAGGCAGAGTCAGGAGAACCATGAAGCGAACCCGGGGGTCTCCCAAGAACTTGCTGTGTGCTGGCCATCCAGCAAGGGAGCAGAGGTCATTGTGGTGTGTGGTCAAAGGCCTTCAGAGTTACCATCAACACTGTCTCCAAAGGAAACGTCTCACTCAAACAACAAGAGTACAGGGTCACCCTCAGCCCTTTCTCCAAGTGCCTCACCTGCCAGGAGGAGCTTTGCCCTTGCCTGTGTCTCCCTTTCCTTTGTCCACGTGGAGAGCAGGCATTCTGGGTGGAGGAGGCTGCTCTCTGAAGAGCAGGTGGTTGGCAGGGAGATTTCCTGCAAGCAGGAGACAAGAAAACACTTCAGGACAGCACTGTGGACTCCTTCTGAGCAGGAATGAGATGCAAATCTGCTCAAGCAAGCCTGTGGTAAAACTGTGAGGCCTCAAGCTGATTCCTTTGAAGCTTTGTTTTCTGGGGGGGTCTTAGGCCCTTCTGGGCACTGCCGCCTGTCCAACTTTCCGCTTGTACTGTGCCACAGCATTTCTTGGGCTATTCATTTTCTCATGCTCTGTCCCAGTCACATGATGCAAAAGGGGACTTGCTGGGATGTGCCAGTGACCAGAGTCCCTTGAGAGGTAATCATTGCACACGAGGGAACAGAACCTTGCATCTGCCCACTCCTCTCATATTGCCTACAAGTCCTCTGTTGACAGAGTCAACCCAAAGGCGTTGTTTTGGGGATGATGATGAGAAATGAAGAAAGAAAGGTTACTCCTTGCTTTGAAAATGAAAGGAAGCCTTGGCACAGGCTCCTAGACTTGTTACCATCTACTCGGGGTGACTTTTCCCATCAGATGAAAACACATTGGTTCCCTGAGATGGGCCAGCTGTTCTCAGGACCCCCATGGAAATGGGGGCAAGTTTAACTCGGAGGTAGCCACTGCAGGTAGGGGTGCTGGGCTGCCCCAAGGTCTTGTTCCCTCCGGAGATTGCCCATATTGCGGAAGCAGTGTCACCTCTAGTGCCTCATGCTACCTGAGGCCACCTGGGCACTGCCACCTGGGCTCCTATGCCCTACCAAGGAGCACAGGAGGAGGAGAAGGCACAAAGCCCTGCCACGAATCAGCTCTTCCACTACCTTGCTTGCCCCTGGAGTCAGCTTTTCTCCTCTCCTCTTCCCATGTGGGCTTCACAGGTGCCGCGGGCTTCACGCGGGGTTTTCTAACTACCCTCTCAAGCTTGTACCTGGACACAGGAAAAACACAGCAGTGTGAAGGGAGGGCAGCCCGCTTCCTTTGCACCTTGGGCAAAGAATGGGGACGCAGTGGCACTGCGGAGCTACTGTGAAGTCCACCCTTTTCCAAAGCAGAAGATGCAGAATATGCCACATCCTGGAGGACTCCATTAGCAAGCTGAGTAACATCAGGAAGTCCTCCAGTGCCTGCAGGGGCATCAGCTTCCCCATCCTCCCTGGCAGAAAGCTCATTTTCACCTCCCTCCCCTGTGCTGCCATGGCAGACCATCTGCCATCTCCTGTGGCAGCCAGGGGCTCACAGGCAAACATACTCACTCTGGAAAGACTATGACACGGCCACAAAGGGTGAGAGAAGCAGCAGTTTTGGTGCCCGACAGGACTGAATCCCTCATCTCTGGCATCTGCAAGGTGAGAGACACAGGGGAGATGATGCCAAGAAAACGAGGTCCGTGCTCACAAGGGCAGCACACTTTCCCATGGCTCAGAGAAGAACCTGCCTCTCAGAAATGCTGAAACAAAGCACTCGCTTCCTTACAGCAGCCCCTCAGTGCTACAGCAAAGCAACTGGAGGGAAATAAACGAGAAAGGGCAAGCACACTGTCAGGCTTTTTGCAAGGCTGACAATCCAGAGACTCAGCCCAGGGACCAGGTCTTGCCTCATGCCGAAGGCCACGGAGGCAAGCACAGCGGAAGGCATTTCACTAGCCAGGCTTCCTGGCTGCTGTGGTTTCCCTGCTGGCTTCAGCTGACGCCTCCTGAGCTGAGAACAAAGGCGTCACACGTGCCCTTAACCCCACAGTCTCTCCTAGCATTCAAATGGCTGCCTCTGCACCCTGGAGGAATAGAGGCACTCAGCCCTTCCTTCCCCTTTGCACAGCGGGTGACAACTGTGAGGGCCAAGCCTCTGGTGGGTGTTCAAGGAGCAGCTGAGGGCCCTGCTCTGGGACCCACTGGAACAAAGGCTGGAGAACAGCCTTGGCCCAGAGAACAGCCTCAAAAGACACCACGGACTAAGACAGAAGGAAGAGACAGAGCTGGGAAGCAGGGCACGGCTCGGCTGCAGCACGAAACCATGGCTTTCTGGGAGGAGACAAATCTAAGGGGAAAACACACCACAGACCTGCCCTTTTCTTTGAATTTGTCCCTCACCACACTGGAATGGGATCCTGGGCAGGAGGGAGCTTTGCTTTGACCCAGGACAGAAATCCCCAAGGTCTTCTATGTCACCAAGTCCTCTGAATGCCAGAGAAGAGCAGTGCAGGGAGCTGGCATTACTCGAGGCCACGACTAACCACGCGCCCAGAAAGGTCATGGCAGGCCAACCGAAATCCACTCACTCGCCCTTTGCTAGGATTCCCAAAAGATTAGAAGCAGCAGTGGAGAAAGGGAAACCTTACCCGGAGAAGAGCTGCTGTCAGCTGCCCAGTCCCATTTAGCCTTTGCAGAAAGTCTCTGTAAAACCTCATTTTCACGTCTTTTCCTTGAATGACAAGCAGGCCAATGTCCTTCCACACAAAGGCAACATTCTTCCCGCTCTTGAGGCAGCGAGAGAAAAGACACGTGCTCTCTTCTATGCAAGACTCCACTGTTTTCCGAGGAACAGAGATGTGCGAGGCTATGCGAGCATACTTCAGGGGCTCGGCTTGCTTATGACCTAGGAAGCAACACAGCAAGAACACAGTGCCTAACAAAGCAGTTCAGCAGGCTACAACGGAGCATTGGCAGCTTTGAGGTCTTCCCGCAAGACACTGCTACAGAGCTGTCGTCTTTAACCCTGCTGGTAAAGCTCACGTGGGAAGCTGATGCCATGCCTCCCGAGGAGAAGGTCAAAGCACTCTGCAACCAGATGTGCCAAGAGCACAGCAATGCTTCCTTCCCTACACAGGGAGAAAGAAAGGGCCCTAGCCATCTCCTACGAACAAGAGACACGATGGCAGAAGAAGGAGAGGAGAAAGGAGGCCACTTCCCATGATGGGGGAGTGGGTGCCACCACAGCACTTGTGCCCGCACTCAGTGCCTTCCAGGTTGGGAGAGATTTGGCTGTGCCGTGTCACAGGGATTCAAGGAAGAAGGAAAACCCAAGCACTGCCTCGCTCCTCTTTAGATCCTTCCAGTCACCCGCAGCACCCTCAGCAGTGCACAGCAAACATCCCTGCTTTTGGCGTCAGAGGGCTCCTGCTGCCCCACAGGCATCCCCAATGTGCACTACAGCGGCAGTGCTGCTACCACTGACCAGCAATCACAGAACAGCTGCCCTCTCATGGCTTTGCATACACACTACTGTTCCCATCTCTGCTTCAGGGCTCTCTACAGCTGCCTGTGACCTAATTCTAAGGAGCAGGAGAATGGATGCCAGCATTTGCCTTTACAAGCTCCAGCGTGGCACAAACACGAACCAACGGTGTTAACTAAATCTGATGAGAAGTAGCAGCCCCAATACATGTGGCATGTAGCCAGCTGTGAAAGCAAGTCATGCAGAGAGCGAGTGTAATTGTACTGTGCATTAGGATGTCCGGAGTAGTCAAAAAACAATCTGAAGCTGTTCTCAGGGCCTGGTGAAGGAATTCCAGATTTCTAACAGTCACTGCTGAACAGCACTTATGCACACCCCAAAGATGCCCCAAGGGGAAGCCAAAGTTTCAGCCTGTCTTCTTACCAGGAGCATAGGCGTTATCATCGGAGAGGCCCTGGACCTCCGCGATATTCTTTGACAGGCGGAACAGGGGTCTGCGCACAGTCAGAAGACCACGCTTCCCACCACCAACAATCTGTTCCGTAACAACATCGAAGGTCCCAAGGCGAATAATTCGGACTCCCTGAAAACAAGAAGGAAGAGAAGAATGAGGAGGCTCTTCGGTGGACAGGCTGGTGACTTGTCAGGGCATGGGGATGGTGCTCGGTGCCTTTCCCTACTCCTGGAAAGCTTTGGAGAAGCCTTGCAGAAGGTCTTGTGAAGACCTTTCCCGAGGTTTTCACCCCTCTCCTCTTCACCCTCTCAAAAATACAAGTAAAAGCAGAGAAGCCGTCCCTTTGATACATAAGAGCCAGAAGAAGGGCTTCCTGGCGAGGCCCAGGAGGGCAGACCCACCTGGTTCAGCATCAGCTGCCGTACAATGTAGTCACACACACCTTCCCAGACAGCAAGGGTCTCTGGAAAAGAAGGGAAAGACACGCCATGCTCTGGGTGAGCCGGCTCACAACCATTCAGCACGTGCCTAACCAAGGAGAGGCGGAGGGCAGGCATCATCAAACAGCACCCCCTCCCCAAACTAACCCCATTCCTCACAGGGGCCGTCAGGCTAGAACCTGTCAACTGACCCCAGCCGAGGTCGGGACCTGAAACAGAGCCATTAGGCATGGAGATCATGCTACCGGACATCCACAGTGTGTCTCCTAGATCAAAGCCTGCTCTGCCAGGCTGGAGGTACAAGGAGAGCCAGTGGGAAGGACTCGAGGCAGTGGCTGGGCTCCTGGACAGAAAGCCCCACTGAGCTGAGGAAAAGTGCAAGGGTTCATTTCTAGCACAGCAGTTTCCTGCAGCCTCTCCAGAGCCCAGCAGGAGCTGCAGGACCCCTCAGCCTTCTTCACACAGCTCTCCTTTCCTGACAAATGCAGCTCTCACACGGTGAGCCCCTCCCTAGGGATATTGGCAATGGATTTCCACCCCAGCGAGAGGATGCTGCTGTGCCCGTGGGAGTCCGGGGGCTCAGGGCATCCCCTGGAGGCTCCCCTGTGGGGCCAGCTTCCCCATATGGCATCCCTGCACACGCAGGCTCTGCGTGGCCACCCAAGCAGCTCCACCTCCTTCCCACACCAGGATCTCAGGTGGGTGATCCCCACTGTGAGGCCAGCAGTGACCCTCGGGGCAGGGACTTCTGCCTGGGGTGCCCCAGGACAGCAGGGGCAGCATCAGGGCCAGGAGCCAGGAGTCCTGTGGCCACACTGGCATCTGAGCCAAAAGGCACCATCAGTCAGACCATCAGACCATCCAGCCTCTCCCCGGCCCCCGGGTTTCCACAGCCATGTTCAGAGTTAAGGATCTCTGCGACAGCTCCTGGGAACGAGCTCCTGAAGTCTTTACCCTGGGCGGGGAGTGTTGGCACCCTCTGCCCACGCCGTGTCCCGTGGCCAGCCTCCCAGAGCTCCATCTTGGTCCTCCTCGCCCTGGGTCCACCCCACAGTAGGAGGTGACGAGGAAACAGCTCCTCTCCTCCTCCTCCTCCTCCACACTTCACCACAGCCCCACGCTGCCTTGGCCTCCCCGCCACTGAGGCTCCGTGGCTCCTGGCAGCAGAGTGGTGCCGAGAGCAGTCCCAGCGTCTGGGCTCCCTCGGGCTCACCGGGACGTGTGGGGAGAGGCCAGGGTGGCACGGGAGAGGGGAGCTGTCACTGTGACCCGGGATGTCCCCTGTGACCACTGCTCGTGTCACAGAGGGGGCACACCCGCCTCCCCCCTGGCGCCAGGGCCCCTGGGGGGCCAGGGCTGGCCCTGCAGCAGGCAGGGGCTGCACAGGGTGGTTGCAGGGCTGCCCCTGCCCCCACCCAGGGGCAGGGATAACCCAGACGGGGGTCCTGGCCGGGCTGGGCACTGCGGCTGCGCTCACCCCAGCCATGGCTCGCACACAGGAAACCTGGCTGGGAGGGAGGGCAGTGGGCACTGCCCCATGCTCGCCCCACCAGGACACAGTGGAGGTGGCTGCTGCCACCGGGGCAAGGAAGCGCTGACAACTGACTGCAGGGAAATGTCCAGCAATTACTTGGCAGGGAGCAACAGCTCCTTCTTGGCACTTGAACAAACGGTCCCTCCCCTGGCCCGTCAGCTTGTTCCGAAAAGTTGCAGGGAAGCACTGTTCAGCGCTGTTAACCTGGAGACGTGCTTGAGACCTAGTGCCTGCAGTGCATGGGGGGGCTGCGATGGGGGCTGGGAGCCAACGCTCCCCTCGGGAGACGTCACCTGGAGACACTCGACTGTCTCTGTGGAGGGGTCCTGAGGGGCTGTGAGCACCCTCCAGCCAGGCACAGCCCTCACCATGGGGATGGTGCTGAGGAAGGGCCACTGCTGTGGGAGGGGCTGCCAGGAGAAGGGGCGCAAATGCTGGGGGCTCCCGCGGGCCAGAGATGGCCCAGGCTGGGCCAAGCCTTCCTCAGAAGCTGCTGGCATCCCAGAGGAGAGTCTGGTCTCATCCTCTTGACACCCTCCCTTCACACACTTGTACACATTGAGGAGATCCCCTCTCAGTCTTCTCTTCTCCAGACTCTACAGGCCAGCTCTCTCAGCCTTTCTTCAGAGGAGAGATGCTCCAGGCAGCCCCTCATCATCTTGGTAGCCCTCCGCTGGACTCTCTCCAGCAGCGCCATGGCTCTCTTGTCCTGCGGAGCCCAGAATTGGACACAGTGCCCCAGGTGAGGCCTCACCAGGGCTGAGGAGAGGGCAAGGATCACCTCCCTCCACCTGCTGGCAACACTCAATGCACCCACCCCAGGATCCCACTGGCCTCTTGGCCACAAGGGCACACTGCTGCCTCATGCTTCACTTGGTGTCCACCAGCACTCCCAGCTCCTTCTCTCCAGACATCCTTTCCAGCAGGTCAACCCCCAGCCTGTCCTGGCCCATTAGAGTTCTTCCTCCCTAGGTGCAGCACCCTGCACTTGCCCTTGTTAAACTTCAGGAGGTTCCTCTCTGCCCACCTCTCCAGCCTGTCTACATCCAGCTGAATGGCAGCACAGCCTTCTGCTGTGTCAGCCACTCCTCCCACTTTAGTCTCATCAGCAAACTGGCTGAGAGTGCACTCTGTCCCTTCCTCCAGGTCATTGAGGAATACATTGAACCAGACTGGACCCAGGACTGTCCCCTGGGGGACACCGCTAACTACAGGCCTCCAACTAGACTCTGCTCCACTGACCACAACCCTCGGAGCTCGGCCATCCAGCCAGTTCTCAAGCCACCTCACTGGCCACTCCGCCAAACCACACTTCCTGAGTTTACCTGGGAGGATGGGATGCGAGGCAGTGTCCAAGGCCTTGCTGAAGTCCAGGCAGACAACACCCACTGCTCTGCCCTCATCTCCCCAGCCACTCATCCCCTCCGAGAAGGCCATCAGGTTGGTCCAGCATGAGGTCCCTTTGGTGAGTCCACGCTGACTACTCCTGACCACCTTCTTGTCCCCCTCCACCTCAGCGCCCCTGCTCTGCCATGGCTCAGCGCCCCTCCCCGCCCCTCCCCGCCCCCCCCACACTACGCACGCGCACTGCCGCCCCCCGCCTGTCCCTCCTGCAGGTCCCACCCCAGAGGCCCCGCCCCCTCCGGAGCGAATGGGGGAGCGCGGGGTGGGCGGGGCGGGGGCGCTGGAACCGTCACTTCCGGTGCAGGGGGCGGGGCTGTGTGGGCGTGGCCGCCGGCCCTGGTGCCGCTGTGGAGGCCGGGGAGAAGCAGCGGAGCCAAAATGGTTGTGGGGTCCCGGGGGCTGGGGCGGAGCGGGGAGCGCGGGGGCCCCGCTCTGGCCGGCGGCCCCGGGGCGGTGGGAGTTGTCCTCCGGGGGAGCCTGCGCGGGAGAGGGAGACGCTGCTGCCGGGAGCTGCTGCCGGCTGCCGTGGCCAGGGACGGGCAGAAAAGAGGGCTGTGCAAAGGGCAGGGCCTGAGCGCCTGCCTGCCTGTGCAGGGCGCTAGCGCCTGTTGGACAGCTTCCTTGTTGCGCTGCCCTTGCTAAGGAGGAAAGTCAAAGGTGGGGCACAAACGGGCTCTGCCCTGCTAGACCGAGGAGAGGGATGCGAGCACCCCCTGGCGTGGAGAGCCTTTTCAGAAGGTTTTCCGGCTGGAGCCCGGGTTTCCTCTTGGTTTCCAATATTCCTCAGCACCAGTGTCCTTGTTCCTTTCTCCCAGGCCCTTGGTTAAACCTCCGGTGTCAAGACCGAGCGTAACCCTCTCAGGGAGGTGTGCATTGCTGTGGGGGGTAGCTAAGCATAGATGGATTTTTTCCTTGCTTCTGCCTTGTGTCCATCCATGTTTGCGGGCTCTGGCTGCTGTAGAAAGTCCAGTTTTCCCCTTTCCTTCCCCAAATTGTGAAGAGAAAATGGATCCTCCTGTGTCATCAAGGTATTTCTCATCCCCCAAGCGTTTGACAAAGGGCCGAATGACGTTCTCACGGACGTTGAGTGCTCTCCTAAAACTGGAGCAGGGTGTGCTTGCGGGTGTTGTTCCCACAGCCAGGTACTGAGACTCTATTTCTCCCTGCAGGTCACCTGGAGACGGTGGAATTGTACTTAGCCTCTGCTGGAAGGCTGATGCTGGCAGGCAGTGCCTGGAGGCAGCTCGACTGAAACTTGTGTTGGGCTAAAGGTTCAACTGGAGGACACAGCAATGTGTTGCCTGCTTGAGTTTGGCCTTCTGAAAAAAACAGAATACGCAGAATGAGAAGGTGTTTTTGTAGGAATAGATTTGCCTTTACCATCTACCCCCCGATAGATTCTGTCTGCCTTTAGTAGTATATTGATGGCAACTCTTCCCTGGGTAGGGTGAAAGGTGCAGTTAAGCATATCAGTTCTGTTGTAGGAAGTTTTTGTGTAGCTGCCGCAGGAGGGAGATAGTCCAGGGGTGATGGTACAGGCTGCCTTTGGGAGCAAAAGCATGGAGAAGAAGGGATTTTGTTGAAGAAAGCCTGAAGAAGCCTCCGAGGGTTTCCTTGTTGTTTTGAAAGCAGCTAGAAGAGACCTGAGAAAGCGCTTTCAGTCTGTGTTGCTGTAGCAGAACTCTTTGCAAGACTCCAGCTTTGTTTCAGCTGGCAAAATGTTTCAGCTGACCGTTGCCTTCTGCCTAGTGCGGAAGTGTGCAGCTGACTGAGACTTGTGGAAAGACCTGGTTCCTGAGCCCTGCTTTAGCAGCAGGTGATTTAAATGGGTGCCTGTGAGTTGCTTTTCTGTCTTTTATTGCAAATGAACAATTTAATTTATTGTAAACAAACAATTTCTGTAATTCAGAGCAGTGTCCCTGCACGCCAGGGTGCTGTGTGCATCAGGACCATGCCTTGCAGGTGGGCAAGGAGCCCTCAGGCTCTTGCCACCCTGTGGGAGAAGTACTAGCCTCTCAGAGGACTGGGAGGAGGAGGCACAGGTCCCTTGCAAAGTGAGGGTGCTGACCCGTGCCTGGGGCCAGGGCCGTGCAACCTGCTAGGTTTTTCCCAGGGGAAAAACCTTCCGCGTGTTCCTGGGAGTTAATGGAAGTGTCGCTTCTGTTTGAGAACATGAGAGGGCAGCAGCAGGGAGGTGGCTGGGGTTTGTGCTTGTGAGAGGACTTCTGCCTGAGTACCGGATAGGTCAGCAGCAGGAGCAGCATCAGCTAAGCCACTGTGAGGTCCCGTCAGTCTGAGCAGCTGATCAGCAGGAAGAGGGCTGGGAAATTGCTTGTGGGGACACTTCTGTCTCTGCAGATGAGAGGCCAGAAATGCGCTGGCCTTGCAGGGCTGTTCCCTGCTGGGCTGGGGCACTCTGGGGAGGCCTGAGCCGCCCCGAGGCGGCGCTGGGCAGGGGGCTTGTGTGGGCTCCCACTGCCATGGATCCAGCAGGCTGCCTGGAGTCCACTGAGTAGACTCAGCACTGAGTTCACGCAAGCAGGGGTTTGGTTGGTTTGGTTGGGATTGTCTTTCCACACTGAAATAGACTGCTGTTACACTTAAAAACAAGATTTATCAGCTCGTTCCAATGAACCGCACACCACACGCAGCCTTGACAACACAGCTCATGCAGTTGGGTGGTGACTCTGTTCACTTGTGTGGGGACAAGTGCTCTGTCATGAAATATATGTATGTGTGCATATATATATGTATATACACACACATACACACATATTATATATGTTTGCATAGAGACCCCATATGTATGGTGTCTAGGAACTACAGAAGGCATTCCTGATGGTCAGCTGTTTTTATTCTTGGGAGAATAGGGCTTTTCACCACTGCAGAAATAGCCTCAGGCAAATCAGGGGATTCAGGGGTGCCTTGTGGAGACTGTTTGTAGAGTCTCCTTGGCTGGGCGGTAGGATGGAGTTTTAAGCAAATAGCGTGTTGCCATTAAATCAAAAAATGCAAGATAAGGCATTCCAGCCCTAATTTAGAAGCTGTACTAGTGCAAGTGAGGCATGTGGACTATTCAGGGGAGTGAACTAATCTCTCTTGTCTTTCCGACAGGATAAATCATATCGTAACAGAGGATGCACTGCATAGTGGTGAAGAATCAGCTTCAGGGTTTGAAGATGAGTTCTGTCATCAGATGCCCAGTAGACGAAACAGGTAACTGTCTGGGTCCTTTGGATTCCAACTCTTCAGAGTGCTGGGTCTTTGTAAGCAGTCCTTGCTGTTGTCAGCGTGAGGGGATGTAGAGGAGGGAGTAAAGACAAGTTTGTCAGGGAGGGAGGGTTATCTCAATACATGCAAGAAGTAAGCACAAAGATAAATCTAGGTACGAAAGTTCCAGGAAAGTACATTGCTATTGTGGATCAAATGGAAGGACCCAGCTGCCTTTTCTTGCACATAAAAGATCCACAGACTATTGGGACCCGTTGATTTAATCCAGGGTATTGCTTCAGTAACTCAAGCCCAAAGAAATGTGCTGTCTCTCCTTTTAGATAAAAAACCTATACAGATTTGTGTAGCCCTCTTTGCCCTTCCCACTTCCAGCATTGTTAAAACAGCAGTGAATTATGTAGTGGGAATAACATTGCACAACTGCATGTGTTTCGATCCCCCCCTTTTTTCCCCTAAAAAGGCTACTCTGCTCCCGGCATCACGAAAACGAGTGTCTGGGTGGTGAAGAAATCCCGGCGGGTGTGTGCTGAGGGAGAAAGTTGTACTTCTCCCCCAGATCAGTCACCTGAGCCCTTGTCCCTGCGTGCATTTGGCTGGCCAGTGGCCGTGTGTTATGTGAGAACCATCACTTGCCTAGACAGCATAGTGGGGAACCAGCAGACGTGGTGGGGCTCGGCAGGATTGCTTAGGGGAGGTGTGGTATGAGTCAGCCAGAAAATGGGCTGTGGTAGTCTTCCTGATCCCAGAAGAGCTTGTTACCTGCTGGAGGATGGAGACTATTAACAACAACAAAAGTGGCGGGGAGGGGGAAAGAGAAGAAAAAACCAGTAACATCTCTGCCTTCCTTGCTAACTTTATTTTTATATCTCTTTCTTTGCAATTGCTGTTGTTGAAATGCTGGTTGCCAGCCAGCATGGTCCAGGGCAGGGCTCTAAAGAGCTGGAGAGCCAGGCTACAGGCCAAGGTCTCCTTTGGAGCCTGCAGCAAGACGTGCTTGGGAAAAGTTGGCAGTTCATACCCTGGGCCTGTCAGGTCTGCTTGTTAACACCACATCCCCACCACCTGTCGGGGCTCTGCTTGGGCCTTTGGAGGAGCTTGTTGGAAGTTGTGGAGGCTTTGCGGGGACCCCCGAGGAACTAGACGGTGCTTGCTGCTAGCAGGAAAGGAGAGCTAGGCAAGGACAACTGCGGGAGGCCTTGACTTCTCCTGGGAAGTTGTAGCTAGGTGTGGCTGCTGCTAAGGAGCAGCACCTGGGTTGCCCCTGAGGAGAGGGAGTTGGGGCTTTTGATCCAGGTGGCACCACCTTGATTGGGTGGGTCAAGCACCCTGTGAGTCACTGCTAGGCAGAGGCCTCTAGAAGAGCCAGGCCTAGAGCACAGTGAACAGAGGCAGCAGTTTGTGCAGGAGGCACCTTCCATTTCTGGTAGTGGTGTGTGCTTCCTCAGGTGTGGTCATGACATGCTGCAGAGCACCTTCCCCAGTGGCTGCTGGAGTTGCTGCATCACCTGTGTCTGAAGCTTCAACCCAGACAGACCCTCTGACAGCAGATGCAGCTGTAGAGGTGTCAGGCTGCAGGGAGTGCCTGGGGCCTCTCTGTGAGGCCTGGGCTGACAGTCAGCTCTCCTGCAGAAGGTGTGCTCTGGTTGATCAGTTGTATTGGCAGGTAAAGGAGTCAGGCAGGGAGGAAGCCAGTAGGCTGTGCAGCATCCAAGAAGATGAGTAAGAGATGGACGGGGTATTCTCGGAGACTGTGCAGCTCCAGGAGTCCCCACCCCGCACTGCAATGGAGTTGCTGGAGGGCTCTGTACCGTGTGAAACAGTACATCATAACACTGTTGAAGAAGGCTGGAAAGTGGTCACTTCTTGTAGCAGGAGAAAGGCTCTTGCTCCCCCTCAAGACTTGCCCTTGAGGAACAAGTTTAGTGCCCTGCAGGCTGAGGAGGAGCTGGGCATGACTTCAAGGGAAGCTACTGGCCTGACAGACCTGACAGACTGGCCATGCGGGAACACCCGGAAGAAGTGGCGAGTAATTGTTGTGGGTGACTCCCTGCTGCAGGGGACAGAGGCACCTATCTGCTGACCGACCCTCTTGTCTAGAGAGGTTTGCTGCCTGCCAGGGGCTCGAATAAGAGATGTCATGGAAAGACTGCCAAAGATCTTCTTATACCTCTCCTGAGAGGCTGCATGCTCGATTGGCTCTCTGAAATGCCTGTACACCAATGCACACAGCCAGGGGAATAAGCAGGAAGAATTAGAGATCTGTGTGGGGTTGCAGGGCCGTGATCTCACTGCAGTTACAGAAACATGGTGGGATAGCTCACATGACTGGAATGCTGTCATGGATGGCTCTGTGCTTTTTAGGAAAGACAGGCCAGGAAGGTGAGGTGGTGGAGTTGCTCCTCATGTGAGGGAGCAACTAGAATGTGTGGAGCTCTGCCTGGAGGTGGCTGAAGAGCAAGTTGAGAGCTTATGGGTCAGGCTTAAAGGGCAGGCTAGCATGGGTGACACGGTGGTGGGGGTTTACTGCAGGCCACCTGATCAGGAAGAGGAAGTTGATGAGGCCTTCTACAGACAGCTGGAAGTAGCCTCACGATCACAGGCCTTGGTTCTCCTGGGAGATTTCAACCACCCTGACATCTGCTGGGAAGAGAGCACAGCTAGGCACAAACAGTCAAGGAGGTTCCTGCAGAGCACTGAGGATAACTTCTTGACCCAGGTGGTGGAGACGCTAACAAGGAGAGGTGTGCTGCTAGACCTTGTCCTAACAAACAAAGAAGGTCTGGTTGGAAATGTGAAGGTTGGGGGCAGCCTTGGCTGCAGTGCCCAGGAGATGGTGGAGTTCAGGATGCTGTGAGGAGGGATCAGGGCAATAAGTAAGACCACAACCCTGGACTTGAGGAGAGCTAACTTTGGCCTCTTGAGGGACCTACTTGGAGGAATCTCATGGGGTAGGGTCCTAGAAGGAAGGCAGGTCCAGGAGAGCTGGTTAATAGTCAAGTATCACTTCCTCCAGGCTCAAGAGCAGTGCATGCCTCTGAGTAAGAAGTCCAGCAAAGGGGGCAGGAGAGCTGCCTGGCTGAGCAAGGAACTCCTGGCAAAACTCCAACAGAAGAAGGCAGTCTACAGAATGTGGCAAAGGGGACAGGCCACTTGGGAGCAATATAGGGATACAGAGAAGGCAGAGTTGCTGAATGCCTTCTTTGCTTCAGTCTTTACTGCTAAGGCCAGCCCTGGGGAATTCCAGAGCCTGGGGACAAGAGGGAAAGTCTGGAGAAAGGAAGACTCTCCCTTGGTCGAGGAGGATCGAGTTAGAGATCATTTGGGCAAACCTGACATCCACAGGCCCTGATGGGATGCACCCATGAGGCAGAGGGAGCTGGCGGATGTTATTGCTAGGCCACTCTCCATCATCTTGGAAAGGTCCTGGAGATCAGGAGAGGTGCCTGAGGCCTGGAAGAAAGCCAGTGTCACCCCAGTCTTCCAAAAGAGCAAGAAGGAGGAGGCAGGAAACTACAAGCCTGTCAGCCTCCCCTCCATCCCTGGAAAGGTGATGGAACAGCTCTTCCTGGAGGTCCTCACTAAGCATGTGGAGGACAAGAAGGTGATCAGGAGTAGTCAGCATGGACTCACCAAAGGGACACCATGCTGGACCAACCTGATAGCCTTCTCGGAGGGGATGAGTGGCTGGGGAGATGAGGGCAGAGCAGTGGGTGTTGTCTGCCTGGACTTCAGCAAGGCTTTGGACACTGCCTCTCATCCCATCCTCCCAGGTAAACTCAGGAAGTGTGGTTTGGCGGAGTGGCCAGTGAGGTGGCTTGAGAACTGGCTGGATGGCCGAGCTCCGAGGGTTGTGGTCAGTGGAGCAGAGTCTAGTTGGAGGCCTGTAGTTAGCGGTGTCCCCCAGGGGACAGTCCTGGGTCCAGTCTTGTCCAATGTATTCATCGATGACCTGGAGGAAGGGACAGAGTGCACCCTCAGCAAGTTTGCTGATGAGACTAAAGTGGGAGGAGTGGCTGACACAGCAGAAGGCTGTGCTGCCATTCAGCTGGATGTAGACAGGCTGGAGAGGTGGGCAGAGAGGAACCTCCTGAAGTTTAACAAGGGCAAGTGCAGGGTGCTGCACCTAGGGAGGAAGACCTCTAATGGGCCAGGACAGGCTGGGGGTTGACCTGCTGGAAAGGATGTCTGGAGAGAAGGAGCTGGGAGCGCTGGTGGACACCAAGTGAAGCATGAGGCAGCAGTGTGCCCTTGTGGCCAAGAAGGCCAATGGGATCCTGGGGTGGGTGCATTGAGTGTTGCCAGCAGGTGGAGGGAGGTGATCCTCGCCCTCTCCTCAGCCCTGGTGAGGCCTCACCTGGAGTACTGTGTCCAATTCTGGGCTCCGCAGGACAAGAGAGCCATGGCGCTGCTGGAGAGAGTCCAGCGGAGGGCTACAAAGATGATGAGGGGCTGCCTGGAGCATCTCTCCTCTGAAGAAAGGCTGAGAGAGCTGGCCTGTAGAGTCTGGAGAAGAGAAGACTGAGAGGGGATCTCATCAATGTGTACAAGTATGTGAAGGGAGGGTGTTGAGAGGACGGGGCCAGACTCTTCACCGTGGTGCCCAGCAACAGGACAAGAGGCAACAGGCACAAGCTGAACCACAGGAAGTTCCATCTGAACAGGAGGAAAAACTTCTGGACTGGGAAGGGTGACAGTGCACTGGCACAGGTTGCCCAGAGATGTTGTGCAGTCTCCTTCCCTGGAGATATTCAAAACCCACCTGGACGCGATCCTGGGCCATGTGCTCTAGAGGACCCTGCTTGAGCAGGGGGGTTGCACTGGATGATCTCCCGAGGTCCCTTCCAACCTTGGCCATTCGGTGATTCTTTACTCTCATAGGATTAATTGACTCAGGTGAGGAAGGTGGGATTGGTGGTTAAGGAGGTGGCCTGGTTTTAATGTGCTGCCTGTTATTTCTGCCTTAATACCCACGTTTTCTTTTGGATTGAATGACCTCAACTAAGGATGTTGCGCATGACCATGTTTTCCGCTCCAAATTGAAAGTTGCTGGATGAAAGATGCTGAAAGGATGTTGCTGGCAGTTCAGGGAGCTGGAAGATGCTGCTGCCATGCTCTGTGCATGGCAAGAACTCCTGCTGACCTCAGTGGGATTCAGACCGTGGGTTTCATCGCCTCGGAAGACTCTGTAGCTCCCAGGAGATGGCCCTGCATCAGCCTGACTGTAGGTCGTGCACTTTTTCTGGCCTCCTTTTGTTATAATGGGGTAATGCAACCAAAGTTTCTTTGCGGCAAGAAAGGCGTTTCTTTTCTTTCATTTAACTTGAGAGGAACAGTTATAGTACACTTGTCGATTAATATGAACATTTCCTTTAGCTGGGTACATTTTCCAAACATAACCAGTCCGACAGCCTGTCATGCTGCATTGCAGGTGCTATAAAGCATTTCAACTCTCAGAACCCTTCTCTGTCTACAGCCGTCTCTTTGTCTTAAGGAGACGGATAAAGCACCAATAGGCTTAGTGATGTTTTGTTCCTTTTTACTTTTAGGCAGGCAGTCTATGCTGTTGTTTGGCAGCATCTGGACCTTTAGGAGAAGCAGCTGAGAGCTGTGAAAGTGCGGACAGACCTGTAACGTGGCTGGATGCTCCTCTGTCACATAAGAGGATTATCTCTAGTTGCCTGATGTGAGGGCTGCCTCTGTGGTCATCTCCCAAGAATGTCTAGCTACTGCTAGCACTTTCCACCTGGGGACCAGGACTGTCGGAGTCTTGAGGATGTGATCAGATGCAGAGAGAAATGCATCCCGTGAAAGAGTGCTTGCTGCTTTGTTCATGAGGTAGAGGCTGGTCTGCTTATGTGCTTGAGGTATCATGTGGAGGCAATGGCTTGTGGTCTGCCTGAGCAAGGAACGTGGTCCAAAGGAGCCTCTGGAAAGGAGGGAGCAGGCTGTGAGCTGGGGAGCTCTTCAGAGAGCTTGAAGGCTGGTCACCTCCTCTAGAATTAACTTTGAAACTGCGATTCATAGCCAGGCTGCTTTGACAGTGCCTGCCCTCACCTTGTCTGAGTGCGTTGTGCTGCTTGTGCTCCAGGCTGACTTGGGCACAAGCCCACCCTGAACTGAAAACTCGGCAGTCCCGGGGGTGTAGCAGTGCACCCAGGCTCATCCCCCTTGCTGAAGGGCTCGGCTTCTTTTCTCAAGCACACCCCGAGCCGAATCGAGCTGTGAGGCTCCTGAGGAGTGACCTTGCATCTCAGGAGCTCTGAAGTCAGGCAGAGGTTAAGGTCTGTTTCTCTTTGTGCAGCTAGGTCTTGAATGTAATCAAAGCAGAAATTATACTTTCGTGTTAAGCAACGGGTTTGTCTTGGTAGGTGTGTTCTGACACTTAGTGCTGTGTGGTTGCTGCACAGTTTTCAGCTGACATCCTGTTTACATGTGCTCCCATGTGTTAGTTTGCAGAGATCCATAGTTATGAGCTCCACAGCAGCCTATTCTACATGCCTCCAGGTTCTCATACCAACTTCCTTGTCACCAGCATCTGGGAAGCCCAGAGGAAGGCACCAACTGTCCTTTATACTCCCCATGCCCATGTATGCTGGGAGGATATGGGAGTCTCATTGAAAGCTCCACTTACAACATTGTTGCAGAGCAGTGCAGCACATGCACCAGTTGTGTTGCTTGCAACTCCAGGCGTATGGCTACATAGATAAAATATTGAGTTTCATGTCATTTGCCTTTCCCACTTTCATTTTCATTTCTGTGCCCTTGAAGCACCTGAGTGCTGTGCTGTCCCAAGGAACCGGATGCTGTTGTCACTAGGGCACCCTACCGGAATCTCGTATGGTTTGCTTAGGCAGAAAACAATCCTGACAACTTGTGTCTAAACTGTTTTCTGAGTCAAGAGATTGCCTTGGAGCCAGCCTTGCCCACGTTCCCCCACACAGAGGCTTATTAGGCAGATCTACAAATTTCCCTAGGAGAATCACTCCAGGGACTTTGAGATGGCTATTTATAGCCTGACTTAAGCGTATGCAGGCGTGTCACGTACAAGGCAGTCAGGATGTGTGCACTAAAAGCCTACCTCCCAACAGTTTGCCACTGCCAAGTGTAGTGGTTACAGTTTTCAGAAGAGAAATCGATTGAGCGTTTCCATGCCTTGACTACAGTGTCAGCTCTTTCTTCATATAGGCCAAAGCTTTACAAATTAGGAAGCTAAATTCCGTCTTGTGTTTCAGTGACTTTAGGAAGACAACTACCTTGATTTCCATCAGCACGCTTCCGTCGACATACAGCCTTCACTTTCTAGCCTGCTGAGAGTTGGCATTAAAGGAAGGGGTTTACAAGATGAAACAAGTTACTCTGCAGCTGATGATGTTTTCCTGACTATGGAAACAAAATTCCTAACTGGATACTGTTTCCATCAAATGCTTTGAAAGTGCATAACTTGGATACTGCTGGTAAACTCCTTCTAAGGCTGAATACTGAAATTCCAGTGTGTCAACAGTTCCTGGCAGGTCCATCTTCTCACAGACGGCTCGAGTAGTTCAAGGCTATGCCCCAGGTCAGGGGTCAGTGCTGGCCCTGGAAACAGTCCTCCCTTTCGTCAGGATCGGAGAAGCCACGTCGCTCTCTGATGTCCAGGAGCCAGGGTGCCAAGTTCCTGCCTTATTTTTTCAGAGAGGATGAGAAAGAAACGGATTTGGGATATAAGAGGTAACATTGGCCTCCTCAAAGAGTTCAAAGCCCTGCAGCCCAAGTAGCACTGCCTCAAACCCTGACACCTTTGAGCCTCTACCTGAAGCCTTTCTTGCAGCTCCTTCAAATAGTGTGACTAATGCTGTCCTGCTATCTGAAACCTTGCCGCTTCTCCCCAAACTAGTGCTGCTTCCACGCAGTCCATCTGCCTCCTCCCATTTCCACTTCATGTCTTCAGCAGCTCACTAAACGCAGCCCACTAGTCAGTCCTCACCCATGTATCTAATCTGTCTCCAGATGGACAGGCAGGAGGACTTGACAGGAAAGCCTGCCATTCCTTCCTAAAAGGATGTCAGTTCCTGGATTTGGTCTCCCCACATTTTTCACAATAGCTGAAGAGAAAGTCTACAGCTGGCAGCAAGAAAAAGGTTTTCTGCATGTCCAGATAACCACTTAAATCTCAACTAGAAAAGCTAGCCTGCTGTTTTCTAGAAGAGAATTTCAAAGCAGCAAATCCTGTGAAGGTTTTTGTTTCATTGCTTTCAGCAATGTTTACGTTGTTGAAACCAAAGAACTTAAAGTCGTAGTTCAGCCTACTGTGGGTTGAGTTTTGCTGACCCAGGATGCATACAGCTAATCGTTAAATCTACAGATAGCACTCCCATAAAGGTCTTTCAAGCAACAAAGTACAAGTGACTCCCACTAGATATACCTGGCCTGCTTAGAAACCACTCAGGCTGGCATGTACAGAGAACACACAGACAACAACCTCCCCAAGCCCACCTTTTTAAACCAGAAGACTGGTTTTAGGGAGTATGCTCCCCTTTTTTATTACAGCAGACACTAAGCCTTCAACCCTGACAAGGCATTGTTTGTATTTGGAATCCACATACGTTTGGCATTTTATCCATTCTTAAGAAACTAGTTTTTTCTACTCCTATAACAGCTCAGTCCTGACAGAAGTTTTGCAAGCACACAAATGTATTGATTCCTCAGGTCTCTTCTCCTGCAAACAGCTGAGTCAGCATTTGTAGTTCTAACACAGCCTCCATTGCCTTGGATGTCACACTTTGAATCTGTCACAGGACTTCTGGATAAGGCAATGGAAGAATGACCATTTCTCTTCTAAAAGCTGAAATTTGGTCAAAGAGACCACCCACATCATCAAAGTGTACCTCAAGATGAATTCCACACAAGCCACGTGTCAAAGAAAGGTAAAGAAACTCCCATCATTGTCTCTATATGTTTTCTGTTATTCTTTCTGAATAACCTACTGTAGAGCAGAGGCACCGTGGGATTTTACATTAGACTCTTTAGAGTTTGCTCCTAGCCCCTCCAAAGAAATCTAACTGCGCTTGAAGAATCCGTTCTAAAAGAGAGCCCACTTAAAGCCATCAGTGCCAACAGATTAAATCTTATGCCAGGGGATTAAACACTGCCCCCATTTAGATTCCATAGGAGAGCAGGGAGGGGAACACTTCACAGTCAGGCAGCTGCTCCTCGTCTTCAGTAATTTCCTCCCTCCCCTGTTCTCTAGTGACACTCACCTTCTGGAAGCTCTGTTAGGGCTCTGCTTCCTATGCCTCTGAAAATGTTCCTCATCATTAGAGGAGGAGGATGGGGAAGTACTGTTGTAGAGTTCATCTTTCCATCTGAAAGCATTGGAAAGGCAACAACAAAAACAAGGTTAAGAACACACTAAGTCCTGCCAAGACTCAAGGGAGCTCTCTCTCAGAATGTCCTGTGAGAGCTATGAACTTTCCAGTCCGTTTTATTCCTCAGGCACGTGATTTCAAAAAGCATTACCTGTTTTCCCTTGTGAGAGCAAAATTCAGTCTTCCTTGGGAAGGGGAAATGTTGAACTATGACTCCTCTGTGTCTCTGCCTTGGTTTTCCTCACAGTGTGCCTCTTTGCCACAGGTAGAGCAGGCAGTGGTGCATGGAGCTTGGAAAGCAGATGCAGATCTATTCAAAGGCAGCACCAGCTGGGTCTAGCAGCCTGCCAGTGGAAAGGCGTGCCTGGACATAAGTTCTCAGTCTTCTTTAACATCCTGGCAGGCTACAAAATAGATGGCGTAAAAAACCAAGTGACAATAGAGATTATCTGATGCCCTACATAACGCGGAAGTACTGACCGAGCGGCATACCCAGTTCTGCCTGTAAGCTAACAGTTGGTTCCAGCTTCTTTATTGACCCTAAGGACAGATGAGCTGCTCTGAATTTGGCATAGAAACAAGAACTGAGTTCCACCTCTGAGTCGAATGAAAAAGTTTTCATGAACCCTTTCTGAATCGTGGAACAGAAGAGACTAAGAATACTGGAAAGCTTCTAAACAGACTCTTCTGCTAAGTCTAACTAAATTACCTACCCGGTTTCCGAAATCCTTGGCTATCCTTGACGATTAAATAGTCTGATGAAGATTTTGAGAAGCGGCTTGTGGCTTCAAGTGCAGAACAAAAAGGATTTCAGGTACAGAATCTCAGCCAATACTTCCTGAATCCTGTCATCCCTGACCTCAGGCGTTGCAGTTTTTGAAATCACTAGCTCTTGAAAGGTATTCTGTCTCCCAAGGAAAAGATCTGGCTTCCTTTGTACCTTCAGACTGTCACAGTTACCATGCTACAAGGATTCTGTAATTACCACCCATCTGAAAATCCTTTAAAGCATTTTGGGGAGTTGTGACTGACACTACGACTGATAAAGAAGAACGATCGTTGGCCATACACTTACCGATTAGGTCTTTTGCAGCAAAGGCTTCATGACTGGGCACTTCTAAACGTGCACGTTTGTGTGACTGCAGAAGACCAGCGTGCACACAATATCTTACTTTGTCTGAAAGCAAAGAATTCAGAAGAGTGTTACCAGCGCCTTTAAGATAAATCAGGTTAGCCGTGAGGCAGAACATGCGAGGTGTTTCACCCATCTCTTTTTGGACCACAGGGACGTTTCAAGTGTCTTTTATCAATGCCCAAGTCAAGTGGACTACACACACGCCTGCTTTTTCAGGAGGACTAAAAGTCACCCCAGAGAGAGCGAGGAAGCTGGTTTGGGTACTGTTCTTTGAGGGATACCCAGGCCATTGTTTTAACTCTGTGTGGAGAGCTTTAACTGAAAGCCGGGAAGTTTGATATGGAAACAGTAAAACTCAGTCGGTAACTCTTTGGTAAAAGTAGTGCAGTGAAATGGAAATGGTATTACCCAGCGCAGACTCCGAGTAGGAAACGAAGCTGAATTAGAGAGAGTAGACCTGTGGAAGTCACACTCTGCAAATGTTAGCATTACATTTGCAGTAGACCTCTGATACCCTTTAGACACAGACCAGTGTATCTAAAAAAAGGAAAACAGCAAGGAGTAGGCCAAGTGACAAAGAAATACAGCGTGTGCAGAGACCTGCATCTAGCAAAACCAGGGAACTTGACTTGCAGAATGACAGCAAGAAATTTAAAGAAAAGTAGCGTGGGTGTTTATATGCTTTTCCTTCCTGAAATTATATCCTGCTTGTACACAAGAAATCAGCCCTTCCCAGGAATTGCGCATATAACCTACTTTCCAACGGAGCTTGACAGCATTCAACAGTTTTCCTTGGTCTAAGCTCTTAGGGCATTCAAGAATCTTTGCCATTTTCCGCTTCTCAGTCTTAGCTTTCTTCTGACGACACGATAATTACACTACGCAGACCAACATGCAACTGTTCAAATACTATTGGAAAGTATATCAAATCCAAAATGCACCATACAGGCACCTATGGGTTTTACTCTTGTCATCATGCCAAGGACACGCTAGCCCTGACAACCTGCAAAACCTCAAGAACAATATGGGCAAGACACATTCCAGCAATCAGAAATCAGCACGGAGGAGCACGCATACCGATTTGTCACTAGCCTCAGTGATAACAATGGACAAAACACCCTCCCCTTGCTTAGACAAGAGTCAGCTGCTGGGAAAGCAGTTATTTCTTAAAGTTATTCCTTGTTATTCTGAGAAAATGGGCAAGGAATTTTTTTCTTACTCTAGCGTGGTAATAAGTCTTGTAATCTAGTTACAAGGCTGAGCTCTGCCCCAGATGACATGAGCAACAACAGGCAAGTTCCCAACTGGAACATTCCCCAATGAGAAAAAACATACCCAAATGCATGCAGGACAAGTTTATGCCAGTAGCTTCTGTAAAGTACCTGGAAAGTCTTCCACCGAGATGTTTGCATTCAGATTACCTCCTGACAATTCTTGCTGGGCTCCTCAAAACCCATGTCAGGCTACTGCTATAGTGAGAGCAGGGCTTATCATTCAGAGTAGGACTATCCATTGCCTTGTATGCCCACCTGCCAACAGCCAGCTGTTGCCTTTTCTGTTCTGCTAGGTTGTAAGCATTTGGGAAAGGCACTGATTTCTTCTGCTGACTCTCTGTCCTGAGCTTACGAGCAGGGCCCTGGAGTCCATGACTGGTCTGTAAGCTCTGTGGCGATAGACAAATGTGAAGAGATAAAAATATCCAGCAGTTCAGCTTGTTTCCACTGTTTAAGGTAAGGCTTTGGGTCAGAAGCCAGTAAAGAAAACTGAAAGCCAGAACTAACCTCCACTGCCCTCTTCACTGTCCACAATTTCACAGTTTCACCCCCAGATTTTTCAGTTTCTTTCTCGTTCTTTCCTCCTCGGCTTTTCCTAATTAAAAGAGACAAGAAGGATCAGGCACAAGCATGCAGAAAATCTGACAGGTGCACACTCGGTGCCTACAGAGGAACTTCATCAAGGCTCTGCGTATGCACAAAAGATTAGCCTACAGTTCTACTCTGCAGAAAGCAAGTCCGGATCCCTGGAATCCAGCCATCTAGTTTTACTGATTTTCACAAGTTTGTATCTTTCAATCTCATGAAGATGAGGAAATCAGTGCAGGATTTAATAGAAGAAGGAAACCTAGACTTGTAAATGTAGGTCATGGCCTACTTTGCTCTCTGTTAACATGCTTACTCCTGGCCCAGGAAATGTTAAAAAAAAAAAAAAAAAAAAAGAAGATGAGCAAAGCAAAAAGCAGGACATTCACCGAGATTCCTGGAGTACAGGACTCTATTTTTGCTCTTTATCCTAGAGTTCTCAAAGAACAGGGCAGTAGTAGCTGCAGGGAGCACCCAGGAGGAGAGAACAGGAACATCATGTTGGCAGCCAAGATTAACCCCCAGAATTTCTGCTCTTAACCGCGGTTCAGTAAATGTGGAAGTTGCTGCAAATTTCTCATCCAGATTCAAAACTGAGTGTATCAGCTAATCACCGACTACTAATGCACCAGTAGAATCCTGAAAAAAGCAATAGTCTCTCCGCAGCCACCAAAGTGTTCTTAGTGGCACTTGAGGGATATCATAGGAAATACCGTGGCTGATTGTTACAGATAACAGAGGTTGCTCTAGGGACAGAGAACCAGTTACACTCCCAGGCAATGCTGGCACCAGAACAAACACCCCGAAAGTTGCCATGGGGAAGTGCACTTTGGATCTGAGAAGGCTTCAAATCCCTGGAAAGGAAATTCTGGAAGTAGCTCTCGAGCAAGGGAATGCTTCACATGGGAGCTTAAGTCAAGTCATGAAAATGATTTGAGGATACCTTTGCCTGTAACAGGTGACTAAAGTGGAGGACACAGGAGACTCTTAGTGAGGTGATGAAATGTCAGCAAAACAGGTACACAGAAATACAAACCGGAGTCTGGGTTATCACCAGACTCTTAAATCTGCAATGCAGCTTTAATGGCTAATCTCCACAAACACAGAGGAGCAGAGGAACAATGACAGGCTGAGGAACCCCCTGTAACTTCATCAGGTCCGAGAGAGCGCCTGAACCTGGCTCCTCAACCCACTGTCCTGGTGTGACACCCACCACATGGTCTCCCTGGACCACCTTGCAGACCCTCTTGCTGGGGGTAACTGCCTGCAGGTGTAGGGGATGCATTATGGGATTCCAGGAAGAACATCCTGAAACTGAATGAGCCTTAATGTGGGATGTTTCGGAGGAGGCCCAAAGGCTGTGAAAGGGAGGGATCAAGCTGGTTTGGGGAGGAACCAATGCGGAGAAGCAGAGGGGGAAAAGGGATGCAAGGGGCAGAGAGCTTCTGACCAGGTGCCTGGTCAGCAAGCTTCTCTAGCCATGCCCTGGGCCTGATAACTGCAGCCGGTCCTGTCTTCTTCTTAAATCCCTTTTCCAGCTGTTGTCCAGGCTGAGGAAACTCTCTACACTGTGTGCCTGTGTGTCTAAGGAGGTCCAAGTGCCAGCCACTGGTGAAGGGGCCAGCGGTCACTGGGGCATGTGAGCTGAGGGTGCTCGCAGCTGGAGAGAGCGAGTGTGCACATTGTGCTGGACCTGTTAGCAGAGAGACCCTTTTGCATGGGTGTGTCTTGGGGAATCAGTGCCTAACAGGCCTTAATGGCCCTGACCAGCCTCACCCGCAGCCTCCACCCATACCCTCTGCCCATGGTGCCAGGGCATCACTGAAGACCAGCCCTGGACCTTCAGTCCCTGCCTGAGCGACAGTGTAGGAGGACTGGTCTCCAGCACAGCCGCAGCCATGTCCGTGCCTGGCCATGGACCCTGAGAATCTGCACTCTGACCTGCAGAGTGATTTCCAAGCCAGGCCTTGGACCTGCCTCGTCACAATAGATTTGCCCCACGATCACTGGACTGTGTCTGACACTGATCACCCTCAACACACCTGAGGATTGACTTCTCGGCTTGACTGTGGACATGCCACATCACCACACACTTTCCTGATGGTCTGGATCCTTGCTTGAACCTGCACAGCATCCCCGCGCCTGCCCGTATTTGCCTCGCTCGGGTACTGGGGGGTGGGCGCTGGCTGGTGAGGCCCCTGCCCTGCCAGCTGGGTTACTGCCTTTGGCTCTCCATTCCTGTGGGAGCAGCTGACCCTCACCGCTCCCCGACAGTGAGACTGCTGGGAGACCAGGGCTCGAGGGGCCATTACTGCATAGTCTGAGTGTCTAAGGCCACTTCCTGGTGTGATTGAGTGCGTAGGTGCGAGGGGACCTCCAGGACCACAGCTGGAGTGGGGCTGTGGGTCTCTGGGGTTCACATGCCCAGAAACCAGAGACTGGGGAGACCAGGGGATCCAGGGCTGAGCGACTCAGTGGACCTGCCTGTCTAAGGCCAGACCTGGGCGGATCCATGTTGTAGGTATGGATATCAATAGCTGTTTTTTCCACTCATGGGCTTTTGTCCTGATCAGTCAGAGAGAGGAACAGGATCTGGCCTGTGCTTTGTGGGAGTGCTGTGTTTTCTGTGTTGATCTGTGTGGTCAGTGATACCTGTATGGAGGGTGTGTAGGTGTGCTTGTCTGCCTATTGGGAAAACAGGCTCAGGCTCGCTACTGCCTGGACAAGGAGACATGGAGCTGTGGCAGCCTCGCTTCCGTTGGGCTGTTGGACTCAGCGTCTCCTACCTGAGTGCACCTACAGGGCTGAGTGGCGGCAAGCTCATGTGGGAGCTGCCACTGCTGCTCTCACTGCTGGCCTCTCTGTAGCACTGGCGCTGAAAAGCATCTGCCTAGAGGGGTATTATCCCAGCTGCTCAACTCCTCCTAAAAAGGCCCAAGGAAGATGGTTGGTGCCTCTTCCGAGCAGGGGCGACCAGCCTTTTGCTTGCCTTGGATTTCCCTGCAGGAAAGGGGAAGAGCTGTTAAATGCCACGGGCTATCCCACAGGCCTCCGTATGACCACTGCAGCATACACAGCTCTGTCTGGATCACCTCTCCTTTCAGCTAGGAAGCTCAGGAGCAAGTGCAAGCCAGATCGTGGAGTGGGGAATCGAGGTCTCTGGGTGCTGCAGGGGCTCTCCCCCAGGGACCCCCCACCAAAGTAAACCCTTTCCCAGGGCCAGCACTGAACAGCCCAGGGACTGGCTGAGACCCAGAGGGCAGAAGTGACATTCCCCAGACTTGTCTGCCAGCAGTGCGCTGGAGCTGGGAGAGAACCCAGGTGTCCAGGCTCCTAGTCAGCTCCTCCCCTCCTCTACTCCATAGACCCCTGCCCTTCCCCTTGCAGTGCCAACAATGTGTGGACAGGTCTCTTTTCCCCATTTGGAGTCCCAGGAATTAAGGGGGATCTTTGGCCACAGCATGCTGCATACTTCTGCAACGTGCCCGTTTAATGCTTAATCCTCTTGCTCCAGACCAACCACAGGAGATATCTTGGGGACAAAGGCACTCGCACCAGCTCCGTGATTTCTGAGTCCAGCGAACCGCATCCGTGGGTCAGAAGAGGAGCAACTCGGAATGGGTGAAATAACAAGAGAAGGGAAGAGAAGAAAGAGGGGAAAAAAGAATCAGTGTAAATGCAGCAACTTAGGAAGTTACTGTTGGTCTCGCTCATCTACTGCCATAACTAAGGGCAAAGTGCAATGAACGCTAGCAGCATTATGCTGTTTGGGGAAGTCCAGGTAAACTGGTGCTGCTGGCTAGCTAGCCTGCCGAGGAAAATACATGTTATCCTTGTACTTACCCTGAGATTTGCACTGTGGTCAGCTTCTATCGCTGCTGCAGCACCTTTACTGAGGCAGCCTGAAAGATGCAAACAGAAACGGAGTGCCCATACCTCCCGTGAGAATGGGTTGGGCTTTCAAGAACAAGACGCTCTGAAAGACGGAAAGAAACTCCCCTGATTCACCCGGGAAAAACATTTTCACAGCCAGTGGACAAGCTGCACCAATTTCCTGGCAAACATCAACAAGTCCTACAGTCTGTTCCAGCATGCATTTCCCCTAAACGCCTGGCCTGTTGTTTATTTGGGCTGCACTGACAGCAGATGTGCTGCTCTCCAGCAACTCCAGCCACAGCATGAGAAAGGCAGGAGCACAGCTCCCATCACCTTGCTCAGTGTGCACTCGAGAGGACCGGCAGGAGAAGGAGCAGGGTACCGTTTTGCCTCTGCTCTCCTGCCTGCGGGATCTTGCAGTGAACTGCCAAATGCTTT
Organism: Struthio camelus; assembly: GCF_040807025.1. Lineage (NCBI taxonomy): Eukaryota > Metazoa > Chordata > Aves > Struthioniformes > Struthionidae > Struthio > Struthio camelus. Next base: position 4,199,479 of record NC_090969.1, on the reverse strand, counting down.
GATTTCCTTTCCTTGTTAGGGGCACTAAACCCACCCACAGGTGCGCCTTGCTTCTCAGGCCTCTTTCAAGGTACACTGAGAAACCTTGAGGGCAGCTGCCACGGACCCAATCCCCATCAAAGCTGCCTTTCATTTACTGAGGGAAGGAGCTCATCACCAGGGCTTTCACACAGCCTCTGCTCTCAAACTGACTGCTGGCACTGCAATTTCTCACGTCGGACAAAGCTTCCTTGCCATAACTGGAGTGAAATTCCCCCACAAGGTAATACAGTACCTGCTGGCGTTCTGCCCACCAAGAGGATCAGGCTCTTGCTGAGAAGCACAGCCATCCTTCAGAGACGCCAACACCCCATGCTCCCAAACATCGACATGCAACTGTGCAGTCAGTGACCAAACGTGTTGCAGCTTGCCTACATAGGGCAGAGAGAGAGCACAGGTGGCTTCGCTGAGTAGCGTCATCCTCAACCCCAGCAGGAAAAGACAAAGACTCCTTCCCTTACAGAGAGCAGCAAGCTAGGTGCATTGCCACTGGATTACTGACAACAGGCCAACAACCTCATGGGAAGGACAAACCACCTGCGACAGAAATGTAATCAGTGTGGCTTTTTTCCTGGTTTTCCCCCTCTGGTTAGGCGCCTCCAGGATCACTTCTGCTAGTGCTCCAGATAGGCCAGAGGACACAACTGCATGCTGTTCATTGCTTGCTGCCACCCAGGGGTCTCACAGCAAACATGGGCAGACCTGCTTTCCTGCAGCAAAAAAAAAAACCCAAAACAAACCAAAAACAAAACAAAACACCCACACCCCTGAGGAGTGCTCTGATGGCTTTCCAGACTGGTGGTATTTTCAGGAAAAAAAAGACAGTCTGCACTGCAGTCAGTGATCCGAGGGAACAGGAATAACACTGGGCTCTGGATCCCAAGACGAGCAGAAGGGAAAGCAGTTCAAAAAGAACACACTTCCTCGCTTTGAGACAAGCCTCTAGCCACCGCAGGAGAGACACATAATAGCAAGAGAAGGCTCTTGTACAAACCTCTCAGGGCCTGTTATATTCCTATAGGGAATGGGTGCTATAAACATGGGTGGGTATTTCCTCCCGGTCTGGACAGCACAGAAACAACGGGGATGGGGGGAAGAGAGGGCAGGGAGGAAGAAGAATGCAACCACCTCATGTATTTTCCCAAAGTATTTCCCAGTACCTGATAGGCAGCAGAGGGAAGCTGAAGCTGCAGAATAAGGAGCTGGCTCCAGGTTTGCAGAGTGCTCTCTGGTGGCTCTCCCCCTCCCTGTGGCTGGACTCCTCAGCCCTCCTCTTCCCTGCGGCAGCTCAACTCGGGCTGTCTGGTGTGTGGTGAACGCTCGCCCATCTCTCACAGCCTTTTCAGTGCTCTTGCAGCAAAAGGAACTCACTAGAACAGTAGGAGATGGCACATCCACAATAACAGCTCTACCTCTCCCTACTTCCCTACTGCTGGCTCTGAGGCAGGAAAACATCAGAGCTCCTCTGCTTAGCAGAAGCAAGGACAGTTCCCCCTGCCCCCTCCAAATGCTTCCTCTCTCTTATCATCCAAGACAGATGAATCCTTTAGGCTGCCTCCTTCCCACAAAAGAGGGGCCCAAAATAAACACAACTACACCTTGAATGCAGGAACTGCTGATGGTCAACCTCAGCTATAGGCATCGGGTGCCACCAACACATGAAAGAACACCATAACCAGAGCATGTTGCAGCAGGAGCCTCTTGAAAGGGATCTTCAACTCATGCCTCTGACTTCTCTTCCACTTTCTCTCAAGCTCTCTCATTGCTATATGTTACCACACTCCAAAATAAGGTTCCCTTACAAAAGCCCTCCCTATTCTGCTGGAAAGTGCTTCCGAAAAGGTCACGTAGCCTCTTTCCACTTAAATCAAATGCTGATAAGAGCATCTGCTTGTAGAAATGCTAATAGGAGCAACTCCCAGCTGCTGCATTAGGCAAAGTACTGGCCCTCTTGCAGAAGCTGCCCCCAGCAGTTATGAGGTTTCCTCTGTGGCAGTGAGAAATAGCAGTGTACAGCAAATGTGATGCGACACTATTTAAGAAAGCATTACTTAATGTACATCCCCTACTTATTCTGTGCTATTAACAATAATTCTACACACACATAGTCCATCCACATCTGTTACCAAAAAACAAAATTCCAGCCAGTTCCCACTATACAACAAAAGAAACCTTAAGCAAAAAAACACTTCCAAACCACGACATGGGCTGTTCCACTCTCACCCTCCTATCACACCTTGCCCCACACACCCACACTCTTTCTACACCTCCTCCTCCCCTTCCTCCACTCACACACCCTTCCCAAGCTCTGCTCTCCCCTGACCCACGCACACACTCACCTATCAACCTCCCACCTGCTTCCCACCTCCTCACCTTGCCACACACACACAACACGCACCCCTACTCAAACACCTCCTCTGCACCACCACCAACACACCCTTCCTCTCCCCTCCACATACAACCTCCCCCTGCAACACCCAACGCACCCACCACAACACCTAACACACTCTCCCCAGACCTCCCTAAACAAAAACCTGCCACCACCCACCTGCGAGCTGCTGCCTGCGCTTGTCCACTCCATCGCCTGGGCTGTGCTGCCTGATGACACCCCAGCGCTCTTCGCCGCCTGCACAACACAACCACCCATTTCCACACAAAGCCACACACAAAGCCCCTCCAACACACACTGCCTCTTCCCTCCCATCTCCTGCCACACCACAACGCCAACAAACACATTCCCACGCCTGCCCGCAACAAACCCTCTCCTCCTCTCCTCCACTCCACACAACCAAAGGCACACAAGCCTGCACACACTACCTCCTTCCAAGCTCGCTCTTCCAAGACCACCTCCCAGCGCCCCCTCTTTCCTCACCCTCACACACCCTGCACCAGCCACCCTTCCCCGTGTCCTGCCCAACACACAGGCCTCCTACCACCTCCACCACGCCTGCCCACGGGGACCCCGCCTCACTCCACCCACCTCTCACCCCTTTGCCCTTCATGCCTCCTACACTACCTAGCCTACACACACCTCCTCACCTCTCCTCTCCCTCCTCCTCCTCCTCCAACAACCAGGACGCACCCACCTTCCCCCATCCTCACCTGCCCTCCACCACCTCCGCACACAGACACTCCCCTTCCCACTCACCCACCACACCCTCCAACACACTCCCCCCACAAACCCTCCGCCCCACACCCCTCACAACCCACCCCACACACCACCACAACAACACCCAACAACCCCCACAGCCACAACAACAAACACACCCCACTACACACACAGCCCCACTCCACAACAACCCCTCCAGCCCTCTCACCCTCTATTCACACCTTGCCCCACACACCCACACTCTTTCTACACCTCCTCCTCCCCTTCCTCCACTCACACACCCTTCCCAAGCTCTACTCTCCCCTGACCCACGCACACACTCACCTATCAACCTCCCACCTGCTTCCCACCTCCTCACCTTGCCACACACACACACAACACGCACCCCTACTCAAACACCTCCTCTGCACCACCACCAACACACCCTTCCTCTCCCCTCCACATACAACCTCCCCCTGCAACACCCAATGCACCCACCACAACACCTAACACACTCTCCCCAGACCTCCCTAAACAAAACCTTGCCACCACCCACCTGCGAGCTGCTGCCTGCGCTTGTCCACTCCATCGGCTGGGCTGTGCTGCCTGATGACACCCCAGCGCTCTTCGCCGCCTGCACAACACAACCACCCATTTCCACACAAAGCCACACACAAAGCCCCACCAACACACACTGCCTCTTCCCTCCCATCTCCTGCCACACCACAACGCCAACAAACACATTCCCACGCCTGCCCGCAACAAACCCTCTCCTCCTCTCCTCCACTCCACACAACCAAAGGCACACAAGCCTGCACACACTACCTCCTTCCAAGCTCGCTCTTCCAAGACCACCTCCCAGCGCCCCCTCTTTCCTCACCCTCACACACCCTGCACCAGCCACCCTTCCCCGTGTCCTGCCCAACACACAGGCCTCCTACCACCTCCACCACGCCTGCCCACGGGGACCCCGCCTCACTCCACCCACCTCTCACCCCTTTGCCCTTCATGCCTCCTACACTACCTAGCCTACACACACCTCCTCACCTCTCCTCTCCCTCCTCCTCCTCCTCCAACAACCAGGACGCACCCACCTTCCCCCATCCTCACCTGCCCTCCACCACCTCCGCACACAGACACTCCCCTTCCCACTCACCCACCACACCCTCCAACACACTCCCCCCACAAACCCTCCGCCCCACACCCCTCACAACCCACCCCACACACCACCACAACAACACCCAACAACCCCCACAGCCACAACAACAAAACACACCCCACTACACACACAGCCCCACTCCACAACAACCCCTCCAGCCCTCTCACCCTCCATTCACACCTTGCCCCACACACCCACACTCTTTCTACACCTCCTCCTCCCCTTCCTCCACTCACACACCCTTCCCAAGCTCTACTCTCCCCTGACCCACGCACACACTCACCTATCAACCTCCCACCTGCTTCCCACCTCCTCACCTTGCCACACACACACACAACACGCACCCCTACTCAAACACCTCCTCTGCACCACCACCAACACACCCTTCCTCTCCCCTCCACATACAACCTCCCCCTGCAACACCCAACGCACCCACCACAACACCTAACACACTCTCCCCAGACCTCCCTAAACAAAACCTTGCCACCACCCACCTGCGAGCTGCTGCCTGCGCTTGTCCACTCCATCGGCTGGGCTGTGCTGCCTGATGACACCCCAGCGCTCTTCGCCGCCTGCACAACACAACCACCCATTTCCACACAAAGCCACACACAAAGCCCCTCCAACACACACTGCCTCTTCCCTCCCATCTCCTGCCACACCACAACGCCAACAAACACATTCCCACGCCTGCCCGCAACAAACCCTCTCCTCCTCTCCTCCACTCCACACAACCAAAGGCACACAAGCCTGCACACACTACCTCCTTCCAAGCTCGCTCTTCCAAGACCACCTCCCAGCGCCCCCTCTTTCCTCACCCTCACACACCCTGCACCAGCCACCCTTCCCCGTGTCCTGCCCAACACACAGGCCTCCTACCACCTCCACCACGCCTGCCCACGGGGACCCCGCCTCACTCCACCCACCTCTCACCCCTTTGCCCTTCATGCCTCCTACACTACCTAGCCTACACACACCTCCTCACCTCTCTTCTCCCTCCTCCTCCTCCTCCAACAACCAGGACGCACCCACCTTCCCCCATCCTCACCTGCCCTCCACCACCTCCGCACACAGACACTCCCCTTCCCACTCACCCACCACACCCTCCAACACACTCCCCCCACAAACCCTCCGCCCCACACCCCTCACAACCCACCCCACACACCACCACAACAACACCCAACAACCCCCACAGCCACAACAACAAAACACACCCCACTACACACACAGCCCCACTCCACAACAACCCCTCCAGCCCTCTCACCCTCCATTCACACCTTGCCCCACACACCCACACTCTTTCTACACCTCCTCCTCCCCTTCCTCCACTCACACACCCTTCCCAAGCTCTACTCTCCCCTGACCCACGCACACACTCACCTATCAACCTCCCACCTGCTTCCCACCTCCTCACCTTGCCACACACACACACAACACGCACCCCTACTCAAACACCTCCTCTGCACCACCACCAACACACCCTTCCTCTCCCCTCCACATACAACCTCCCCCTGCAACACCCAACGCACCCACCACAACACCTAACACACTCTCCCCAGACCTCCCTAAACCAAACCTTGCCACCACCCACCTGCGAGCTGCTGCCTGCGCTTGTCCACTCCATCGGCTGGGCTGTGCTGCCTGATGACACCCCAGCGCTCTTCGCCGCCTGCACAACACAACCACCCATTTCCACACAAAGCCACACACAAAGCCCCACCAACACACACTGCCTCTTCCCTCCCATCTCCTGCCACACCACAACGCCAACAAACACATTCCCACGCCTGCCCGCAACAAACCCTCTCCTCCTCTCCTCCACTCCACACAACCAAAGGCACACAAGCCTGCACACACTACCTCCTTCCAAGCTCGCTCTTCCAAGACAACCTCCCAGCGCCCCCTCTTTCCTCACCCTCACACACCCTGCACCAGCCACCCTTCCCCGTGTCCTGCCCAACACACAGGCCTCCTCCCACCTCCACCACACCTGCCCACGGAGACCCCGCCTCACTCCACCCACCTCTCACCCCTTTGCCCTTCATGCCTCCTACACTACCTAGCCTACACACACCTCCTCACCTCTCCTCTCCCTCCTCCTCCTCCTCCAACAACCAGGACGCACCCACCTTCCCCCATCCTCACCTGCCCTCCACCACCTCCGCACACAGACACTCCCCTTCCCACTCACCCACCACACCCTCCAACACACTCCCCCCACAAACCCTCCGCCCCACACCCCTCACAACCCACCCCACACACCACCACAACAACACCCAACAACCCCCACAGCCACAACAACAAAACACACCCCACTACACACACAGCCCCACTCCACAACAACCCCTCCAGACCTCTCACCCTCCATTCACACCTTGCCCCACACACCCACACTCTTTCCTACACCTCCTCCTCCCCTTCCTCCACTCACACACCCTTCCCAAGCTCTACTCTCCCCTGACCCACACACACTCACCTATCAACCTCCCACCTGCTTCCCACCTCCTCACCTTGCCACACACACACACAACACGCACCCCTACTCAAACACCTCCTCTGCACCACCACCAACACACCCTTCCTCTCCCCTCCACATACAACCTCCCCCTGCAACACCCAACGCACCCACCACAACACCTAACACACTCTCCCCAGACCTCCCTAAACAAAACCTTGCCACCACCCACCTGCGAGCTGCTGCCTGCGCTTGTCCACTCCATCGGCTGGGCTGTGCTGCCTGATGACACCCCAGCGCTCTTCGCCGCCTGCACAACACAACCACCCATTTCCACACAAAGCCACACACAAAGCCCCTCCAACACACACTGCCTCTTCCCTCCCATCTCCTGCCACACCACAACGCCAACAAACACATTCCCACGCCTGCCCGCAACAAACCCTCTCCTCCTCTCCTCCACTCCACACAACCAAAGGCACACAAGCCTGCACACACTACCTCCTTCCAAGCTCGCTCTTCCAAGACCACCTCCCAGCGCCCCCTCTTTCCTCACCCTCACACACCCTGCACCAGCCACCCTTCCCCGTGTCCTGCCCAACACACAGGCCTCCTACCACCTCCACCACGCCTGCCCACGGGGACCCCGCCTCACTCCACCCACCTCTCACCCCTTTGCCCTTCATGCCTCCTACACTACCTAGCCTACACACACCTCCTCACCTCTCCTCTCCCTCCTCCTCCTCCTCCAACAACCAGGACGCACCCACCTTCCCCCATCCTCACCTGCCCTCCACCACCTCCGCACACAGACACTCCCCTTCCCACTCACCCACCACACCCTCCAACACACTCCCCCCACAAACCCTCCGCCCCACACCCCTCACAACCCACCCCACACACCACCACAACAACACCCAACAACCCCCACAGCCACAACAACAAACACACCCCACTACACACACAGCCCCACTCCACAACAACCCCTCCAGCCCTCTCACCCTCTATTCACACCTTGCCCCACACACCCACACTCTTTCTACACCTCCTCCTCCCCTTCCTCCACTCACACACCCTTCCCAAGCTCTACTCTCCCCTGACCCACGCACACACTCACCTATCAACCTCCCACCTGCTTCCCACCTCCTCACCTTGCCACACACACACACAACACGCACCCCTACTCAAACACCTCCTCTGCACCACCACCAACACACCCTTCCTCTCCCCTCCACATACAACCTCCCCCTGCAACACCCAATGCACCCACCCCAACACCTAACACACTCTCCCCAGACCTCCCTAAACAAAACCTTGCCACCACCCACCTGCGAGCTGCTGCCTGCGCTTGTCCACTCCATCGGCTGGGCTGTGCTGCCTGATGACACCCCAGCGCTCTTCGCCGCCTGCACAACACAACCACCCATTTCCACACAAAGCCACACACAAAGCCCCACCAACACACACTGCCTCTTCCCTCCCATCTCCTGCCACACCACAACGCCAACAAACACATTCCCACGCCTGCCCGCAACAAACCCTCTCCTCCTCTCCTCCACTCCACACAACCAAAGGCACACAAGCCTGCACACACTACCTCCTTCCAAGCTCGCTCTTCCAAGACCACCTCCCAGCGCCCCCTCTTTCCTCACCCTCACACACCCTGCACCAGCCACCCTTCCCCGTGTCCTGCCCAACACACAGGCCTCCTCCCACCTCCACCACGCCTGCCCACGGGGACCCCGCCTCACTCCACCCACCTCTCACCCCTTTGCCCTTCATGCCTCCTACACTACCTAGCCTACACACACCTCCTCACCTCTCTTCTCCCTCCTCCTCCTCCTCCAACAACCAGGACGCACCCACCTTCCCCCATCCTCACCTGCCCTCCACCACCTCCGCACACAGACACTCCCCTTCCCACTCACCCACCACACCCTCCAACACACTCCCCCCACAAACCCTCCGCCCCACACCCCTCACAACCCACCCCACACACCACAACAACACCCAACAACCCCCACAGCCACAACAACAAAACACACCCCACTACACACACAGCCCCACTCCACAACAACCCCTCCAGCCCTCTCACCCTCCATTCACACCTTGCCCCACACACCCACACTCTTTCTACACCTCCTCCTCCCCTTCCTCCACTCACACACCCTTCCCAAGCTCTACTCTCCCCTGACCCACGCACACACTCACCTATCAACCTCCCACCTGCTTCCCACCTCCTCACCTTGCCACACACACACACAACACGCACCCCTACTCAAACACCTCCTCTGCACCACCACCAACACACCCTTCCTCTCCCCTCCACATACAACCTCCCCCTGCAACACCCAACGCACCCACCACAACACCTAACACACTCTCCCCAGACCTCCCTAAACAAAACCTTGCCACCACCCACCTGCGAGCTGCTGCCTGCGCTTGTCCACTCCATCGGCTGGGCTGTGCTGCCTGATGACACCCCAGCGCTCTTCGCCGCCTGCACAACACAACCACCCATTTCCACACAAAGCCACACACAAAGCCCCTCCAACACACACTGCCTCTTCCCTCCCATCTCCTGCCACACCACAACGCCAACAAACACATTCCCACGCCTGCCCGCAACAAACCCTCTCCTCCTCTCCTCCACTCCACACAACCAAAGGCACACAAGCCTGCACACACTACCTCCTTCCAAGCTCGCTCTTCCAAGACCACCTCCCAGCGCCCCCTCTTTCCTCACCCTCACACACCCTGCACCAGCCACCCTTCCCCGTGTCCTGCCCACCACACAGGCCTCCTCCCACCTCCACCACACCTGCCCACGGAGACCCCGCCTCACTCCACCCACCTCTCACCCCTTTGCCCTTCATGCCTCCTACACTACCTAGCCTACACACACCTCCTCACCTCTCCTCTCCCTCCTCCTCCTCCTCCAACAACCAGGACGCACCCACCTTCCCCCATCCTCACCTGCCCTCCACCACCTCCGCACACAGACACTCCCCTTCCCACTCACCCACCACACCCTCCAACACACTCCCCCCACAAACCCTCCGCCCCACACCCCTCACAACCCACCCCACACACCACCACAACAACACCCAACAACCCCCACAGCCACAACAACAAAACACACCCCACTACACACACAGCCCCACTCCACAACAACCCCTCCAGACCTCTCACCCTCCATTCACACCTTGCCCCACACACCCACACTCTTTCTACACCTCCTCCTCCCCTTCCTCCACTCACACACCCTTCCCAAGCTCTACTCTCCCCTGACCCACGCACACACTCACCTATCAACCTCCCACCTGCTTCCCACCTCCTCACCTTGCCACACACACACACAACACGCACCCCTACTCAAACACCTCCTCTGCACCACCACCAACACACCCTTCCTCTCCCCTCCACATACAACCTCCCCCTGCAACACCCAACGCACCCACCACAACACCTAACACACTCTCCCCAGACCTCCCTAAACAAAACCTTGCCACCACCCACCTGCGAGCTGCTGCCTGCGCTTGTCCACTCCATCGGCTGGGCTGTGCTGCCTGATGACACCCCAGCGCTCTTCGCCGCCTGCACAACACAACCACCCATTTCCACACAAAGCCACACACAAAGCCCCTCCAACACACACTGCCTCTTCCCTCCCATCTCCTGCCACACCACAACGCCAACAAACACATTCCCACGCCTGCCCGCAACAAACCCTCTCCTCCTCTCCTCCACTCCACACAACCAAAGGCACACAAGCCTGCACACACTACCTCCTTCCAAGCTCGCTCTTCCAAGACCACCTCCCAGCGCCCCCTCTTTCCTCACCCTCACACACCCTGCACCAGCCACCCTTCCCCGTGTCCTGCCCAACACACAGGCCTCCTACCACCTCCACCACGCCTGCCCACGGGGACCCCGCCTCACTCCACCCACCTCTCACCCCTTTGCCCTTCATGCCTCCTACACTACCTAGCCTACACACACCTCCTCACCTCTCTTCTCCCTCCTCCTCCTCCTCCAACAACCAGGACGCACCCACCTTCCCCCATCCTCACCTGCCCTCCACCACCTCCGCACACAGACACTCCCCTTCCCACTCACCCACCACACCCTCCAACACACTCCCCCCACAAACCCTCCGCCCCACACCCCTCACAACCCACCCCACACACCACCACAACAACACCCAACAACCCCCACAGCCACAACAACAAAACACACCCCACTACACACACAGCCCCACTCCACAACAACCCCTCCAGACCTCTCACCCTCCATTCACACCTTGCCCCACACACCCACACTCTTTCTACACCTCCTCCTCCCCTTCCTCCACTCACACACCCTTCCCAAGCTCTACTCTCCCCTGACCCACGCACACACTCACCTATCAACCTCCCACCTGCTTCCCACCTCCTCACCTTGCCACACACACACACAACACGCACCCCTACTCAAACACCTCCTCTGCACCACCACCAACACACCCTTCCTCTCCCCTCCACATACAACCTCCCCCTGCAACACCCAACGCACCCACCACAACACCTAACACACTCTCCCCAGACCTCCCTAAACCAAACCTTGCCACCACCCACCTGCGAGCTGCTGCCTGCGCTTGTCCACTCCATCGGCTGGGCTGTGCTGCCTGATGACACCCCAGCGCTCTTCGCCGCCTGCACAACACAACCACCCATTTCCACACAAAGCCACACACAAAGCCCCTCCAACACACACTGCCTCTTCCCTCCCATCTCCTGCCACACCACAACGCCAACAAACACATTCCCACGCCTGCCCGCAACAAACCCTCTCCTCCTCTCCTCCACTCCACACAACCAAAGGCACACAAGCCTGCACACACTACCTCCTTCCAAGCTCGCTCTTCCAAGACCACCTCCCAGCGCCCCCTCTTTCCTCACCCTCACACACCCTGCACCAGCCACCCTTCCCCGTGTCCTGCCCAACACACAGGCCTCCTACCACCTCCACCACGCCTGCCCACGGGGACCCCGCCTCACTCCACCCACCTCTCACCCCTTTGCCCTTCATGCCTCCTACACTACCTAGCCTACACACACCTCCTCACCTCTCTTCTCCCTCCTCCTCCTCCTCCAACAACCAGGACGCACCCACCTTCCCCCATCCTCACCTGCCCTCCACCACCTCCGCACACAGACACTCCCCTTCCCACTCACCCACCACACCCTCCAACACACTCCCCCCACAAACCCTCCGCCCCACACCCCTCACAACCCACCCCACACACCACCACAACAACACCCAACAACCCCCACAGCCACAACAACAAAACACACCCCACTACACACACAGCCCCACTCCACAACAACCCCTCCAGACCTCTCACCCTCCATTCACACCTTGCCCCACACACCCACACTCTTTCTACACCTCCTCCTCCCCTTCCTCCACTCACACACCCTTCCCAAGCTCTACTCTCCCCTGACCCACGCACACACTCACCTATCAACCTCCCACCTGCTTCCCACCTCCTCACCTTGCCACACACACACACAACACGCACCCCTACTCAAACACCTCCTCTGCACCACCACCAACACACCCTTCCTCTCCCCTCCACATACAACCTCCCCCTGCAACACCCAACGCACCCACCACAACACCTAACACACTCTCCCCAGACCTCCCTAAACAAAACCTTGCCACCACCCACCTGCGAGCTGCTGCCTGCGCTTGTCCACTCCATCGGCTGGGCTGTGCTGCCTGATGACACCCCAGCGCTCTTCGCCGCCTGCACAACACAACCACCCATTTCCACACAAAGCCACACACAAAGCCCCTCCAACACACACTGCCTCTTCCCTCCCATCTCCTGCCACACCACAACGCCAACAAACACATTCCCACGCCTGCCCGCAACAAACCCTCTCCTCCTCTCCTCCACTCCACACAACCAAAGGCACACAAGCCTGCACACACTACCTCCTTCCAAGCTCGCTCTTCCAAGACCACCTCCCAGCGCCCCCTCTTTCCTCACCCTCACACACCCTGCACCAGCCACCCTTCCCCGTGTCCTGCCCAACACACAGGCCTCCTCCCACCTCCACCACGCCTGCCCACGGGGACCCCGCCTCACTCCACCCACCTCTCACCCCTTTGCCCTTCATGCCTCCTACACTACCTAGCCTACACACACCTCCTCACCTCTCTTCTCCCTCCTCCTCCTCCTCCAACAACCAGGACGCACCCACCTTCCCCCATCCTCACCTGCCCTCCACCACCTCCGCACACAGACACTCCCCTTCCCACTCACCCTCCACACCCTCCAACACACTCCCCCCACAAACCCTCCGCCCCACACCCCTCACAACCCACCCCACACACCACCACAACAACACCCAACAACCCCCACAGCCACAACAACAAAACACACCCCACTACACACACAGCCCCACTCCACAACAACCCCTCCAGCCCTCTCACCCTCCATTCACACCTTGCCCCACACACCCACACTCTTTCTACACCTCCTCCTCCCCTTCCTCCACTCACACACCCTTCCCAAGCTCTACTCTCCCCTGACCCACGCACACACTCACCTATCAACCTCCCACCTGCTTCCCACCTCCTCACCTTGCCACACACACACACAACACGCACCCCTACTCAAACACCTCCTCTGCACCACCACCAACACACCCTTCCTCTCCCCTCCACATACAACCTCCCCCTGCAACACCCAACGCACCCACCACAACACCTAACACACTCTCCCCAGACCTCCCTAAACAAAACCTTGCCACCACCCACCTGCGAGCTGCTGCCTGCGCTTGTCCACTCCATCGGCTGGGCTGTGCTGCCTGATGACACCCCAGCGCTCTTCGCCGCCTGCACAACACAACCACCCATTTCCACACAAAGCCACACACAAAGCCCCTCCAACACACACTGCCTCTTCCCTCCCATCTCCTGCCACACCACAACGCCAACAAACACATTCCCACGCCTGCCCGCAACAAACCCTCTCCTCCTCTCCTCCACTCCACACAACCAAAGGCACACAAGCCTGCACACACTACCTCCTTCCAAGCTCGCTCTTCCAAGACCACCTCCCAGCGCCCCCTCTTTCCTCACCCTCACACACCCTGCACCAGCCACCCTTCCCCGTGTCCTGCCCAACACACAGGCCTCCTCCCACCTCCACCACGCCTGCCCACGGGGACCCCGCCTCACTCCACCCACCTCTCACCCCTTTGCCCTTCATGCCTCCTACACTACCTAGCCTACACACACCTCCTCACCTCTCTTCTCCCTCCTCCTCCTCCTCCAACAACCAGGACGCACCCACCTTCCCCCATCCTCACCTGCCCTCCACCACCTCCGCACACAGACACTCCCCTTCCCACTCACCCTCCACACCCTCCAACACACTCCCCCCACAAACCCTCCGCCCCACACCCCTCACAACCCACCCCACACACCACCACAACAACACCCAACAACCCCCACAGCCACAACAACAAAACACACCCCACTACACACACAGCCCCACTCCACAACAACCCCTCCAGACCTCTCACCCTCCATTCACACCTTGCCCCACACACCCACACTCTTTCTACACCTCCTCCTCCCCTTCCTCCACTCACACACCCTTCCCAAGCTCTACTCTCCCCTGACCCACGCACACACTCACCTATCAACCTCCCACCTGCTTCCCACCTCCTCACCTTGCCACACACACACACAACACGCACCCCTACTCAAACACCTCCTCTGCACCACCACCAACACACCCTTCCTCTCCCCTCCACATACAACCTCCCCCTGCAACACCCAACGCACCCACCACAACACCTAACACACTCTCCCCAGACCTCCCTAAACAAAACCTTGCCACCACCCACCTGCGAGCTGCTGCCTGCGCTTGTCCACTCCATCGGCTGGGCTGTGCTGCCTGATGACACCCCAGCGCTCTTCGCCGCCTGCACAACACAACCACCCATTTCCACACAAAGCCACACACAAAGCCCCACCAACACACACTGCCTCTTCCCTCCCATCTCCTGCCACACCACAACGCCAACAAACACATTGCCACGCCTGCCCGCAACAAACCCTCTCCTCCTCTCCTCCACTCCACACAACCAAAGGCACACAAGCCTGCACACACTACCTCCTTCCAAGCTCGCTCTTCCAAGACCACCTCCCAGCGCCCCCTCTTTCCTCACCCTCACACACCCTGCACCAGCCACCCTTCCCCGTGTCCTGCCCAACACACAGGCCTCCTCCCACCTCCACCACGACTGCCCACGGGGACCCCGCCTCACTCCACCCACCTCTCACCCCTTTGCCCTTCATGCCTCCTACACTACCTAGCCTACACACACCTCCTCACCTCTCTTCTCCCTCCTCCTCCTCCTCCAACAACCAGGACGCACCCACCTTCCCCCATCCTCACCTGCCCTCCACCACCTCCGCACACAGACACTCCCCTTCCCACTCACCCTCCACACCCTCCAACACACTCCCCCCACAAACCCTCCGCCCCACACCCCTCACAACCCACCCCACACACCACCACAACAACACCCAACAACCCCCACAGCCACAACAACAAAACACACCCCACTACACACACAGCCCCACTCCACAACAACCCCTCCAGACCTCTCACCCTCCATTCACACCTTGCCCCACACACCCACACTCTTTCTACACCTCCTCCTCCCCTTCCTCCACTCACACACCCTTCCCAAGCTCTACTCTCCCCTGACCCACGCACACACTCACCTATCAACCTCCCACCTGCTTCCCACCTCCTCACCTTGCCACACACACACACAACACGCACCCCTACTCAAACACCTCCTCTGCACCACCACCAACACACCTCTCCTCTCCCCTCCACATACAACCTCCCCCTGCAACACCCAACGCACCCACCACAACACCTAACACACTCTCCCCAGACCTCCCTAAACAAAACCTTGCCACCACCCACCTGCGAGCTGCTGCCTGCGCTTGTCCACTCCATCGGCTGGGCTGTGCTGCCTGACGACACCCCAGCGCTCTTCGCCGCCTGCACAACACAACCACCCATTTCCACACAAAGCCACACACAAAGCCCCTCCAACACACACTGCCTCTTCCCTCCCATCTCCTGCCACACCACAACGCCAACAAACACATTGCCACGCCTGCCCGCAACAAACCCTCTCCTCCTCTCCTCCACTCCACACAACCAAAGGCACACAAGCCTGCACACACTACCTCCTTCCAAGCTCGCTCTTCCAAGACCACCTCCCAGCGCCCCCTCTTTCCTCACCCTCACACACCCTGCACCAGCCACCCTTCCCCGTGTCCTGCCCAACACACAGGCCTCCTCCCACCTCCACCACGCCTGCCCACGGGGACCCCGCCTCACTCCACCCACCTCTCACCCCTTTGCCCTTCATGCCTCCTACACTACCTAGCCTACACACACCTCCTCACCTCTCTTCTCCCTCCTCCTCCTCCTCCAACAACCAGGACGCACCCACCTTCCCCCATCCTCACCTGCCCTCCACCACCTCCGCACACAGACACTCCCCTTCCCACTCACCCACCACACCCTCCAACACACTCCCCCCACAAACCCTCCGCCCCACACCCCTCACAACCCACCCCACACACCACAACAACACCCAACAACCCCCACAGCCACAACAACAAAACACACCCCACTACACACACAGCCCCACTCCACAACAACCCCTCCAGCCCTCTCACCCTCCATTCACACCTTGCCCCACACACCCACACTCTTTCTACACCTCCTCCTCCCCTTCCTCCACTCACACACCCTTCCCAAGCTCTACTCTCCCCTGACCCACGCACACACTCACCTATCAACCTCCCACCTGCTTCCCACCTCCTCACCTTGCCACACACACACACAACACGCACCCCTACTCAAACACCTCCTCTGCACCACCACCAACACACCCTTCCTCTCCCCTCCACATACAACCTCCCCCTGCAACACCCAACGCACCCACCACAACACCTAATACACTCTCCCCAGACCTCCCTAAACAAAACCTTGCCACCACCCACCTGCGAGCTGCTGCCTGCGCTTGTCCACTCCATCGGCTGGGCTGTGCTGCCTGATGACACCCCAGCGCTCTTCGCCGCCTGCACAACACAACCACCCATTTCCACACAAAGCCACACACAAAGCCCCTCCAACACACACTGCCTCTTCCCTCCCATCTCCTGCCACACCACAACGCCAACAAACACATTCCCACGCCTGCCCGCAACAAACCCTCTCCTCCTCTCCTCCACTCCACACAACCAAAGGCACACAAGCCTGCACACACTACCTCCTTCCAAGCTCGCTCTTCCAAGACCACCTCCCAGCGCCCCCTCTTTCCTCACCCTCACACACCCTGCACCAGCCACCCTTCCCCGTGTCCTGCCCAACACACAGGCCTCCTCCCACCTCCACCACGCCTGCCCACGGGGACCCCGCCTCACTCCACCCACCTCTCACCCCTTTGCCCTTCATGCCTCCTACACTACCTAGCCTACACACACCTCCTCACCTCTCTTCTCCCTCCTCCTCCTCCTCCAACAACCAGGACGCACCCACCTTCCCCCATCCTCACCTGCCCTCCACCACCTCCGCACACAGACACTCCCCTTCCCACTCACCCTCCACACCCTCCAACACACTCCCCCCACAAACCCTCCGCCCCACACCCCTCACAACCCACCCCACACACCACCACAACAACACCCAACAACCCCCACAGCCACAACAACAAAACACACCCCACTACACACACAGCCCCACTCCACAACAACCCCTCCAGACCTCTCACCCTCCATTCACACCTTGCCCCACACACCCACACTCTTTCTACACCTCCTCCTCCCCTTCCTCCACTCACACACCCTTCCCAAGCTCTACTCTCCCCTGACCCACGCACACACTCACCTATCAACCTCCCACCTGCTTCCCACCTCCTCACCTTGCCACACACACACACAACACGCACCCCTACTCAAACACCTCCTCTGCACCACCACCAACACACCCCTCCTCTCCCCTCCACATACAACCTCCCCCTGCAACACCCAACGCACCCACCACAACACCTAACACACTCTCCCCAGACCTCCCTAAACAAAACCTTGCCACCACCCACCTGCGAGCTGCTGCCTGCGCTTGTCCACTCCATCGGCTGGGCTGTGCTGCCTGATGACACCCCAGCGCTCTTCGCCGCCTGCACAACACAACCACCCATTTCCACACAAAGCCACACACAAAGCCCCTCCAACACACACTGCCTCTTCCCTCCCATCTCCTGCCACACCACAACGCCAACAAACACATTCCCACGCCTGCCCGCAACAAACCCTCTCCTCCTCTCCTCCACTCCACACAACCAAAGGCACACAAGCCTGCACACACTACCTCCTTCCAAGCTCGCTCTTCCAAGACCACCTCCCAGCGCCCCCTCTTTCCTCACCCTCACACACCCTGCACCAGCCACCCTTCCCCGTGTCCTGCCCAACACACAGGCCTCCTCCCACCTCCACCACGCCTGCCCACGGGGACCCCGCCTCACTCCACCCACCTCTCACCCCTTTGCCCTTCATGCCTCCTACACTACCTAGCCTACACACACCTCCTCACCTCTCCTCTCCCTCCTCCTCCTCCTCCAACAACCAGGACGCACCCACCTTCCCCCATCCTCACCTGCCCTCCACCACCTCCGCACACAGACACTCCCCTTCCCACTCACCCTCCACACCCTCCAACACACTCCCCCCACAAACCCTCCGCCCCACACCCCTCACAACCCACCCCACACACCACCACAACAACACCCAACAACCCCCACAGCCACAACAACAAAACACACCCCACTACACACACAGCCCCACTCCACAACAACCCCTCCAGACCTCTCACCCTCCATTCACACCTTGCCCCACACACCCACACTCTTTCCTACACCTCCTCCTCCCCTTCCTCCACTCACACACCCTTCCCAAGCTCTACTCTCCCCTGACCCACGCACACACTCACCTATCAACCTCCCACCTGCTTCCCACCTCCTCACCTTGCCACACACACACACAACACGCACCCCTACTCAAACACCTCCTCTGCACCACCACCAACACACCCTTCCTCTCCCCTCCACATACAACCTCCCCCTGCAACACCCAACGCACCCACCACAACACCTAACACACCCTCCCCAGACCTCCGTAAACAAAACCTTGCCACCACCCACCTGCGAGCTGCTGCCTGCGCTTGTCCACTCCATCGGCTGGGCTGTGCTGCCTGACGACACCCCAGCGCTCTTCGCCGCCTGCACAACACAACCACCCATTTCCACACAAAGCCACACACAAAGCCCCTCCAACA
This sequence comes from Struthio camelus, assembly GCF_040807025.1. Lineage (NCBI taxonomy): Eukaryota > Metazoa > Chordata > Aves > Struthioniformes > Struthionidae > Struthio > Struthio camelus. Next base: position 4,180,311 of record NC_090969.1, on the reverse strand, counting down.
CACACTGCCTCTTCCCTCCCATCTCCTGCCACACCACAACGCCAACAAACACATTGCCACGCCTGCCCGCAACAAACCCTCTCCTCCTCTCCTCCACTCCACACAACCAAAGGCACACAAGCCTGCACACACTACCTCCTTCCAAGCTCGCTCTTCCAAGACCACCTCCCAGAGCCCCCTCTTTCCTCACCCTCACACACCCTGCACCAGCCACCCTTCCCCGTGTCCTGCCCAACACACAGGCCTCCTACCACCTCCACCACGCCTGCCCACGGGGACCCCGCCTCACTCCACCCACCTCTCACCCCTTTGCCCTTCATGCCTCCTACACTACCTAGCCTACACACACCTCCTCACCTCTCTTCTCCCTCCTCCTCCTCCTCCAACAACCAGGACGCACCCACCTTCCCCCATCCTCACCTGCCCTCCACCACCTCCGCACACAGACACTCCCCTTCCCACTCACCCACCACACCCTCCAACACACTCCCCCCACAAACCCTCCGCCCCACACCCCTCACAACCCACCCCACACACCACCACAACAACACCCAACAACCCCCACAGCCACAACAACAAAACACACCCCACTACACACACAGCCCCACTCCACAACAACCCCTCCAGACCTCTCACCCTCCATTCACACCTTGCCCCACACACCCACACTCTTTCTACACCTCCTCCTCCCCTTCCTCCACTCACACACCCTTCCCAAGCTCTACTCTCCCCTGACCCACGCACACACTCACCTATCAACCTCCCACCTGCTTCCCACCTCCTCACCTTGCCACACACACACACAACACGCACCCCTACTCAAACACCTCCTCTGCACCACCACCAACACACCCTTCCTCTCCCCTCCACATACAACCTCCCCCTGCAACACCCAATGCACCCACCCCAACACCTAACACACTCTCCCCAGACCTCCCTAAACAAAACCTTGCCACCACCCACCTGCGAGCTGCTGCCTGCGCTTGTCCACTCCATCGGCTGGGCTGTGCTGCCTGATGACACCCCAGCGCTCTTCGCCGCCTGCACAACACAACCACCCATTTCCACACAAAGCCACACACAAAGCCCCACCAACACACACTGCCTCTTCCCTCCCATCTCCTGCCACACCACAACGCCAACAAACATATTGCCACGCCTGCCCGCAACAAACCCTCTCCTCCTCTCCTCCACTCCACACAACCAAAGGCACACAAGCCTGCACACACTACCTCCTTCCAAGCTCGCTCTTCCAAGACCACCTCCCAGCGCCCCCTCTTTCCTCACCCTCACACACCCTGCACCAGCCACCCTTCCCCGTGTCCTGCCCAACACACAGGCCTCCTCCCACCTCCACCACGCCTGCCCACGGGGACCCCGCCTCACTCCACCCACCTCTCACCCCTTTGCCCTTCATGCCTCCTACACTACCTAGCCTACACACACCTCCTCACCTCTCTTCTCCCTCCTCCTCCTCCTCCAACAACCAGGACGCACCCACCTTCCCCCATCCTCACCTGCCCTCCACCACCTCCGCACACAGACACTCCCCTTCCCACTCACCCACCACACCCTCCAACACACTCCCCCCACAAACCCTCCGCCCCACACCCCTCACAACCCACCCCACACACCACCACAACAACACCCAACAACCCCCACAGCCACAACAACACACCCCACTACACACACAGCCCCACTCCACAACAACCCCTCCAGACCTCTCACCCTCCATTCACACCTTGCCCCACACACCCACACTCTTTCTACACCTCCTCCTCCCCTTCCTCCACTCACACACCCTTCCCAAGCTCTACTCTCCCCTGACCCACGCACACACTCACCTATCAACCTCCCACCTGCTTCCCACCTCCTCACCTTGCCACACACACACACAACACGCACCCCTACTCAAACACCTCCTCTGCACCACCACCAACACACCCTTCCTCTCCCCTCCACATACAACCTCCCCCTGCAACACCCAACGCACCCACCACAACACCTAACACACTCTCCCCAGACCTCCCTAAACAAAACCTTGCCACCACCCACCTGCGAGCTGCTGCCTGCGCTTGTCCACTCCATCGGCTGGGCTGTGCTGCCTGATGACACCCCAGCGCTCTTCGCCGCCTGCACAACACAACCACCCATTTCCACACAAAGCCACACACAAAGCCCCTCCAACACACACTGCCTCTTCCCTCCCATCTCCTGCCACACCACAACGCCAACAAACACATTCCCACGCCTGCCCGCAACAAACCCTCTCCTCCTCTCCTCCACTCCACACAACCAAAGGCACACAAGCCTGCACACACTACCTCCTTCCAAGCTCGCTCTTCCAAGACCACCTCCCAGCGCCCCCTCTTTCCTCACCCTCACACACCCTGCACCAGCCACCCTTCCCCGTGTCCTGCCCACCACACAGGCCTCCTCCCACCTCCACCACACCTGCCCACGGAGACCCCGCCTCACTCCACCCACCTCTCACCCCTTTGCCCTTCATGCCTCCTACACTACCTAGCCTACACACACCTCCTCACCTCTCCTCTCCCTCCTCCTCCTCCTCCAACAACCAGGACGCACCCACCTTCCCCCATCCTCACCTGCCCTCCACCACCTCCGCACACAGACACTCCCCTTCCCACTCACCCACCACACCCTCCAACACACTCCCCCCACAAACCCTCCGCCCCACACCCCTCACAACCCACCCCACACACCACCACAACAACACCCAACAACCCCCACAGCCACAACAACAAAACACACCCCACTACACACACAGCCCCACTCCACAACAACCCCTCCAGACCTCTCACCCTCCATTCACACCTTGCCCCACACACCCACACTCTTTCTACACCTCCTCCTCCCCTTCCTCCACTCACACACCCTTCCCAAGCTCTACTCTCCCCTGACCCACGCACACACTCACCTATCAACCTCCCACCTGCTTCCCACCTCCTCACCTTGCCACACACACACACAACACGCACCCCTACTCAAACACCTCCTCTGCACCACCACCAACACACCCTTCCTCTCCCCTCCACATACAACCTCCCCCTGCAACACCCAACGCACCCACCACAACACCTAACACACTCTCCCCAGACCTCCCTAAACAAAACCTTGCCACCACCCACCTGCGAGCTGCTGCCTGCGCTTGTCCACTCCATCGGCTGGGCTGTGCTGCCTGATGACACCCCAGCGCTCTTCGCCGCCTGCACAACACAACCACCCATTTCCACACAAAGCCACACACAAAGCCCCTCCAACACACACTGCCTCTTCCCTCCCATCTCCTGCCACACCACAACGCCAACAAACACATTCCCACGCCTGCCCGCAACAAACCCTCTCCTCCTCTCCTCCACTCCACACAACCAAAGGCACACAAGCCTGCACACACTACCTCCTTCCAAGCTCGCTCTTCCAAGACCACCTCCCAGCGCCCCCTCTTTCCTCACCCTCACACACCCTGCACCAGCCACCCTTCCCCGTGTCCTGCCCAACACACAGGCCTCCTACCACCTCCACCACGCCTGCCCACGGGGACCCCGCCTCACTCCACCCACCTCTCACCCCTTTGCCCTTCATGCCTCCTACACTACCTAGCCTACACACACCTCCTCACCTCTCTTCTCCCTCCTCCTCCTCCTCCAACAACCAGGACGCACCCACCTTCCCCCATCCTCACCTGCCCTCCACCACCTCCGCACACAGACACTCCCCTTCCCACTCACCCACCACACCCTCCAACACACTCCCCCCACAAACCCTCCGCCCCACACCCCTCACAACCCACCCCACACACCACCACAACAACACCCAACAACCCCCACAGCCACAACAACAAAACACACCCCACTACACACACAGCCCCACTCCACAACAACCCCTCCAGCCCTCTCACCCTCCATTCACACCTTGCCCCACACACCCACACTCTTTCTACACCTCCTCCTCCCCTTCCTCCACTCACACACCCTTCCCAAGCTCTACTCTCCCCTGACCCACGCACACACTCACCTATCAACCTCCCACCTGCTTCCCACCTCCTCACCTTGCCACACACACACACAACACGCACCCCTACTCAAACACCTCCTCTGCACCACCACCAACACACCCTTCCTCTCCCCTCCACATACAACCTCCCCCTGCAACACCCAATGCACCCACCACAACACCTAACACACTCTCCCCAGACCTCCCTAAACAAAACCTTGCCACCACCCACCTGCGAGCTGCTGCCTGCGCTTGTCCACTCCATCGGCTGGGCTGTGCTGCCTGATGACACCCCAGCGCTCTTCGCCGCCTGCACAACACAACCACCCATTTCCACACAAAGCCACACACAAAGCCCCTCCAACACACACTGCCTCTTCCCTCCCATCTCCTGCCACACCACAACGCCAACAAACACATTCCCACGCCTGCCCGCAACAAACCCTCTCCTCCTCTCCTCCACTCCACACAACCAAAGGCACACAAGCCTGCACACACTACCTCCTTCCAAGCTCGCTCTTCCAAGACCACCTCCCAGCGCCCCCTCTTTCCTCACCCTCACACACCCTGCACCAGCCACCCTTCCCCGTGTCCTGCCCAACACACAGGCCTCCTCCCACCTCCACCACGCCTGCCCACGGGGACCCCGCCTCACTCCACCCACCTCTCACCCCTTTGCCCTTCATGCCTCCTACACTACCTAGCCTACACACACCTCCTCACCTCTCTTCTCCCTCCTCCTCCTCCTCCAACAACCAGGACGCACCCACCTTCCCCCATCCTCACCTGCCCTCCACCACCTCCGCACACAGACACTCCCCTTCCCACTCACCCACCACACCCTCCAACACACTCCCCCCACAAACCCTCCGCCCCACACCCCTCACAACCCACCCCACACACCACAACAACACCCAACAACCCCCACAGCCACAACAACAAAACACACCCCACTACACACACAGCCCCACTCCACAACAACCCCTCCAGCCCTCTCACCCTCCATTCACACCTTGCCCCACACACCCACACTCTTTCTACACCTCCTCCTCCCCTTCCTCCACTCACACACCCTTCCCAAGCTCTACTCTCCCCTGACCCACGCACACACTCACCTATCAACCTCCCACCTGCTTCCCACCTCCTCACCTTGCCACACACACACACAACACGCACCCCTACTCAAACACCTCCTCTGCACCACCACCAACACACCCTTCCTCTCCCCTCCACATACAACCTCCCCCTGCAACACCCAACGCACCCACCACAACACCTAATACACTCTCCCCAGACCTCCCTAAACAAAACCTTGCCACCACCCACCTGCGAGCTGCTGCCTGCGCTTGTCCACTCCATCGGCTGGGCTGTGCTGCCTGATGACACCCCAGCGCTCTTCGCCGCCTGCACAACACAACCACCCATTTCCACACAAAGCCACACACAAAGCCCCTCCAACACACACTGCCTCTTCCCTCCCATCTCCTGCCACACCACAACGCCAACAAACACATTCCCACGCCTGCCCGCAACAAACCCTCTCCTCCTCTCCTCCACTCCACACAACCAAAGGCACACAAGCCTGCACACACTACCTCCTTCCAAGCTCGCTCTTCCAAGACCACCTCCCAGCGCCCCCTCTTTCCTCACCCTCACACACCCTGCACCAGCCACCCTTCCCCGTGTCCTGCCCAACACACAGGCCTCCTCCCACCTCCACCACGCCTGCCCACGGGGACCCCGCCTCACTCCACCCACCTCTCACCCCTTTGCCCTTCATGCCTCCTACACTACCTAGCCTACACACACCTCCTCACCTCTCTTCTCCCTCCTCCTCCTCCTCCAACAACCAGGACGCACCCACCTTCCCCCATCCTCACCTGCCCTCCACCACCTCCGCACACAGACACTCCCCTTCCCACTCACCCTCCACACCCTCCAACACACTCCCCCCACAAACCCTCCGCCCCACACCCCTCACAACCCACCCCACACACCACCACAACAACACCCAACAACCCCCACAGCCACAACAACAAAACACACCCCACTACACACACAGCCCCACTCCACAACAACCCCTCCAGACCTCTCACCCTCCATTCACACCTTGCCCCACACACCCACACTCTTTCTACACCTCCTCCTCCCCTTCCTCCACTCACACACCCTTCCCAAGCTCTACTCTCCCCTGACCCACGCACACACTCACCTATCAACCTCCCACCTGCTTCCCACCTCCTCACCTTGCCACACACACACACAACACGCACCCCTACTCAAACACCTCCTCTGCACCACCACCAACACACCCCTCCTCTCCCCTCCACATACAACCTCCCCCTGCAACACCCAACGCACCCACCACAACACCTAACACACTCTCCCCAGACCTCCCTAAACAAAACCTTGCCACCACCCACCTGCGAGCTGCTGCCTGCGCTTGTCCACTCCATCGGCTGGGCTGTGCTGCCTGATGACACCCCAGCGCTCTTCGCCGCCTGCACAACACAACCACCCATTTCCACACAAAGCCACACACAAAGCCCCTCCAACACACACTGCCTCTTCCCTCCCATCTCCTGCCACACCACAACGCCAACAAACACATTCCCACGCCTGCCCGCAACAAACCCTCTCCTCCTCTCCTCCACTCCACACAACCAAAGGCACACAAGCCTGCACACACTACCTCCTTCCAAGCTCGCTCTTCCAAGACCACCTCCCAGCGCCCCCTCTTTCCTCACCCTCACACACCCTGCACCAGCCACCCTTCCCCGTGTCCTGCCCAACACACAGGCCTCCTACCACCTCCACCACGCCTGCCCACGGGGACCCCGCCTCACTCCACCCACCTCTCACCCCTTTGCCCTTCATGCCTCCTACACTACCTAGCCTACACACACCTCCTCACCTCTCCTCTCCCTCCTCCTCCTCCTCCAACAACCAGGACGCACCCACCTTCCCCCATCCTCACCTGCCCTCCACCACCTCCGCACACAGACACTCCCCTTCCCACTCACCCTCCACACCCTCCAACACACTCCCCCCACAAACCCTCCGCCCCACACCCCTCACAACCCACCCCACACACCACCACAACAACACCCAACAACCCCCACAGCCACAACAACAAAACACACCCCACTACACACACAGCCCCACTCCACAACAACCCCTCCAGACCTCTCACCCTCCATTCACACCTTGCCCCACACACCCACACTCTTTCCTACACCTCCTCCTCCCCTTCCTCCACTCACACACCCTTCCCAAGCTCTACTCTCCCCTGACCCACGCACACACTCACCTATCAACCTCCCACCTGCTTCCCACCTCCTCACCTTGCCACACACACACACAACACGCACCCCTACTCAAACACCTCCTCTGCACCACCACCAACACACCCTTCCTCTCCCCTCCACATACAACCTCCCCCTGCAACACCCAACGCACCCACCACAACACCTAACACACCCTCCCCAGACCTCCCTAAACAAAACCTTGCCACCACCCACCTGCGAGCTGCTGCCTGCGCTTGTCCACTCCATCGGCTGGGCTGTGCTGCCTGATGACACCCCAGCGCTCTTCGCCGCCTGCACAACACAACCACCCATTTCCACACAAAGCCACACACAAAGCCCCTCCAACACACACTGCCTCTTCCCTCCCATCTCCTGCCACACCACAACGCCAACAAACACATTGCCACGCCTGCCCGCAACAAACCCTCTCCTCCTCTCCTCCACTCCACACAACCAAAGGCACACAAGCCTGCACACACTACCTCCTTCCAAGCTCGCTCTTCCAAGACCACCTCCCAGAGCCCCCTCTTTCCTCACCCTCACACACCCTGCACCAGCCACCCTTCCCCGTGTCCTGCCCAACACACAGGCCTCCTCCCACCTCCACCACGCCTGCCCACGGGGACCCCGCCTCACTCCACCCACCTCTCACCCCTTTGCCCTTCATGCCTCCTACACTACCTAGCCTACACACACCTCCTCACCTCTCTTCTCCCTCCTCCTCCTCCTCCAACAACCAGGACGCACCCACCTTCCCCCATCCTCACCTGCCCTCCACCACCTCCGCACACAGACACTCCCCTTCCCACTCACCCACCACACCCTCCAACACACTCCCCCCACAAACCCTCCGCCCCACACCCCTCACAACCCACCCCACACACCACCACAACAACACCCAACAACCCCCACAGCCACAACAACAAAACACACCCCACTACACACACAGCCCCACTCCACAACAACCCCTCCAGACCTCTCACCCTCCATTCACACCTTGCCCCACACACCCACACTCTTTCTACACCTCCTCCTCCCCTTCCTCCACTCACACACCCTTCCCAAGCTCTACTCTCCCCTGACCCACGCACACACTCACCTATCAACCTCCCACCTGCTTCCCACCTCCTCACCTTGCCACACACACACACAACACGCACCCCTACTCAAACACCTCCTCTGCACCACCACCAACACACCCTTCCTCTCCCCTCCACATACAACCTCCCCCTGCAACACCCAACGCACCCACCACAACACCTAACACACTCTCCCCAGACCTCCCTAAACAAAACCTTGCCACCACCCACCTGCGAGCTGCTGCCTGCGCTTGTCCACTCCATCGGCTGGGCTGTGCTGCCTGATGACACCCCAGCGCTCTTCGCCGCCTGCACAACACAACCACCCATTTCCACACAAAGCCACACACAAAGCCCCACCAACACACACTGCCTCTTCCCTCCCATCTCCTGCCACACCACAACGCCAACAAACATATTGCCACGCCTGCCCACAACAAACCCTCTCCTCCTCTCCTCCACTCCACACAACCAAAGGCACACAAGCCTGCACACACTACCTCCTTCCAAGCTCGCTCTTCCAAGACCACCTCCCAGCGCCCCCTCTTTCCTCACCCTCACACACCCTGCACCAGCCACCCTTCCCCGTGTCCTGCCCAACACACAGGCCTCCTCCCACCTCCACCACGCCTGCCCACGGGGACCCCGCCTCACTCCACCCACCTCTCACCCCTTTGCCCTTCATGCCTCCTACACTACCTAGCCTACACACACCTCCTCACCTCTCTTCTCCCTCCTCCTCCTCCTCCAACAACCAGGACGCACCCACCTTCCCCCATCCTCACCTGCCCTCCACCACCTCCGCACACAGACACTCCCCTTCCCACTCACCCACCACACCCTCCAACACACTCCCCCCACAAACCCTCCGCCCCACACCCCTCACAACCCACCCCACACACCACCACAACAACACCCAACAACCCCCACAGCCACAACAACACACCCCACTACACACACAGCCCCACTCCACAACAACCCCTCCAGCCCTCTCACCCTCCATTCACACCTTGCCCCACACACCCACACTCTTTCTACACCTCCTCCTCCCCTTCCTCCACTCACACACCCTTCCCAAGCTCTACTCTCCCCTGACCCACGCACACACTCACCTATCAACCTCCCACCTGCTTCCCACCTCCTCACCTTGCCACACACACACACAACACGCACCCCTACTCAAACACCTCCTCTGCACCACCACCAACACACCCTTCCTCTCCCCTCCACATACAACCTCCCCCTGCAACACCCAACGCACCCACCCCAACACCTAACACACTCTCCCCAGACCTCCCTAAACAAAACCTTGCCACCACCCACCTGCGAGCTGCTGCCTGCGCTTGTCCACTCCATCGGCTGGGCTGTGCTGCCTGATGACACCCCAGCGCTCTTCGCCGCCTGCACAACACAACCACCCATTTCCACACAAAGCCACACACAAAGCCCCTCCAACACACACTGCCTCTTCCCTCCCATCTCCTGCCACACCACAACGCCAACAAACACATTCCCACGCCTGCCCGCAACAAACCCTCTCCTCCTCTCCTCCACTCCACACAACCAAAGGCACACAAGCCTGCACACACTACCTCCTTCCAAGCTCGCTCTTCCAAGACCACCTCCCAGCGCCCCCTCTTTCCTCACCCTCACACACCCTGCACCAGCCACCCTTCCCCGTGTCCTGCCCACCACACAGGCCTCCTCCCACCTCCACCACACCTGCCCACGGAGACCCCGCCTCACTCCACCCACCTCTCACCCCTTTGCCCTTCATGCCTCCTACACTACCTAGCCTACACACACCTCCTCACCTCTCCTCTCCCTCCTCCTCCTCCTCCAACAACCAGGACGCACCCACCTTCCCCCATCCTCACCTGCCCTCCACCACCTCCGCACACAGACACTCCCCTTCCCACTCACCCACCACACCCTCCAACACACTCCCCCCACAAACCCTCCGCCCCACACCCCTCACAACCCACCCCACACACCACCACAACAACACCCAACAACCCCCACAGCCACAACAACAAAACACACCCCACTACACACACAGCCCCACTCCACAACAACCCCTCCAGACCTCTCACCCTCCATTCACACCTTGCCCCACACACCCACACTCTTTCTACACCTCCTCCTCCCCTTCCTCCACTCACACACCCTTCCCAAGCTCTACTCTCCCCTGACCCACGCACACACTCACCTATCAACCTCCCACCTGCTTCCCACCTCCTCACCTTGCCACACACACACACAACACGCACCCCTACTCAAACACCTCCTCTGCACCACCACCAACACACCCTTCCTCTCCCCTCCACATACAACCTCCCCCTGCAACACCCAACGCACCCACCACAACACCTAACACACTCTCCCCAGACCTCCCTAAACAAAACCTTGCCACCACCCACCTGCGAGCTGCTGCCTGCGCTTGTCCACTCCATCGGCTGGGCTGTGCTGCCTGATGACACCCCAGCGCTCTTCGCCGCCTGCACAACACAACCACCCATTTCCACACAAAGCCACACACAAAGCCCCTCCAACACACACTGCCTCTTCCCTCCCATCTCCTGCCACACCACAACGCCAACAAACACATTCCCACGCCTGCCCGCAACAAACCCTCTCCTCCTCTCCTCCACTCCACACAACCAAAGGCACACAAGCCTGCACACACTACCTCCTTCCAAGCTCGCTCTTCCAAGACCACCTCCCAGCGCCCCCTCTTTCCTCACCCTCACACACCCTGCACCAGCCACCCTTCCCCGTGTCCTGCCCACCACACAGGCCTCCTCCCACCTCCACCACACCTGCCCACGGAGACCCCGCCTCACTCCACCCACCTCTCACCCCTTTGCCCTTCATGCCTCCTACACTACCTAGCCTACACACACCTCCTCACCTCTCCTCTCCCTCCTCCTCCTCCTCCAACAACCAGGACGCACCCACCTTCCCCCATCCTCACCTGCCCTCCACCACCTCCGCACACAGACACTCCCCTTCCCACTCACCCACCACACCCTCCAACACACTCCCCCCACAAACCCTCCGCCCCACACCCCTCACAACCCACCCCACACACCACCACAACAACACCCAACAACCCCCACAGCCACAACAACAAAACACACCCCACTACACACACAGCCCCACTCCACAACAACCCCTCCAGACCTCTCACCCTCCATTCACACCTTGCCCCACACACCCACACTCTTTCTACACCTCCTCCTCCCCTTCCTCCACTCACACACCCTTCCCAAGCTCTACTCTCCCCTGACCCACGCACACACTCACCTATCAACCTCCCACCTGCTTCCCACCTCCTCACCTTGCCACACACACACACAACACGCACCCCTACTCAAACACCTCCTCTGCACCACCACCAACACACCCTTCCTCTCCCCTCCACATACAACCTCCCCCTGCAACACCCAACGCACCCACCACAACACCTAACACACTCTCCCCAGACCTCCCTAAACAAAACCTTGCCACCACCCACCTGCGAGCTGCTGCCTGCGCTTGTCCACTCCATCGGCTGGGCTGTGCTGCCTGATGACACCCCAGCGCTCTTCGCCGCCTGCACAACACAACCACCCATTTCCACACAAAGCCACACACAAAGCCCCTCCAACACACACTGCCTCTTCCCTCCCATCTCCTGCCACACCACAACGCCAACAAACACATTCCCACGCCTGCCCGCAACAAACCCTCTCCTCCTCTCCTCCACTCCACACAACCAAAGGCACACAAGCCTGCACACACTACCTCCTTCCAAGCTCGCTCTTCCAAGACCACCTCCCAGCGCCCCCTCTTTCCTCACCCTCACACACCCTGCACCAGCCACCCTTCCCCGTGTCCTGCCCAACACACAGGCCTCCTACCACCTCCACCACGCCTGCCCACGGGGACCCCGCCTCACTCCACCCACCTCTCACCCCTTTGCCCTTCATGCCTCCTACACTACCTAGCCTACACACACCTCCTCACCTCTCTTCTCCCTCCTCCTCCTCCTCCAACAACCAGGACGCACCCACCTTCCCCCATCCTCACCTGCCCTCCACCACCTCCGCACACAGACACTCCCCTTCCCACTCACCCACCACACCCTCCAACACACTCCCCCCACAAACCCTCCGCCCCACACCCCTCACAACCCACCCCACACACCACCACAACAACACCCAACAACCCCCACAGCCACAACAACAAAACACACCCCACTACACACACAGCCCCACTCCACAACAACCCCTCCAGCCCTCTCACCCTCCATTCACACCTTGCCCCACACACCCACACTCTTTCTACACCTCCTCCTCCCCTTCCTCCACTCACACACCCTTCCCAAGCTCTACTCTCCCCTGACCCACGCACACACTCACCTATCAACCTCCCACCTGCTTCCCACCTCCTCACCTTGCCACACACACACACAACACGCACCCCTACTCAAACACCTCCTCTGCACCACCACCAACACACCCTTCCTCTCCCCTCCACATACAACCTCCCCCTGCAACACCCAACGCACCCACCACAACACCTAACACACTCTCCCCAGACCTCCCTAAACAAAACCTTGCCACCACCCACCTGCGAGCTGCTGCCTGCGCTTGTCCACTCCATCGGCTGGGCTGTGCTGCCTGATGACACCCCAGCGCTCTTCGCCGCCTGCACAACACAACCACCCATTTCCACACAAAGCCACACACAAAGCCCCTCCAACACACACTGCCTCTTCCCTCCCATCTCCTGCCACACCACAACGCCAACAAACACATTCCCACGCCTGCCCGCAACAAACCCTCTCCTCCTCTCCTCCACTCCACACAACCAAAGGCACACAAGCCTGCACACACTACCTCCTTCCAAGCTCGCTCTTCCAAGACCACCTCCCAGCGCCCCCTCTTTCCTCACCCTCACACACCCTGCACCAGCCACCCTTCCCCGTGTCCTGCCCAACACACAGGCCTCCTCCCACCTCCACCACGCCTGCCCACGGGGACCCCGCCTCACTCCACCCACCTCTCACCCCTTTGCCCTTCATGCCTCCTACACTACCTAGCCTACACACACCTCCTCACCTCTCTTCTCCCTCCTCCTCCTCCTCCAACAACCAGGACGCACCCACCTTCCCCCATCCTCACCTGCCCTCCACCACCTCCGCACACAGACACTCCCCTTCCCACTCACCCTCCACACCCTCCAACACACTCCCCCCACAAACCCTCCGCCCCACACCCCTCACAACCCACCCCACACACCACCACAACAACACCCAACAACCCCCACAGCCACAACAACAAAACACACCCCACTACACACACAGCCCCACTCCACAACAACCCCTCCAGACCTCTCACCCTCCATTCACACCTTGCCCCACACACCCACACTCTTTCTACACCTCCTCCTCCCCTTCCTCCACTCACACACCCTTCCCAAGCTCTACTCTCCCCTGACCCACGCACACACTCACCTATCAACCTCCCACCTGCTTCCCACCTCCTCACCTTGCCACACACACACACAACACGCACCCCTACTCAAACACCTCCTCTGCACCACCACCAACACACCCCTCCTCTCCCCTCCACATACAACCTCCCCCTGCAACACCCAACGCACCCACCACAACACCTAACACACTCTCCCCAGACCTCCCTAAACAAAACCTTGCCACCACCCACCTGCGAGCTGCTGCCTGCGCTTGTCCACTCCATCGGCTGGGCTGTGCTGCCTGATGACACCCCAGCGCTCTTCGCCGCCTGCACAACACAACCACCCATTTCCACACAAAGCCACACACAAAGCCCCTCCAACACACACTGCCTCTTCCCTCCCATCTCCTGCCACACCACAACGCCAACAAACACATTGCCACGCCTGCCCACAACAAACCCTCTCCTCCTCTCCTCCACTCCACACAACCAAAGGCACACAAGCCTGCACACACTACCTCCTTCCAAGCTCGCTCTTCCAAGACCACCTCCCAGCGCCCCCTCTTTCCTCACCCTCACACACCCTGCACCAGCCACCCTTCCCCGTGTCCTGCCCAACACACAGGCCTCCTCCCACCTCCACCACGACTGCCCACGGGGACCCCGCCTCACTCCACCCACCTCTCACCCCTTTGCCCTTCATGCCTCCTACACTACCTAGCCTACACACACCTCCTCACCTCTCTTCTCCCTCCTCCTCCTCCTCCAACAACCAGGACGCACCCACCTTCCCCCATCCTCACCTGCCCTCCACCACCTCCGCACACAGACACTCCCCTTCCCACTCACCCTCCACACCCTCCAACACACTCCCCCCACAAACCCTCCGCCCCACACCCCTCACAACCCACCCCACACACCACCACAACAACACCCAACAACCCCCACAGCCACAACAACAAAACACACCCCACTACACACACAGCCCCACTCCACAACAACCCCTCCAGACCTCTCACCCTCCATTCACACCTTGCCCCACACACCCACACTCTTTCTACACCTCCTCCTCCCCTTCCTCCACTCACACACCCTTCCCAAGCTCTACTCTCCCCTGACCCACGCACACACTCACCTATCAACCTCCCACCTGCTTCCCACCTCCTCACCTTGCCACACACACACACAACACGCACCCCTACTCAAACACCTCCTCTGCACCACCACCAACACACCCCTCCTCTCCCCTCCACATACAACCTCCCCCTGCAACACCCAACGCACCCACCACAACACCTAACACACTCTCCCCAGACCTCCCTAAACAAAACCTTGCCACCACCCACCTGCGAGCTGCTGCCTGCGCTTGTCCACTCCATCGGCTGGGCTGTGCTGCCTGACGACACCCCAGCGCTCTTCGCCGCCTGCACAACACAACCACCCATTTCCACACAAAGCCACACACAAAGCCCCTCCAACACACACTGCCTCTTCCCTCCCATCTCCTGCCACACCACAACGCCAACAAACACATTGCCACGCCTGCCCGCAACAAACCCTCTCCTCCTCTCCTCCACTCCACACAACCAAAGGCACACAAGCCTGCACACACTACCTCCTTCCAAGCTCGCTCTTCCAAGACCACCTCCCAGCGCCCCCTCTTTCCTCACCCTCACACACCCTGCACCAGCCACCCTTCCCCGTGTCCTGCCCAACACACAGGCCTCCTCCCACCTCCACCACGCCTGCCCACGGGGACCCCGCCTCACTCCACCCACCTCTCACCCCTTTGCCCTTCATGCCTCCTACACTACCTAGCCTACACACACCTCCTCACCTCTCTTCTCCCTCCTCCTCCTCCTCCAACAACCAGGACGCACCCACCTTCCCCCATCCTCACCTGCCCTCCACCACCTCCGCACACAGACACTCCCCTTCCCACTCACCCTCCACACCCTCCAACACACTCCCCCCACAAACCCTCCGCCCCACACCCCTCACAACCCACCCCACACACCACCACAACAACACCCAACAACCCCCACAGCCACAACAACAAAACACACCCCACTACACACACAGCCCCACTCCACAACAACCCCTCCAGACCTCTCACCCTCCATTCACACCTTGCCCCACACACCCACACTCTTTCTACACCTCCTCCTCCCCTTCCTCCACTCACACACCCTTCCCAAGCTCTACTCTCCCCTGACCCACGCACACACTCACCTATCAACCTCCCACTTGCTTCCCACCTCCTCACCTTGCCACACACACACACAACACGCACCCCTACTCAAACACCTCCTCTGCACCACCACCAACACACCCCTCCTCTCCCCTCCACATACAACCTCCCCCTGCAACACCCAACGCACCCACCACAACACCTAACACACTCTCCCCAGACCTCCCTAAACAAAACCTTGCCACCACCCACCTGCGAGCTGCTGCCTGCGCTTGTCCACTCCATCGGCTGGGCTGTGCTGCCTGATGACACCCCAGCGCTCTTCGCCGCCTGCACAACACAACCACCCATTTCCACACAAAGCCACACACAAAGCCCCTCCAACACACACTGCCTCTTCCCTCCCATCTCCTGCCACACCACAACGCCAACAAACACATTCCCACGCCTGCCCGCAACAAACCCTCTCCTCCTCTCCTCCACTCCACACAACCAAAGGCACACAAGCCTGCACACACTACCTCCTTCCAAGCTCGCTCTTCCAAGACCACCTCCCAGCGCCCCCTCTTTCCTCACCCTCACACACCCTGCACCAGCCACCCTTCCCCGTGTCCTGCCCAACACACAGGCCTCCTACCACCTCCACCACGCCTGCCCACGGGGACCCCGCCTCACTCCACCCACCTCTCACCCCTTTGCCCTTCATGCCTCCTACACTACCTAGCCTACACACACCTTCTCACCTCTCTTCTCCCTCCTCCTCCTCCTCCAACAACCAGGACGCACCCACCTTCCCCCATCCTCACCTGCCCTCCACCACCTCCGCACACAGACACTCCCCTTCCCACTCACCCTCCACACCCTCCAACACACTCCCCCCACAAACCCTCCGCCCCACACCCCTCACAACCCACCCCACACACCACCACAACAACACCCAACAACCCCCACAGCCACAACAACAAAACACACCCCACTACACACACAGCCCCACTCCACAACAACCCCTCCAGACCTCTCACCCTCCATTCACACCTTGCCCCACACACCCACACTCTTTCTACACCTCCTCCTCCCCTTCCTCCACTCACACACCCTTCCCAAGCTCTACTCTCCCCTGACCCACGCACACACTCACCTATCAACCTCCCACCTGCTTCCCACCTCCTCACCTTGCCACACACACACACAACACGCACCCCTACTCAAACACCTCCTCTGCACCACCACCAACACACCCTTCCTCTCCCCTCCACATACAACCTCCCCCTGCAACACCCAACGCACCCACCACAACACCTAACACACCCTCCCCAGACCTCCCTAAACAAAACCTTGCCACCACCCACCTGCGAGCTGCTGCCTGCGCTTGTCCACTCCATCGGCTGGGCTGTGCTGCCTGACGACACCCCAGCGCTCTTCGCCGCCTGCACAACACAACCACCCATTTCCACACAAAGCCACACACAAAGCCCCTCCAACACACACTGCCTCTTCCCTCCCATCTCCTGCCACACCACAACGCCAACAAACACATTGCCACGCCTGCCCGCAACAAACCCTCTCCTCCTCTCCTCCACTCCACACAACCAAAGGCACACAAGCCTGCACACACTACCTCCTTCCAAGCTCGCTCTTCCAAGACCACCTCCCAGCGCCCCCTCTTTCCTCACCCTCACACACCCTGCACCAGCCACCCTTCCCCGTGTCCTGCCCAACACACAGGCCTCCTACCACCTCCACCACACCTGCCCACGGGGACCCCGCCTCACTCCACCCACCTCTCACCCCTTTGCCCTTCATGCCTCCTACACTACCTAGCCTACACACACCTCCTCACCTCTCTTCTCCCTCCTCCTCCTCCTCCAACAACCAGGACGCACCCACCTTCCCCCATCCTCACCTGCCCTCCACCACCTCCGCACACAGACACTCCCCTTCCCACTCACCCTCCACACCCTCCAACACACTCCCCCCACAAACCCTCCGCCCCACACCCCTCACAACCCACCCCACACACCACCACAACAACACCCAACAACCCCCACAGCCACAACAACAAAACACACCCCACTACACACACAGCCCCACTCCACAACAACCCCTCCAGACCTCTCACCCTCCATTCACACCTTGCCCCACACACCCACACTCTTTCTACACCTCCTCCTCCCCTTCCTCCACTCACACACCCTTCCCAAGCTCTACTCTCCCCTGACCCACGCACACACTCACCTATCAACCTCCCACCTGCTTCCCACCTCCTCACCTTGCCACACACACACACAACACGCACCCCTACTCAAACACCTCCTCTGCACCACCACCAACACACCCCTCCTCTCCCCTCCACATACAACCTCCCCCTGCAACACCCAACGCACCCACCACAACACCTAACACACTCTCCCCAGACCTCCCTAAACAAAACCTTGCCACCACCCACCTGCGAGCTGCTGCCTGCGCTTGTCCACTCCATCGGCTGGGCTGTGCTGCCTGATGACACCCCAGCGCTCTTCGCCGCCTGCACAACACAACCACCCATTTCCACACAAAGCCACACACAAAGCCCCTCCAACACACACTGCCTCTTCCCTCCCATCTCCTGCCACACCACAACGCCAACAAACACATTCCCACGCCTGCCCGCAACAAACCCTCTCCTCCTCTCCTCCACTCCACACAACCAAAGGCACACAAGCCTGCACACACTACCTCCTTCCAAGCTCGCTCTTCCAAGACCACCTCCCAGCGCCCCCTCTTTCCTCACCCTCACACACCCTGCACCAGCCACCCTTCCCCGTGTCCTGCCCAACACACAGGCCTCCTCCCACCTCCACCACGCCTGCCCACGGGGACCCCGCCTCACTCCACCCACCTCTCACCCCTTTGCCCTTCATGCCTCCTACACTACCTAGCCTACACACACCTCCTCACCTCTCTTCTCCCTCCTCCTCCTCCTCCAACAACCAGGACGCACCCACCTTCCCCCATCCTCACCTGCCCTCCACCACCTCCGCACACAGACACTCCCCTTCCCACTCACCCTCCACACCCTCCAACACACTCCCCCCACAAACCCTCCGCCCCACACCCCTCACAACCCACCCCACACACCACCACAACAACACCCAACAACCCCCACAGCCACAACAACAAAACACACCCCACTACACACACAGCCCCACTCCACAACAACCCCTCCAGACCTCTCACCCTCCATTCACACCTTGCCCCACACACCCACACTCTTTCCTACACCTCCTCCTCCCCTTCCTCCACTCACACACCCTTCCCAAGCTCTACTCTCCCCTGACCCACGCACACACTCACCTATCAACCTCCCACCTGCTTCCCACCTCCTCACCTTGCCACACACACACACAACACGCACCCCTACTCAAACACCTCCTCTGCACCACCACCAACACACCCTTCCTCTCCCCTCCACATACAACCTCCCCCTGCAACACCCAACGCACCCACCACAACACCTAACACACTCTCCCCAGACCTCCCTAAACAAAACCTGCCACCACCCACCTGCGAGCTACTGCCTGCGCTTGTCCACTCCATCGGCTGGGCTGGGCTACCTGATGACAGCCTAGCTCTCTTCGCCGCCTGCACAACACAACCACCCATTTCCACACAAAGCCACACACAAAGCCCCTCCAACACACACTGCCTCTTCCCTCCCATCTCCTGCCACACCACAACGCCAACAAACACATTGCCACGCCTGCCCGCAACAAACCCTCTCCTCCTCTCCTCCACTCCACACAACCAAAGGCACACAAGCCTGCACACACTACCTCCTTCCAAGCTCGCTCTTCCAAGACCACCTCCCAGAGCCCCCTCTTTCCTCACCCTCACACACCCTGCACCAGCCACCC
The DNA here is from genome assembly GCF_040807025.1 of Struthio camelus. Classification (NCBI taxonomy): domain Eukaryota; kingdom Metazoa; phylum Chordata; class Aves; order Struthioniformes; family Struthionidae; genus Struthio; species Struthio camelus. The sequence continues at coordinate 4,160,361 of NC_090969.1, read as the reverse complement.
TTCCCCGTGTCCTGCCCAACACACAGGCCTCCTACCACCTCCACCACACCTGCCCACGGGGACCCCGCCTCACTCCACCCACCTCTCACCCCTTTGCCCTTCATGCCTCCTACACTACCTAGCCTACACACACCTCCTCACCTCTCTTCTCCCTCCTCCTCCTCCTCCAACAACCAGGACGCACCCACCTTCCCCCATCCTCACCTGCCCTCCACCACCTCCGCACACAGACACTCCCCTTCCCACTCACCCACCACACCCTCCAACACACTCCCCCCACAAACCCTCCGCCCCACACCCCTCACAACCCACCCCACACACCACCACAACAACACCCAACAACCCCCACAGCCACAACAACAAAACACACCCCACTACACACACAGCCCCACTCCACAACAACCCCTCCAGCCCTCTCACCCTCCATTCACACCTTGCCCCACACACCCACACTCTTTCTACACCTCCTCCTCCCCTTCCTCCACTCACACACCCTTCCCAAGCTCTACTCTCCCCTGACCCACGCACACACTCACCTATCAACCTCCCACCTGCTTCCCACCTCCTCACCTTGCCACACACACACACAACACGCACCCCTACTCAAACACCTCCTCTGCACCACCACCAACACACCCCTCCTCTCCCCTCCACATACAACCTCCCCCTGCAACACCCAACGCACCCACCACAACACCTAATACACTCTCCCCAGACCTCCCTAAACAAAACCTTGCCACCACCCACCTGCGAGCTGCTGCCTGCGCTTGTCCACTCCATCGGCTGGGCTGTGCTGCCTGATGACACCCCAGCGCTCTTCGCCGCCTGCACAACACAACCACCCATTTCCACACAAAGCCACACACAAAGCCCCTCCAACACACACTGCCTCTTCCCTCCCATCTCCTGCCACACCACAACGCCAACAAACACATTGCCACGCCTGCCCGCAACAAACCCTCTCCTCCTCTCCTCCACTCCACACAACCAAAGGCACACAAGCCTGCACACACTACCTCCTTCCAAGCTCGCTCTTCCAAGACCACCTCCCAGCGCCCCCTCTTTCCTCACCCTCACACACCCTGCACCAGCCACCCTTCCCCGTGTCCTGCCCAACACACAGGCCTCCTCCCACCTCCACCACGCCTGCCCACGGGGACCCCGCCTCACTCCACCCACCTCTCACCCCTTTGCCCTTCATGCCTCCTACACTACCTAGCCTACACACACCTCCTCACCTCTCTTCTCCCTCCTCCTCCTCCTCCAACAACCAGGACGCACCCACCTTCCCCCATCCTCACCTGCCCTCCACCACCTCCGCACACAGACACTCCCCTTCCCACTCACCCTCCACACCCTCCAACACACTCCCCCCACAAACCCTCCGCCCCACACCCCTCACAACCCACCCCACACACCACCACAACAACACCCAACAACCCCCACAGCCACAACAACAAAACACACCCCACTACACACACAGCCCCACTCCACAACAACCCCTCCAGACCTCTCACCCTCCATTCACACCTTGCCCCACACACCCACACTCTTTCCTACACCTCCTCCTCCCCTTCCTCCACTCACACACCCTTCCCAAGCTCTACTCTCCCCTGACCCACGCACACACTCACCTATCAACCTCCCACCTGCTTCCCACCTCCTCACCTTGCCACACACACACACAACACGCACCCCTACTCAAACACCTCCTCTGCACCACCACCAACACACCCTTCCTCTCCCCTCCACATACAACCTCCCCCTGCAACACCCAACGCACCCACCACAACACCTAACACACTCTCCCCAGACCTCCCTAAACAAAACCTGCCACCACCCACCTGCGAGCTACTGCCTGCGCTTGTCCACTCCATCGGCTGGGCTGGGCTACCTGATGACAGCCTAGCTCTCTTCGCCGCCTGCACAACACAACCACCCATTTCCACACAAAGCCACACACAAAGCCCCTCCAACACACACTGCCTCTTCCCTCCCATCTCCTGCCACACCACAACGCCAACAAACACATTGCCACGCCTGCCCGCAACAAACCCTCTCCTCCTCTCCTCCACTCCACACAACCAAAGGCACACAAGCCTGCACACACTACCTCCTTCCAAGCTCGCTCTTCCAAGACCACCTCCCAGAGCCCCCTCTTTCCTCACCCTCACACACCCTGCACCAGCCACCCTTCCCCGTGTCCTGCCCAACACACAGGCCTCCTACCACCTCCACCACACCTGCCCACGGGGACCCCGCCTCACTCCACCCACCTCTCACCCCTTTGCCCTTCATGCCTCCTACACTACCTAGCCTACACACACCTCCTCACCTCTCTTCTCCCTCCTCCTCCTCCTCCAACAACCAGGACGCACCCACCTTCCCCCATCCTCACCTGCCCTCCACCACCTCCGCACACAGACACTCCCCTTCCCACTCACCCTCCACACCCTCCAACACACTCCCCCCACAAACCCTCCGCCCCACACCCCTCACAACCCACCCCACACACCACCACAACAACACCCAACAACCCCCACAGCCACAACAACAAAACACACCCCACTACACACACAGCCCCACTCCACAACAACCCCTCCAGCCCTCTCACCCTCCATTCACACCTTGCCCCACACACCCACACTCTTTCTACACCTCCTCCTCCCCTTCCTCCACTCACACACCCTTCCCAAGCTCTACTCTCCCCTGACCCACGCACACACTCACCTATCAACCTCCCACCTGCTTCCCACCTCCTCACCTTGCCACACACACACACAACACGCACCCCTACTCAAACACCTCCTCTGCACCACCACCAACACACCCCTCCTCTCCCCTCCACATACAACCTCCCCCTGCAACACCCAACGCACCCACCACAACACCTAACACACTCTCCCCAGACCTCCCTAAACAAAACCTTGCCACCACCCACCTGCGAGCTGCTGCCTGCGCTTGTCCACTCCATCGGCTGGGCTGTGCTGCCTGATGACACCCCAGCGCTCTTCGCCGCCTGCACAACACAACCACCCATTTCCACACAAAGCCACACACAAAGCCCCTCCAACACACACTGCCTCTTCCCTCCCATCTCCTGCCACACCACAACGCCAACAAACACATTCCCACGCCTGCCCGCAACAAACCCTCTCCTCCTCTCCTCCACTCCACACAACCAAAGGCACACAAGCCTGCACACACTACCTCCTTCCAAGCTCGCTCTTCCAAGACCACCTCCCAGCGCCCCCTCTTTCCTCACCCTCACACACCCTGCACCAGCCACCCTTCCCCGTGTCCTGCCCAACACACAGGCCTCCTCCCACCTCCACCACGCCTGCCCACGGGGACCCCGCCTCACTCCACCCACCTCTCACCCCTTTGCCCTTCATGCCTCCTACACTACCTAGCCTACACACACCTCCTCACCTCTCTTCTCCCTCCTCCTCCTCCTCCAACAACCAGGACGCACCCACCTTCCCCCATCCTCACCTGCCCTCCACCACCTCCGCACACAGACACTCCCCTTCCCACTCACCCTCCACACCCTCCAACACACTCCCCCCACAAACCCTCCGCCCCACACCCCTCACAACCCACCCCACACACCACCACAACAACACCCAACAACCCCCACAGCCACAACAACAAAACACACCCCACTACACACACAGCCCCACTCCACAACAACCCCTCCAGACCTCTCACCCTCCATTCACACCTTGCCCCACACACCCACACTCTTTCCTACACCTCCTCCTCCCCTTCCTCCACTCACACACCCTTCCCAAGCTCTACTCTCCCCTGACCCACGCACACACTCACCTATCAACCTCCCACCTGCTTCCCACCTCCTCACCTTGCCACACACACACACAACACGCACCCCTACTCAAACACCTCCTCTGCACCACCACCAACACACCCTTCCTCTCCCCTCCACATACAACCTCCCCCTGCAACACCCAACGCACCCACCACAACACCTAACACACCCTCCCCAGACCTCCCTAAACAAAACCTTGCCACCACCCACCTGCGAGCTGCTGCCTGCGCTTGTCCACTCCATCGGCTGGGCTGTGCTGCCTGATGACACCCCAGCGCTCTTCGCCACCTGCACAACACAACCACCCATTTCCACACAAAGCCACACACAAAGCCCCTCCAACACACACTGCCTCTTCCCTCCCATCTCCTGCCACACCACAACGCCAACAAACACATTGCCACGCCTGCCCGCAACAAACCCTCTCCTCCTCTCCTCCACTCCACACAACCAAAGGCACACAAGCCTGCACACACTACCTCCTTCCAAGCTCGCTCTTCCAAGACCACCTCCCAGCGCCCCCTCTTTCCTCACCCTCACACACCCTGCACCAGCCACCCTTCCCCGTGTCCTGCCCAACACACAGGCCTCCTACCACCTCCACCACGCATGCCCACGGGGACCCCGCCTCACTCCACCCACCTCTCACCCCTTTGCCCTTCATGCCTCCTACACTACCTAGCCTACACACACCTCCTCACCTCTCTTCTCCCTCCTCCTCCTCCTCCAACAACCAGGACGCACCCACCTTCCCCCATCCTCACCTGCCCTCCACCACCTCCGCACACAGACACTCCCCTTCCCACTCACCCACCACACCCTCCAACACACTCCCCCCACAAACCCTCCGCCCCACACCCCTCACAACCCACCCCACACACCACCACAACAACACCCAACAACCCCCACAGCCACAACAACAAAACACACCCCACTACACACACAGCCCCACTCCACAACAACCCCTCCAGACCTCTCACCCTCCATTCACACCTTGCCCCACACACCCACACTCTTTCTACACCTCCTCCTCCCCTTCCTCCACTCACACACCCTTCCCAAGCTCTACTCTCCCCTGACCCACGCACACACTCACCTATCAACCTCCCACCTGCTTCCCACCTCCTCACCTTGCCACACACACACACAACACGCACCCCTACTCAAACACCTCCTCTGCACCACCACCAACACACCCTTCCTCTCCCCTCCACATACAACCTCCCCCTGCAACACCCAACGCACCCACCACAACACCTAACACACTCTCCCCAGACCTCCCTAAACAAAACCTTGCCACCACCCACCTGCGAGCTGCTGCCTGCGCTTGTCCACTCCATCGGCTGGGCTGTGCTGCCTGACGACACCCCAGCGCTCTTCGCCGCCTGCACAACACAACCACCCATTTCCACACAAAGCCACACACAAAGCCCCTCCAACACACACTGCCTCTTCCCTCCCATCTCCTGCCACACCACAACGCCAACAAACACATTCCCACGCCTGCCCGCAACAAACCCTCTCCTCCTCTCCTCCACTCCACACAACCAAAGGCACACAAGCCTGCACACACTACCTCCTTCCAAGCTCGCTCTTCCAAGACCACCTCCCAGCGCCCCCTCTTTCCTCACCCTCACACACCCTGCACCAGCCACCCTTCCCCGTGTCCTGCCCAACACACAGGCCTCCTACCACCTCCACCACGCCTGCCCACGGGGACCCCGCCTCACTCCATCCACCTCTCACCCCTTTGCCCTTCATGCCTCCTACACTACCTAGCCTACACACACCTCCTCACCTCTCCTCTCCCTCCTCCTCCTCCTCCAACAACCAGGACGCACCCACCTTCCCCCATCCTCACCTGCCCTCCACCACCTCCGCACACAGACACTCCCCTTCCCACTCACCCTCCACACCCTCCAACACACTCCCCCCACAAACCCTCCGCCCCACACCCCTCACAACCCACCCCACACACCACCACAACAACACCCAACAACCCCCACAGCCACAACAACAAAACACACCCCACTACACACACAGCCCCACTCCACAACAACCCCTCCAGACCTCTCACCCTCCATTCACACCTTGCCCCACACACCCACACTCTTTCTACACCTCCTCCTCCCCTTCCTCCACTCACACACCCTTCCCAAGCTCTACTCTCCCCTGACCCACGCACACACTCACCTATCAACCTCCCACCTGCTTCACACCTCCTCACCTTGCCACACACACACACAACACGCACCCCTACTCAAACACCTCCTCTGCACCACCACCAACACACCCTTCCTCTCCCCTCCACATACAACCTCCCCCTGCAACACCCAACGCACCCACCACAACACCTAACACACTCTCCCCAGACCTCCCTAAACAAAACCTTGCCACCACCCACCTGCGAGCTGCTGCCTGCGCTTGTCCACTCCATGGGCTGGGCTGTGCTGCCTGACGACAGCCTAGCTCTCTTCGCTGCCTGCACAACACAACCACCCATTTCCACACAAAGCCACACACAAAGCCCCTCCAACACACACTGCCTCTTCCCTCCCATCTCCTGCCACACCACAACGCCAACAAACACATTGCCACGCCTGCCCGCAACAAACCCTCTCCTCCTCTCCTCCACTCCACACAACCAAAGGCACACAAGCCTGCACACACTACCTCCTTCCAAGCTCGCTCTTCCAAGACCACCTCCCAGCGCCCCCTCTTTCCTCACCCTCACACACCCTGCACCAGCCACCCTTCCCCGTGTCCTGCCCAACACACAGGCCTCCTCCCACCTCCACCACGCCTGCCCACGGGGACCCCGCCTCACTCCACCCACCTCTCACCCCTTTGCCCTTCATGCCTCCTACACTACCTAGCCTACACACACCTCCTCACCTCTCTTCTCCCTCCTCCTCCTCCTCCAACAACCAGGACGCACCCACCTTCCCCCATCCTCACCTGCCCTCCACCACCTCCGCACACAGACACTCCCCTTCCCACTCACCCTCCACACCCTCCAACACACTCCCCCCACAAACCCTCCGCCCCACACCCCTCACAACCCACCCCACACACCACCACAACAACACCCAACAACAACCCCCACAGCCACAACAACAAAACACACCCCACTACACACACAGCCCCACTCCACAACAACCCCTCCAGCCCTCTCACCCTCCATTCACACCTTGCCCCACACACCCACACTCTTTCTACACCTCCTCCTCCCCTTCCTCCACTCACACACCCTTCCCAAGCTCTACTCTCCCCTGACCCACGCACACACTCACCTATCAACCTCCCACCTGCTTCACACCTCCTCACCTTGCCACACACACACAACACGCACCCCTACTCAAACACCTCCTCTGCACCACCAACAACACACCCTTCCTCTCCCCTCCACATACAACCTCCCCCTGCAACACCCAACGCACCCACCACAACACCTAACACACTCTCCCCAGACCTCCCTAAACAAAACCTTGCCACCACCCACCTGCGAGCTGCTGCCTGCGCTTGTCCACTCCATCGCCTGGGCTGTGCTGCCTGACGACACCCCAGCGCTCTTCGCCGCCTGCACAACACAACCACCCATTTCCACACAAAGCCACACACAAAGCCCCTCCAACACACACTGCCTCTTCCCTCCCATCTCCTGCCACACCACAACGCCAACAAACACATTCCCACGCCTGCCCGCAACAAACCCTCTCCTCCTCTCCTCCACTCCACACAACCAAAGGCACACAAGCCTGCACACACTACCTCCTTCCAAGCTCGCTCTTCCAAGACCACCTCCCAGCGCCCCCTCTTTCCTCACCCTCACACACCCTGCACCAGCCACCCTTCCCCGTGTCCTGCCCAACACACAGGCCTCCTCCCACCTCCACCACGCCTGCCCACGGGGACCCCGCCTCACTCCACCCACCTCTCACCCCTTTGCCCTTCATGCCTCCTACACTACCTAGCCTACACACACCTCCTCACCTCTCCTCTCCCTCCTCCTCCTCCTCCAACAACCAGGACGCACCCACCTTCCCCCATCCTCACCTGCCCTCCACCACCTCCGCACACAGACACTCCCCTTCCCACTCACCCACCACACCCTCCAACACACTCCCCCCACAAACCCTCCGCCCCACACCCCTCACAACCCACCCCACACACCACCACAACACCCAACAACCCCCACAGCCACAACAACAAAACACACCCCACTACACACACAGCCCCACTCCACAACAACCCCTCCAGCCCTCTCACCCTCCATTCACACCTTGCCCCACACACCCACACTCTTTCTACACCTCCTCCTCCCCTTCCTCCACTCACACACCCTTCCCAAGCTCTACTCTCCCCTGACCCACACACACACTCACCTATCAACCTCCCACCTGCTTCCCACCTCCTCACCTTGCCACACACACACACAACACGCACCCCTACTCAAACACCTCCTCTGCACCACCACCAACACACCCTTCCTCTCCCCTCCACATACAACCTCCCCCTGCAACACCCAACGCACCCACCACAACACCTAACACACTCTCCCCAGACCTCCCTAAACAAAACCTGCCACCACCCACCTGCGAGCTACTGCCTGCGCTTGTCCACTCCATCGGCTGGGCTGGGCTACCTGATGACAGCCTAGCTCTCTTCGCCGCCTGCACAACACAACCACCCATTTCCACACAAAGCCACACACAAAGCCCCTCCAACACACACTGCCTCTTCCCTCCCATCTCCTGCCACACCACAACGCCAACAAACACATTGCCACGCCTGCCCGCAACAAACCCTCTCCTCCTCTCCTCCACTCCACACAACCAAAGGCACACAAGCCTGCACACACTACCTCCTTCCAAGCTCGCTCTTCCAAGACCACCTCCCAGAGCCCCCTCTTTCCTCACCCTCACACACCCTGCACCAGCCACCCTTCCCCGTGTCCTGCCCAACACACAGGCCTCCTACCACCTCCACCACACCTGCCCACGGGGACCCCGCCTCACTCCACCCACCTCTCACCCCTTTGCCCTTCATGCCTCCTACACTACCTAGCCTACACACACCTCCTCACCTCTCTTCTCCCTCCTCCTCCTCCTCCAACAACCAGGACGCACCCACCTTCCCCCATCCTCACCTGCCCTCCACCACCTCCGCACACAGACACTCCCCTTCCCACTCACCCACCACACCCTCCAACACACTCCCCCCACAAACCCTCCGCCCCACACCCCTCACAACCCACCCCACACACCACCACAACAACACCCAACAACCCCCACAGCCACAACAACAAAACACACCCCACTACACACACAGCCCCACTCCACAACAACCCCTCCAGACCTCTCACCCTCCATTCACACCTTGCCCCACACACCCACACTCTTTCTACACCTCCTCCTCCCCTTCCTCCACTCACACACCCTTCCCAAGCTCTACTCTCCCCTGACCCACGCACACACTCACCTATCAACCTCCCACCTGCTTCCCACCTCCTCACCTTGCCACACACACACACAACACGCACCCCTACTCAAACACCTCCTCTGCACCACCACCAACACACCCTTCCTCTCCCCTCCACATACAACCTCCCCCTGCAACACCCAACGCACCCACCACAACACCTAACACACTCTCCCCAGACCTCCCTAAACAAAACCTTGCCACCACCCACCTGCGAGCTGCTGCCTGCGCTTGTCCACTCCATGGGCTGGGCTGTGCTGCCTGACGACAGCCTAGCTCTCTTCGCTGCCTGCACAACACAACCACCCATTTCCACACAAAGCCACACACAAAGCCCCTCCAACACACACTGCCTCTTCCCTCCCATCTCCTGCCACACCACAACGCCAACAAACACATTGCCACGCCTGCCCGCAACAAACCCTCTCCTCCTCTCCTCCACTCCACACAACCAAAGGCACACAAGCCTGCACACACTACCTCCTTCCAAGCTCGCTCTTCCAAGACCACCTCCCAGCGCCCCCTCTTTCCTCACCCTCACACACCCTGCACCAGCCACCCTTCCCCGTGTCCTGCCCAACACACAGGCCTCCTACCACCTCCACCACGCCTGCCCACGGGGACCCCGCCTCACTCCATCCACCTCTCACCCCTTTGCCCTTCATGCCTCCTACACTACCTAGCCTACACACACCTCCTCACCTCTCCTCTCCCTCCTCATCCTCCTCCAACAACCAGGACGCACCCACCTTCCCCCATCCTCACCTGCCCTCCACCACCTCCGCACACAGACACTCCCCTTCCCACTCACCCACCACACCCTCCAACACACTCCCCCCACAAACCCTCCGCCCCACACCCCTCACAACCCACCCCACACACCACCACAACAACACCCAACAACCCCCACAGCCACAACAACAAAACACACCCCACTACACACACAGCCCCACTCCACAACAACCCCTCCAGACCTCTCACCCTCCATTCACACCTTGCCCCACACACCCACACTCTTTCTACACCTCCTCCTCCCCTTCCTCCACTCACACACCCTTCCCAAGCTCTACTCTTCCCTGACCCACGCACACACTCACCTATCAACCTCCCACCTGCTTCACACCTCCTCACCTTGCCACACACACACAACACGCACCCCTACTCAAACACCTCCTCTGCACCACCAACAACACACCCTTCCTCTCCCCTCCACATACAACCTCCCCCTGCAACACCCAACGCACCCACCACAACACCTAACACACTCTCCCCAGACCTCCCTAAACCAAACCTTGCCACCACCCACCTGCGAGCTGCTGCCTGCGCTTGTCCACTCCATCGGCTGGGCTGTGCTGCCTGATGACACCCCAGCGCTCTTCGCCGCCTGCACAACACAACCACCCATTTCCACACAAAGCCACACACAAAGCCCCTCCAACACACACTGCCTCTTCCCTCCCATCTCCTGCCACACCACAACGCCAACAAATACATTGCCACGCCTGCCCGCAACAAACCCTCTCCTCCTCTCCTCCACTCCACACAACCAAAGGCACACAAGCCTGCACACACTACCTCCTTCCAAGCTCGCTCTTCCAAGACCACCTCCCAGCGCCCCCTCTTTCCTCACCCTCACACACCCTGCACCAGCCACCCTTCCCCGTGTCCTGCCCAACACACAGGCCTCCTCCCACCTCCACCACGCCTGCCCACGGGGACCCCGCCTCACTCCACCCACCTCTCACCCCTTTGCCCTTCATGCCTCCTACACTACCTAGCCTACACACACCTCCTCACCTCTCTTCTCCCTCCTCCTCCTCCTCCAACAACCAGGACGCACCCACCTTCCCCCATCCTCACCTGCCCTCCACCACCTCCGCACACAGACACTCCCCTTCCCACTCACCCTCCACACCCTCCAACACACTCCCCCCACAAACCCTCCGCCCCACACCCCTCACAACCCACCCCACACACCACCACAACAACACCCAACAACAACCCCCACAGCCACAACAACAAAACACACCCCACTACACACACAGCCCCACTCCACAACAACCCCTCCAGACCTCTCACCCTCCATTCACACCTTGCCCCACACACCCACACTCTTTCTACACCTCCTCCTCCCCTTCCTCCACTCACACACCCTTCCCAAGCTCTACTCTCCCCTGACCCACGCACACACTCACCTATCAACCTCCCACCTGCTTCCCACCTCCTCACCTTGCCACACACACACAACACGCACCCCTACTCAAACACCTCCTCTGCACCACCAACAACACACCCTTCCTCTCCCCTCCACATACAACCTCCCCCTGCAACACCCAACGCACCCACCACAACACCTAACACACTCTCCCCAGACCTCCCTAAACCAAACCTGCCACCACCCACCTGCGAGCTACTGCCTGCGCTTGTCCACTCCATCGGCTGGGCTGGGCTACCTGATGACAGCCTAGCTCTCTTCGCCGCCTGCACAACACAACCACCCATTTCCACACAAAGCCACACACAAAGCCCCTCCAACACACACTGCCTCTTCCCTCCCATCTCCTGCCACACCACAACGCCAACAAACACATTGCCACGCCTGCCCGCAACAAACCCTCTCCTCCTCTCCTCCACTCCACACAACCAAAGGCACACAAGCCTGCACACACTACCTCCTTCCAAGCTCGCTCTTCCAAGACCACCTCCCAGCGCCCCCTCTTTCCTCACCCTCACACACCCTGCACCAGCCACCCTTCCCCGTGTCCTGCCCAACACACAGGCCTCCTACCACCTCCACCACGCATGCCCACGGGGACCCCGCCTCACTCCACCCACCTCTCACCCCTTTGCCCTTCATGCCTCCTACACTACCTAGCCTACACACACCTCCTCACCTCTCCTCTCCCTCCTCCTCCTCCAACTACCAGGACGCACCCACCTTCCCCCATCCTCACCTGCCCTCCACCACCTCCGCACACAGACACTCCCCTTCCAACTCACCCTCCACACCCTCCAACACCTTCCCCCCACAAACCCTCCGCCCCACACCCCTCACAACCCACCCCACACACCACAACAACACCCAACAACAACCCCCACAGCCACAACAACAAAACACACCCCACTACACACACAGCCCCACTCCACAACAACCCCTCCAGACCTCTCACCCTCCATTCACACCTTGCCCCACACACCCACACTCTTTCTACACCTCCTCCTCCCCTTCCTCCACTCACACACCCTTCCCAAGCTCTACTCTCCCCTGACCCACACACACACTCACCTATCAACCTCCCACCTGCTTCCCACCTCCTCACCTTGCCACACACACACACAACACCCACCCCTACTCAAACACCTCCTCTGCACCACCAACAACACACCCTTCCTCTCCCCTCCACATACAACCTCCCCCTGCAACACCCAACGCACCCACCACAACACCTAACACACTCTCCCCAGACCTCCCTAAACAAAACCTGCCACCACCCACCTGCGAGCTACTGCCTGCGCTTGTCCACTCCATCGGCTGGGCTGTGCTGCCTGACGACACCCCAGCGCTCTTCGCTGCCTGCACAACACAACCACCCATTTCCACACAAAGCCACACACAAAGCCCCTCCAACACACACTGCCTCTTCCCTCCCATCTCCTGCCACACCACAACGCCAACAAACACATTGCCACGCCTGCCCGCAACAAACCCTCTCCTCCTCTCCTCCACTCCACACAACCAAAGGCACACAAGCCTGCACACACTACCTCCTTCCAAGCTCGCTCTTCCAAGACCACCTCCCAGAGCCCCCTCTTTCCTCACCCTCACACACCCTGCACCAGCCACCCTTCCCCGTGTCCTGCCCAACACACAGGCCTCCTCCCACCTCCACCACGCCTGCCCACGGGGACCCCGCCTCACTCCACCCACCTCTCACCCCTTTGCCCTTCATGCCTCCTACACTACCTAGCCTACACACACCTCCTCACCTCTCTTCTCCCTCCTCCTCCTCCTCCAACAACCAGGACGCACCCACCTTCCCCCATCCTCACCTGCCCTCCACCACCTCCGCACACAGACACTCCCCTTCCCACTCACCCACCACACCCTCCAACACACTCCCCCCACAAACCCTCCGCCCCACACCCCTCACAACCCACCCCACACACCACCACCACAACACCCAACAACAACCCCCACAGCCACAACAAAACACACCCCACTACACACACAGCCCCACTCCACAACAACCCCTCCAGACCTCTCACCCTCCATTCACACCTTGCCCCACACACCCACACTCTTTCTACACCTCCTCCTCCCCTTCCTCCACTCACACACCCTTCCCAAGCTCTACTCTCCCCTGACCCACGCACACACTCACCTATCAACCTCCCACCTGCTTCCCACCTCCTCACCTTGCCACACACACACAACACACACCCCTACTCAAACACCTCCTCTGCACCACCACCAACACACCCTTCCTCTCCCCTCCACATACAACCTCCCCCTGCAACACCCAACGCACCCACCCCAACACCTAACACACTCTCCCCAGACCTCCCTAAACAAAACCTTGCCACCACCCACCTGCGAGCTGCTGCCTGCGCTTGTCCACTCCATCGGCTGGGCTGTGCTGCCTGACGACACCCCAGCGCTCTTCGCTGCCTGCACAACACAACCACCCATTTCCACACAAAGCCACACACAAAGCCCCTCCAACACACACTGCCTCTTCCCTCCCATCTCCTGCCACACCACAACGCCAACAAACACATTGCCACGCCTGCCCGCAACAAACCCTCTCCTCCTCTCCTCCACTCCACACAACCAAAGGCACACAAGCCTGCACACACTACCTCCTTCCAAGCTCGCTCTTCCAAGACCACCTCCCAGCGCCCCCTCTTTCCTCACCCTCACACACCCTGCACCAGCCACCCTTCCCCGTGTCCTGCCCAACACACAGGCCTCCTACCACCTCCACCACGCCTGCCCACGGGGACCCCGCCTCACTCCACCCACCTCTCACCCCTTTGCCCTTCATGCCTCCTACACTACCTAGCCTACACACACCTCCTCACCTCTCCTCTCCCTCCTCCTCCTCCTCCAACAACTAGGACGCACCCACCTTCCCCCATCCTCACCTGCCCTCCACCACCTCCGCACACAGACACTCCCCTTCCCACTCACCCACCACACCCTCCAACACACTCCCCCCACAAACCCTCCGCCCCACACCCCTCACAACCAACCCCACACACCACCACAACACCCAACAACAACCCCCACAGCCACAACAACAAAACACACCCCACTACACACACAGCCCCACTCCACAACAACCCCTCCAGACCTCTCACCCTCCATTCACACCTTGCCCCACACACCCACACTCTTTCTACACCTCCTCCTCCCCTTCCTCCACTCACACACCCTTCCCAAGCTCTACTCTCCCCTGACCCACGCACACACTCACCTATCAACCTCCCACCTGATTCCCACCTCCTCACCTTGCCACACACACACACAACACGCACCCCTACTCAAACACCTCCTCTGCACCACCACCAACACACCCTTCCTCTCCCCTCCACATACAACCTCCCCCTGCAACACCCAACGCACCCACCACAACACCTAACACACTCTCCCCAGACCTCCCTAAACCAAACCTTGCCACCACCCACCTGCGAGCTACTGCCTGCGCTTGTCCACTCCATCGGCTGGGCTGGGCTACCTGATGACAGCCTAGCTCTCTTCGCCGCCTGCACAACACAACCACCCATTTCCACACAAAGCCACACACAAAGCCCCTCCAACACACACTGCCTCTTCCCTCCCATCTCCTGCCACACCACAACGCCAACAAACACATTCCCACGCCTGCCCGCAACAATCCCTCTCCTCTCCTCCACTCCACACAACCAAAGGCACACAAGCCTGCACACACTACCTCCTTCCAAGCTCGCTCTTCCAAGACCACCTCCCAGCGCCCCCTCTTTCCTCACCCTCACACACCCTGCACCAGCCACCCTTCCCCGTGTCCTGCCCAACACACAGGCCTCCTACCACCTCCACCACACCTGCCCACGGGGACCCCGCCTCACTCCACCCACCTCTCACCCCTTTGCCCTTCATGCCTCCTACACTACCTAGCCTACACACACCTCCTCACGTCTCCTCTCCCTCCTCCTCCTCCTCCAACAACCAGGACGCACCCACCTTCCCCCATCCTCACCTGCCCTCCACCACCTCCGCACACAGACACTCTCCTTCCCACTCACCCTCCACACCCTCCAACACCTTCCCCCCACAAACCCTCCGCCCCACACCCCTCACAACCCACCCCACACACCACCACAACACCCAACAACAACCCCCACAGCCACAACAACAAAACACACCCCACTACACACACAGCCCCACTCCACAACAACCCCTCCAGACCTCTCACCCTCCATTCACACCTTGCCCCACACACCCACACTCTTTCCTACACCTCCTCCTCCCCTTCCTCCACTCACACACCCTTCCCAAGCTCTACTCTCCCCTGACCCACGCACACACTCACCTATCAACCTCCCACCCGCTTCCCACCTCCTCACCTTGCCACACACACACAACACGCACCCCTACTCAACCAAATCCTCTGCACCACCACCAACACACCCTTCCTCTCCCCTCCACATACAACCTCCCCCTGCAACACCCAACGCACCCACCACAACACCTAACACACTCTCCCCAGACCTCCCTAAACAAAACCTGCCACCACCCACCTGTGAGCTACTGCCTGCACTTGTCCACTCCATCGGCTGGGCTGGGCTGCCTGACGACACCCCAGCGCTCTTCGCTGCCTGCACAACACAACCACCCATTTCCACACAAAGCCACACACAAAGCCCCACCAACACACACTGCCTCTTCCCTCCCATCTCCTGCCACACCACAATGCCAACAAACACATTGCCACGCCTGCCCGCAACAAACCCTCTCCTCCTCTCCTCCACTCCACACAACCAAAGGCACACAAGCCTGCACACACTACCTCCTTCCAAGCTCGCTCTTCCAAGACCACCTCCCAGCGCCCCCTCTTTCCTCACCCTCACACACCCTGCACCAGCCACCCTTCCCCGTGTCCTGCCCAACACACAGGCCTCCTACCACCTCCACCACGCCTGCCCACGGGGACCCCGCCTCACTCCACCCACCTCTCACCCCTTTGCCCTTCATGCCTCCTACACTACCTAGCCTACACACACCTCCTCACCTCTCTTCTCCCTCCTCCTCCTCCTCCAACAACCAGGACGCACCCACCTTCCCCCATCCTCACCTGCCCTCCACCACCTCCGCACACAGACACTCCCCTTCCCACTCACCCTCCACACCCTCCAACACACTCCCCCCACAAACCCTCCGCCCCACACCCCTCACAACCCACCCCACACACCACCACCACAACACCCAACAACAACCCCCACAGCCACAACAACAAAACACACCCCACTACACACACAGCCCCACTCCACAACAACCCCTCCAGCCCTCTCACCCTCCATTCACACCTTGCCCCACACACCCACACTCTTTCTACACCTCCTCCTCCCCTTCCTCCACTCACACACCCTTCCCAAGCTCTACTCTCCCCTGACCCACGCACACACTCACCTATCAACCTCCCACCTGCTTCCCACCTCCTCACCTTGCCACACACACACAACACACACCCCTACTCAAACACCTCCTCTGCACCACCAACAACACACCCTTCCTCTCCCCTCCACATACAACCTCCCCCTGCAACACCCAACGCACCCACCCCAACACCTAACACACTCTCCCCAGACCTCCCTAAACAAAACCTTGCCACCACCCACCTGCGAGCTGCTGCCTGCGCTTGTCCACTCCATCGGCTGGGCTGTGCTGCCTGACGACACCCCAGCGCTCTTCGCTGCCTGCACAACACAACCACCCATTTCCACACAAAGCCACACACAAAGCCCCACCAACACACACTGCCTCTTCCCTCCCATCTCCTGCCACACCACAACGCCAACAAACACATTGCCACGCCTGCCCGCAACAAACCCTCTCCTCCTCTCCTCCACTCCACACAACCAAAGGCACACAAGCCTGCACACACTACCTCCTTCCAAGCTCGCTCTTCCAAGACCACCTCCCAGCGCCCCCTCTTTCCTCACCCTCACACACCCTGCACCAGCCACCCTTCCCCGTGTCCTGCCCAACACACAGGCCTCCTACCACCTCCACCACGCCTGCCCACGGGGACCCCGCTTCACTCCACCCACCTCTCACCCCTTTGCCCTTCATGCCTCCTACACTACCTAGCCTACACACACCTCCTCACCTCTCCTCTCCCTCCTCCTCCTCCTCCAACAACTAGGACGCACCCACCTTCCCCCATCCTCACCTGCCCTCCACCACCTCCGCACACAGACACTCCCCTTCCCACTTACCCTCCACACCCTCCAACACACTCCCCCCACAAACCCTCCGCCCCACACCCCTCACAACCAACCCCACACACCACCACAACACCCAACAACAACCCCCACAGCCACAACAACAAAACACACCCCACTACACACACAGCCCCACTCCACAACAACCCCTCCAGACCTCTCACCCTCCATTCACACCTTGCCCCACACACCCACACTCTTTCTACACCTCCTCCTCCCCTTCCTCCACTCACACACCCTTCCCAAGCTCTACTCTCCCCTGACCCACGCACACACTCACCTATCAACCTCCCACCTGCTTCACACCTCCTCACCTTGCCACACACACACAACACGCACCCCTACTCAAACACCTCCTCTGCACCACCAACAACACACCCTTCCTCTCCCCTCCACATACAACCTCCCCCTGCAACACCCAACGCACCCACCACAACACCTAACACACTCTCCCCAGACCTCCCTAAACAAAACCTTGCCACCACCCACCTGCGAGCTGCTGCCTGCGCTTGTCCACTCCATGGGCTGGGCTGTGCTGCCTGATGACACCCCAGCGCTCTTCGCTGCCTGCACAACACAACCACCCATTTCCACACAAAGCCACACACAAAGCCCCTCCAACACACACTGCCTCTTCCTTCCCATCTCCTGCCACACCACAACGCCAACAAACATTCCCACTCTGATCCCGTCATGGACTCATCAACTCTCATCCCATTTTCTCTTACTGCCCGCAGATAAGCATGGACACATGACACATAGTCCACCTTTCTCTTCCAAAGTTCACTCCTCCTCAGGACTACACACTTTTATCACATCCCTCTAGATACATCACCTCTCTGCCACCATCCCTTCTCTCTCCTTTGCAATCTACTCCAGCAGGTTGCAAGTCAGAAATTTTAGTAGCCACAGCCCACATCCCTCCTTTTCCCCACAAGCTCATTTTTAGTGCATAGCTGCAAGCTTCAATAGCCCAACAGAAAAGCAGTTATTGATTCTCACTTCTCGCAATGCCACTAGCTATTTCTCATAGACACCAGCATTTCATCTAGCCCACAGCTTGCCCTCACACAGTGTAATGGCGTCCTCTGAAATACCTGCTCTTGGAATTGGTCTTTATGGGGAAATCTCCTCTGCAGAGTTGGCAGTGAAGGACAATGGAGAGAAGAGAGAGGTCACCAAGTTCCTCTCCCCACATGGTCACTTATGACCTGTGTCCTCAGGCAGTCCTTCCCCCTTCCCTCACTCCCCTCTTCCTTTGGCTGCATTGCAGTAACTTGTGTACTAGGAGCCTGAGCCCCTTCCCCAAAGCTCAGCCCAAGCTCTCTTGAAGGCCTGAGCCTAGCTGGTCTTACATGCTGCCCTGCTCTCCTCACCTTGACTAACTCGCCAGGACTCCCAGGACAGCCTTTCCCTGCTCTAGACTCTCTCCTTGCTTTGGTAGGGAACCAGACAGGGGGTTTACTGGGCCCCTTCATCTTTTCCTCTTGAGTGTAAGAAACAGGCTGCTTGTTCTGCTCATGCTCAGTTTTGCAGCCTGCACACTCCTGGCTCTGGGGGGTTCCTCCTAGGCAGTCCTCTCTAGGGTTTTACTAATTGACTCTTCTTTACAGCGCTCCCTGTCTTGAAATGAGCTAGGTACAGCCAAGCTCTGGTTGCTTCCCACTCTGCTAGTCTCATGTTAAGCCCAGCTGCGCTCACCACCCCAGAGTGACTCTCCCCACTACCTCTCCAACTAGAGCCTGTGCAACCATCCAGACCAAGGCCACCACTGTATTTTCTCACTGCTTCCCCGACCACCTGGTGGAGGAAGTAGCCCTTTACAAGCAGGACACACACCACCTCTGAAGGCATCGGCTCCTGACAGGGCCTCTCGCCTACTAGCCAAGCATCACAGGACGTCAGTGCTGCCTCCGGGCCTCCTCCCCTCCGGCCTGCACAAGCCCTTTGCATTAGGCGGCCCACCTGGGACCTCAGCCAGCCCTGCCAGGCCCTGGTCAGGCTCTCCCCCTCCTCCTCAGCCCAGGACGAAGGCCAGCGCACAAAAGCCTGCCGCCTGCCCTGTCTGCTGGCAAAGGGCAGAGAGGCACGCCTGCCTCTGCTTCACCCAGCACCTACAACTGCGTCACCACTGAGCAATGCGCCCATACGCCCCTGTGGCTCTCCCTTCACCTGCAGGTCAGGCATGGCTAGCAGCCCACAGGCTTTGTCTCCCTTGGCCAGGGCAGTTGCAAGCAGTTCAGGATCTAATGACAAGGTCTTTTTCCTCTGCATCTCCAAGAGCCCCTGCCCTAAGTACCTTCTCCCAAAACTCCCCCACACCAGCTGACCATCTGCAGTGCAGCCTCTCTCCAACACCCCCAGAACATCAGGCAACGGTTCACCTTCAGGATTTTAACCCACAAAAGACTCCAGGCTCTCACCCACACATTCCCCTCCAGGCTGGAGGCTCCCCGGGGGCCGGGACCAGCTCCCCAGCAGCCACAGCCCCTCCCTAGTCCCATCCCCCACGGTCCAGTGCAGACTGCCCAGGCCAGGCCAGCTCCTCCTTCGCCTCCACCACATCCACCCTGGGAGCTGCTCCCCAAGGCCGTGGGGAAAGTGGAAAGGTTCACAGGGAAACGAGCAGCCCAACCTCAGCTCTCCCCACCTCACCTCCATCATCCCCTGCCCCAACAGCCCCCTCTTGCAGGCCTGCCTCCCCTCCCACCCACCCTGCAGGCCTCCCCCACACCAGCCCCAGGCCTACCTGCCCGAGCTGGCCGGCCCTGCTGCGCACCCGGCCCCTTCTCCCCTGGCCAACGCCGGGGAGGCGATGGGCCTCCGCCTTCCCTCCTCCACGCCTGGGCATCCTGAGCAGCGCACACCGATAGCCACCGACCGTGGGGAGAACCGCTCTGGCACAGAGATCCAACGGCCGGAGCCCCGGGTGCATCTGTGTTCCCATGGCGATAACGGTCCCTCGGGATGGAAGCGGAAGGGGGAGCAGAAGGGGGCCGCCCCGGGGGCTGGGGGAGATGGCCCTGCTGGACTCACCCCAGCACTGCCCGCCCCGCCTGCAGGCACCAACCCTGGCGGCAGCCAGCACTTGCTGGGAGGGCGTTCACATCTCCCCCTTGTTTCCCCGCTGCTCTCCCAAACATGTTTTCTTTTGGGTGCAGCAGTTTGGCCCTGAGATTTGCAGGAGGACAGGGGTGCCCCCAGTGCTGCCCTCATGCTCAGACAGCAGGAGGCTGGGCTACAACGGGGCCCATCTTTCCCTTTCCCCACCAAAGCCCCCGGGCTGGGACCTCACCTGGGCACGTGTTGGCGCTCCCCAACCAGCCTGGGTTATTGATACTGTGCACTGGAGCCAGAGCTTTAGGGGCACCGTGCAAGGCAGCTGGACGCTTGGTGCTGCCCGTGCAGGCAGGCCCCTCTGCGCTGCTCCCACGGGGCCTCCTGGGCAGCAGCTCTGCGCTCAAGCCCAGAGGCGGCAAAACAAGGCAGAGCCCCAGCGCTGAGCCTGGCCACAGCTGGTCTCTGCTGGCCCCTCTCCTCAGCCCTGGCCCTCGGCTGTGCAGCAGCACAGTGCTGCCCCTCAGGCTCCTGCAGGGGCTGGGGACCCCCTGCCGCGGGCCAGGCCCCGGCTGCTGGAGCCAGCCCGCGGCCAGAGCTGGTCGGTGCCTCCCGGCCGGCAGGCAGGGCCCTGGGCCAGCACGGCCACAGCCAAGGCCCGGCCCTGCCGGCCGCAGCGGGAGGGCTGCCGAGCCCCGGGACGGCCACGGGGCCGGGGCAGAGGGCGCGAGAGGACGCTGCCCTGCCCTGGGCGCAGCAGGACGCTGCCGCCGGCTCCGGCACCCCGGCCATCCCCAGGGCCCCCAGGCCGGCGCCAGGGCCGGCGCCAGCACAGGCCCCGGGGCTGCTCCCCGGCACCTGGCCCGGCCCCCGGGCGCAGGGCACCCAGGAACCCCGGCCCCTGCGGCAGAGCCCAGCCCCTGCCGGCAGCCGCCCGGCCCCGCGGCCCCGCACTGCCCGGGCACTAGGGGCCCCCGGGCTGCCCCCAGGCCCCGCCACGACCCGCCCTCCCGCCACAACATGGCGCCCCAGCGGGGAACTGCCCAGGCCTCACATGGCCCAAGGGTTGCCACAGCAACGCCCCAGTGCTGCCCTCCTGGTGGCTGAGGAGAGCAGGAGGGCGGGGCTGGGTGTGATGGATGGCTCTGCCAGCCAATCCGAGTCCAGCACGGGGGAGGGGAGGGAGCGGTGGGGCCTGGTGTGGGGGAGAGAAGAGGGAGGAGAGAGAGGGAGCGAGGGGGGCGAGAGGGGAAAAGGGTGCAAGAGAGAAGGGGAAGAGGTGAGGGAGAGCAGCAGGAGAGAGGGAGCGGGAGGGAGAGCGGGTGCGAGCGGGTCGGGGGGGCGGCGGGTGCGTGGAAATGCCGGCGGGTGCCCTGGCGCTGGGGCGGGGGCAGCGGGGCTGGCGGCGGGGCTGCTTTGGCCCAGGAGCTGCCGACGGGGCTGGTGGGGCTGTGACCACGGGACAGAGCGGCCTGGGCCAGAGGGGAGCTGGCCGCCAGTGCGACGGGCCACCCTGCCCCGGCCCCGTCCGCCGGGGCGGCTCACTGGGGTGTTGGGTGCAAGAAACTTTGCCCCTGTGGCAGCTCTGAGACCCATTGGAAAGCGTTTCCCTGAGCTGCTGCTGCCCCCGCAGCCCCCAGGTGCTGCCCAGAGCTGCGTTTGGGAGCTCCTGGGCAAAGGCTGACCAGGTGGCTGGTGTGCTCGCGAGGTGCCCTTCCCCATGTTCTCTTTTGTTTGGAAAATTGCATTTTGGCATGGCTCTGAGAGAGGCTGTCCCCATACGTCACGCCGTGCCCCAGCCATTGTTCTTGCTCCATGCCTCTTGCTTTGCCCTGAGAGCTGGGACCCTGGAAGCAGCCTGCAGGGTGTTTCCAGAACAGCTCTGTAGGTGTAAGCAGTTTTGGTTTTGGTGGGACAGGGGGCCCTGCTGCCTTCAGTTTCATGATCACTGCTCCCACGCAGTCACAGAATCACTGAATCACAGAACTGTGGAGGTTGGAGGGGACCTCTGGAGATCATCTAGTCCAACCCCCCTGCTCAAGCAAGGCCATCTCGAGCCCGTTGCCCAGGATTGTGTCCAGATGGCTTTTGAGTATCTCCAGGGAAGGAGACTGCACAGCCTCTCTGGGCAACCTGTGCCAGTGCTCCGTCACCCTCCCAGTCCAGAAGTTTTTCCTCTTGTGCACATGGAACTGCCTGTGGTTCAGTTTGTGCCTGTTGCCTCTTGTCCTGTCGCTGGGCACCACGGTGAAGAGTCTGGCCCCATCCCCTCGACACCCTCCCTTCAGAGACTTGTACACATTGATGAGATCCCTTCTCAGTCTTCTCTTCTCCAGGCTCCACAGGCCCAGCTCTCTCAGCCTTTCTTCAGAGGACAGATGCTCCGGGTGGCCCCTCATCATCTTTGTGGCCCTCCGCTGGACTCTCTCCAGTAGCGCCATGTCTCTCTTGTCCTGGGGAGCCCAGAATTGGACACAGAGCTCCAGGTGAGGCCTCCCCAGGGCTGAGGAGAGGGGGAGCAGCTTGGTCATGGTGAACCCTGTTACCAAGAGGCAAGGACACCATGTGTGCACTTCAGACTAGAGACATGCTGGCATAGATAGCAGGGGGCAGTGCAATGGTGAAATGGGGTTCCCACCCACAGAGCAAACCCTGCAGAGCCCAGGGCCAGCAGGAACCAGAGGTGGGCTGTGCAGGAATGGCAGGAGAGGGCTTTGCTGAGCAAATGACCTCTGCAGCACCTTGGTGCCTGTGACAGACTTGAAGTGGTCTCTGGGAAGGCCAAGGTGTGCCTGAGGAAGTCCCTGGGCCTGGACAGCCTGCAAGCCAGCTGCCCTGTGGATGTCCCTGATGATATCAGGGATGCCCTGCACAGTCCCTGATGATATCATCTGGGGCTGAGAAGAGGTTCAGGGGAAGGAAAGCTGGAAGATTTATTTACGAGTGCAGGGACATGAGTGGAGAGCTTGGTGTGCTGTGCTTCGCATTGATGAAGCACACTTGGCTGTAGATGGGGTGGACTTGGCCTAAAGGCAGAGGTGGGATTAAGTTGTTTGGGCCCAGGTAGGAAATCTGAGATGCCCTGGGCACTTCCCCAGCAGCCACTCCAAAAGGGCATGGTTTTTCTGTAGGTCCCACGCTGTATCTGCTCGAAACGTGTGGTTGTGCTGGACACCCTAGACATTCAACATGGCCCCTTCCAGCCTCTTTTTAGGTCTTAAGGCAAGAGTCTGCACTGAATTCCATTAGCTGTTTGCACTGTAGGGATCTGCATGTGCCTCAGCTTCATAGTAAGTGGCGAGAGCTCTCGTAGTAGTAGGCATTGAGGGTCATTTCAGATGAGCACCTGGCCCCCACTTGATGCTCTAGAAGGATGTGGTCTCACAGTTGCTCCATCAGAGCAAGCAGGCACTGGCACATGCCTTGGACCACCTCTGTCTCTTCTCACGTCACTAGGTGCTTGTGTGCGGGTGACTGAGACCCACTGCAGGTCCTGCCATGCAGCTTTGTCCGTGACCCTGAGGTGCCCAAGTCCCTCTCTCTAACTTCTGGGGCTCTGGGCAATGCAGTGTCAGGGCTTGGAATGAGCCAAGCTGGGCTGCAAGCTGCTCTCCAGAAGGCCACAGGTCTCCCATTGCATCTCTGCATCATCTAGGAACGTCATGGAGAAGCCACCTAGGTATTAAGGCCATGAAAATGCTGCTGGGCAGCAGGTTGTGGGCAGCTGAAATGAGCCCAATGTCTTCCTGGCTAGAAGGGGAACGTTGAGACCCACCTCAGATGCTCAGAGAAAGGCTGGTGAGTGTGTTGATCTGCACTTTGGAAGGGGATTCCTCTGCTCTCAGCAGTGTCATTCCTCTTTAGGGCAACTTGGGTGCAATTGTCCTCCACCTCAGAGGTGTGAGCACAGGGCAGCTGGGAACAAGACAGATGGACAGGCCAGCTCTCCTCACCCTGCACTAAAGCCAGAGTGAATCCTTTTGCCTCTCAGGAATCCCAGCTGTTCGCTCTGAGTGCAGGAGCAATGCTGAGGATGTCTATCTCCTCCTGGCAAACTCAGCTGGCACAAACTGGAGCTCAAGCCTTGCAGCTCAATGGCAGTCCTTCCGAGATGCGTGTGTTATAAAGGACCCCAGGCATTCACCACTGAGTCAGAGTCAGACTCTCATACGATCGTTTGTTTCAGCTCGAGCTGGGTGCCTCCAAAGAGGGACCCAGAACAAAGACATTCTGGGCTAATTATACTCCTTCCAGTCTTATTTCCCTGCCTGCCAGTGACAGTCTCTTCCAGTCTTCTTTCCTGAGTTGCTGGTCTCTTTCCTTGTGAATGGTTCGTGCCTACATCCCAGGACGGTTGCTGTGTTCCTGCTTCACAGTGCCGTATCTTATCTGGAGGTTAACCGTGACCTCTGTCCATTGTGTGCTGTATGTTGGAGGGCTGATTCTGGCTGGTTCTGCAGTTGTTGTGCCAACAGTAGCCCACAGGTTTGGTTAAAGTTCAAGCTTAGGCCTGCAGGCTTCGCTACTCCAAGCACTGAGGCTAACTTTAATCAAGGTTATGCCAAGGGAAAGAACAGGAGTTTTCTTACAAATCCCCCATTTGTTTTTCTGGCTGTTTCTTAGTAATGTATCCCTTTTTCAAGACGAGCAGCCAGCCTCCATAATTGTATCTTGTTATGGAAACAGTGTGACCCTAGGTTTCTGAGGAGCAGAGTCTCATGCAGGGAGAACAGGAAAAATAATGATTTATTTAAATGACTGTACAGCATAGTAACAGCTTGAGCTGGCTGCCTCTGGAGAAGGATGCCGAACAAAGAAATTCTGGGGTAATTAGACCCCTTACAGTTTTATTTTCCCACCTGCCAGTGAAGGTCTCCTCCAATCTTCTTTACTGAGATGGTGGTCTCTCCCCTTCTCATTGGTGTCTCTCTCCTTCTGACAGCTCCTGGCCTACAGCCCAGGCTGGATGCCATGTCCTTGTTTCTCCCAGGCCCTTATCTTCTCCAAGGTCAACCCCAACCCACGTGCATCTCATCTTGTCTCCTGCAGTTTACTTTGTAGCCTCATTAGCTAGTTTTGTATCTTTGTCAGCTAGTTGTAACTGGTTTTGCAGTTACAACATTGGCAATGTCACAGCCTTAGCAGTGATTCTGGAGTTCCTGGACAGTTCAGCCTTGAGGCCTGCAGGCTTCATCCTCAGGAGAGTTCAAATGGCTGTCCTGAGCGACATCTATTTATACTACGTCCATGATTTGTACCATTAGCCAAATCAGGTGTCATCTAGCCACAGTGTGTCATATTGGAAGTCACGTACCTTTCAAATTTCAGGAGGAAGTTTCTCGTTTGCTCCCCAGCGAGGACTTCTCACCCGGGCTTTTTGCTAGTGACTTTACCACTAGTCGTTTGTACGTGCCGAGGTCATGGTCGATCACTTGGGAAAGCGGAGGGCGAAGGTCCTGCCACCTTCCCCCCCACCTCCCCCCCAACTAGAGTCAAACCATCCACCTCACAAAGTGGCCGTACAGCTGCCTCTTGCCTTCGTGGTATAAATAGACCTCAGTGTCTACTGATCAGCATATATTAATTCAGTATGTAACAGCAGGGCTTGTGTCTTTCGCAATAACTACCACACACAGAGGTGTAAGAGGATTATGAGCAGTAAAGAGAACAATGTTGATGCTAGCAATATCACTACCGGGTGAAGCATAAGGTTAAAAATTCCTGTTGCTGTTAGTGACCATTCAGAAAGAGTTCCTCACTAATGATGTTCTTTTGATTTTTCTTTTGTACTGGTTTAGTGTAGAATTGGACTGCAGCTGCTGTTGAGATGTAATAGGAGCTGAGTAATTCCAGTTGCATCCCAGGATCCCAGGAAAGTTACGGATACAAATCTTTGGGTGATTGCTTGCATCTACAGCAATAGTATTTATGATTATAAAATGACAAAGGGTTCTCATACAAACACATCAGACAAGGCAATCGAGTTAAATTACAAATCAATGTTTCAGAAAACCAAACAGAGAGAAGCAAAAGCTTTATCATTATGCCACAAATCACAAGTCACTTGAAAAGGCGCCAAGGTGTTGCTGGGTTGTTAAGAAAGCCTTTCTGCACTGATTTGGTTTGGAGACTCAAGAACTGAGATGCAGCTGTGCTTTTGCAGCCAGGCACTAATTCATTAAGCGCAAAGTATAGGCATTACTTTTTTTCTATTGTAATCCCGTTCCCAATAGTGCATTAAGACAAACAAGAAGTTATGTTAGCATTTTTAGTTATTGAAGGCAGAACCCTGAAGGAGATAAGCCCGCCTTAACTAGCATAATCCTTCTGTTAAGCAAACATGAAGATGGTACTGCTCTTTTGGAAGTTTGTCTGCACCTCTTGAAAAAGCAGGTATCTCCCTAAGAGACAGCATCTCGAAGATGTACACAATATGCTAAACATTTCTCTCTCCTCAGAGTTTTTGGATTCCCCTGTCTCTAGTCATTGTGAATACTGTCCACCCTCCCGAGCTGATCCGCTTCCCTGGGGGCTCCTTACTCCTGGGGACCTTCTTGGACAGAGGGGACCTTCTCTCTGCCTACGTCCTACATTTCCACAGAAATAACATTCCGGTCCCTCACTGTCTCCCCATCTTCTCCTGTCTCCTTCTTGTCCTTGCCCTTGGCATTGTCCTAGCCTTCCTCGGCCTCCTCTGTCTCTTCTTCTACCCCTTCCTCTAATTTGCAAGTTCCGTCCTGAAGCTGCTGCTAAGAGATTAGCCTCTTCTTGTTTTTCCTTTTTCCGTTCCTTTGCTTGCTTCACTTTCTGTTTCTCCTCTCTCCCGTCATAGACCAATACTGCTACACTTGAAATCCTTTGTGAAGTTTGCCTTGCCACCCTGGCATGTGCTCCTTCAACTATTTCGGGCTCTCCGGAGTGGCCTGATGGACAAATACACTAATGGCTAGTGCATCATTCCAGTTCTGGAAAGTCATTCCCCCATAGTTCAACAAGGCTTGCCCTAGTCGTCCCCAAAAATCCCTGGCCTCTTTGTCCAAGCTCTGTCTACGCTCCTGCACTTTAGTCCAATCCACTCCTAATTTCCTACATGCTCTAATAGCTTCTACCAAGTTCCGGAGTCCTGTCTGGCAAGTGACTCTGTCCCCTGCGTTACTGTAATCCCAATTTGGATCGTTTGCTGGCTAACGATTTCTGTTTCCCCCAGTCTGTTGTACAAACTTTGCCTCTTTATTAACTATTTTATCTCGCTCGTTTGGTCAGAACAACTCTCTCAAGAGTACTTGGGTGTCCCGCCAGTTTGGATTATACCCAGTGCATATATATTAGAAAACAGCTGAGCGCTCCTTTCCGCATCCTCCCTCAACCTGGCCATTTTGCTTGCCCACAATGCTCAATCACTCGGACTCCAGGGCTGGCTAGTGAATACATGCAGTACCACGTGAGGGGGGTTAGCTCCCCCCGCAGCACTCGGTTGTAATGCTGCTGCAGTAGGTAAAACATTAGCAACCATAGGATGGAGTCCTGCCGCGGGAGGAGGGGAAGTCTGAGTAAGGCAAGGAGAGGGACAGATAGACAGATCTTCAGGAGGCACCACCGGAGGAGTGTAAGGCGGAGCAGTAGCTCCTGGGGAGTTATTTGGGACACCTATATCTGCTGCAGCAAGAGTAGTTTTACACAGGGTGCCATTTGTCCTCCTTGGATATCGCCGGTCCCGTGCTCAGTTATTCCACACATACCAATAATCCATTCAGTGAGGATTTTCATCTTCCAATATACGTCATAGCATAGCGAATTTCGTAGAGTCGAAGGCTCCTTCTTTGGGTTAACCCCCACATTAATTGTCAGATGGACAATCATCCTGACATCAAGTGACAGCTAGCTTTTTGCATAACTTTACTGTACTGCCTTTTGTCTTCTTTTTTCCTTTTCCTTTTCTAATTTTGGACGTTTGGAGCCAAGAGGGTCCAATGGTGATTGGCTACACTCCCATCTGGGGTGCCAAAGTGCTGTGGAAACACTTTGACCCTAGGTTTCCGAGGAGCAGAGCCTCACGCACATCTAGCAGCAAAATTTGATTTATGTAACTGATGCTGCAGCATAGTAACTGCTGGAGCTGGGTGCCTCCAGGGAGGGACCCTGAACAAAGAAATCCTGGCGTAATTAGACCCCTTACAGTTTTATTTCCCACCTGCCAGGGAAGGTCTCCCCCAATCCTCTTTACTGAGTCTTCTTTACTCTCCTTCTGGTTGGTGTCGCTCTCGTTCTGCTTGGTCTTGGCCTTCAGCCCAGGCTCGTTGCCATGTCCTTGTTCCCCACAGTCCCTTATCTCCTCAGAGGTCAACCCCAACCCACGTGCATCCCATCTTGTCTCCTGCAGTCTACTTCGTAGCCTCATGAGCTAGGTGTGTATCTTTATTAGCTGCTTTTAATGGGTTTGGCAGTTACATCCTCAGCAATGATTCTGGAGTTCATGGACGGTTCGGCCTTGAGGCCAGCATGCGCAGGGTAGGCAGTGGTGATAGAAACAGAGCTGCATGTCATACCCCAGCTCTGCCCTTCCACCTGAGATGCAAGCCCTGAAGACAGCAGGGGCCTGCTCTTGCCCTGGGGTGACTGGAGAGGGCAGGGGAGGCCAAAGCTTTTCTCCCACTTTCCCTTGGCTATTGTAGGCCAGTAGAGCAGTTGACGCTTTGCAGCAAAACCAAAGTGTGTCAGGCTGCTCTATGCTGGCCTGGGATATTGGAACGAGTGGACACCCCGTCCCACCCAGGACAAGCCAGATTCTTGCAGGCAGCAACTTTTGCCCCTTGCCTTTGGCTCCCTAAAAAAAGAACACTCACTCTGGCTGAGGAAACGGGGCTGTATCTTTGCGGGAAGTACAACAAAGCCATGAAGTGGTAGCACAACAGGGGCTGTGCTTGAGGAGTCGAGCTGTCCTGTGGTGGCGGGAGATGCCAGCAATGAGCCAGACCTTCCAGCACACTTGCGTGTGTCCGTGCTGTGCAGCACCATGGCATTGGCACAGCTGCGTCAGCTCTGCTCAAACGGAGTCACCTCCTGGCGGGAGGGTGCCACCTCACCCATGCTCTCTGGAGCCAGGGACACAGTGCTCCGAGGTGGAATCTTGATGCTCTCCTTGGCACCATCAGGTTCATGATGGTCTGTGACACCAGGCAACGGACTAAAGGTTCAGCATCATTTTCCAGGGGCTGGAAGGCTGCGAGAGAAAGGCACCGAGCTGAGAACAGACTCCCACCTTTGCAGAGATCCCAGGAATCCCCCGCCAGGCAGGGCCAGCCCCACTCAGCTCTTCCCATGGGGAGGAGGCAGCAGGTAGGACAAATGGATCAGCTGGCACTTGCCGGTTGGCCAAGCCCCAGATGCCCCCCAAATACCCCCTGCTCTCCCCCACATACGGACACAGAGCCTTCCTCACCTGGGGCAGGCCAGTGAACTGGAGCTCACTTCCCAGCCTCCTCCCTCCTCCCTGCCAGGGCTGCCTGACACAGCGCTGCTCTCACTCACCAGTGCACATCTCCTGCACCTTCTCCTTTCTCCGCTTCTTCACTTGCTGCCCGATGAGCCCTAGGCAAACACCTCCGCTCACCCCTCATACTCCTCACCAAGCCCCGAGCAGCACAGCTCCCATCTGGCCTTGCCAGCTTGGCCATGAAGCCTCCTCCCCTTGAGCAAGGCTGGCCCCAGCCCCGTCCCCAGGGTCCCCAGGGTGCAGGACCCAGGGACGGTGGGAGGGACTGAAGACCCTCCTGTGTGCCCGTCTGGGTGGGCAGGCATGGCCCTGGGCTTGTGGCTCACCAATGAACCTCACAGCTGCCTCCCGCAAGGATGCGTCCGGGTTCTCCAGGTATGGCAGGCTCAGGCACAGGTGTTGCTCCGCTCTGCTCCTGTCCCTCAGCAGCTGCAGACAGCACAAGGACAGGGGGTTGGCACCGAGCCTCCCCAGAAGGCCAGGCCTGTCCCTCCTCCCTGCTCCGGCCTCCTCTTCCTTCCTGTTCACGCCTCCCAGCTAGAAGCTGGCTGGTAGCCAGGTTCAGAGGGAGCAGAGGGCAGAGCGGGGCCTGTGGGTGCTGAGATCCCCGCCATGCTTCTGCCAAGGCCCAGCCAGGCCAGGGGCCCCTTCAGCACCCCAGCGGGCACTTAGAGCAGAGGGCCCTGCAGCACAGCCCAGCACAGCGGGGGCTCTGGGCTGCAGCAGTGCGTGAGGGGCACAGTTGTGCACCCTGCACACTGGCCATGGTGGCAGGCCTCGTCCCGCCGGGGCCCCGGGGGCTTTGGCCACGTCCTTACCACGTACTCCCCGATCTTCCACGTCTCCGCTCTTCTGGCCAGCTGCTTGAGCTCCTCCCACTTCAGGAACTGTGCAGCACTGACCAGGGCTTCCTGAGAGGCCTGCAGAGCAACAGAGACCAAGAGATGCCACCGCAGCCACAGCACACAGGAAGCTGGACCTCATGCTGCCATGCGTTCCAAGGCACACTTGGCAGCAGCCCTTGCCTTGCTGCTCACCTCCACCCACGGCATGTCAGCATTGCTTCCCCAAAACACTGCTCCCTACCTGGGCCACTCTCTGCACCTTGTCACTCACGTGGAGGAAGAGCGGCACCAGGCTCCTCTGTGCATGCTGCTTCAGGTTCCGTTTGTTCTTCCCCACCACAATCTCCAGCAGGTCTTTGAAGAGGAGCATGGAGAGCTCTCGCACTCTGCTGTCTTCCTGCGGGCAGGGAGGAGAGGAGGGCAGGCCTCAGCAACGACTCCAGGAACGGGGCCCGACAAGAGCGTTTGCTGTTGTAAGGCCTCGTCCTCTCTGGGCACAACTGTCCCCCAGCCCGGCCAGAGGTCGGAGCTGAGGACAAGCCTCTGCTGAGGCAGCCTGGACAATGAGGGTTGTCGGCGGCAGCAGCACGACAAGCTTCCCTGGGCTCTGTCTCCCTCTCCCTCTGGAGGGAGCTTCTTGGATTTCCCGAGGGCTCCATCAGGGCCCCCGCACAGAAAAGGACAGAAAGGGACAGCCCCAGGGCACAGCCTCTCCCTCACTCTCTAGCCTGCTCCTGCTTCTCTGCTCATCACTGCCCCAGGCCACGGCCGAGAGCAGACAGGGGGCTGGTTTGCTCTACTCCCACAGCCCAGGACACCAAGGCCAGCACAGGCCATGGGCTGAGAACCACAGGGCAAAAGGTTTCCTGACACACAGCAGGGCCTGTGCGGGGACGCGCCAACAGGCACATATGCAGAGGGGCACACAGCACCCAGACCACGCATACGGACCCCCGGACACACCAGCAGAGCCCCGGCTCTCCCACCAGCCTTACGTCATCAAAGCGTGGCAGAAGCTTCTTGGCCAGCTGCAGAACAATCGGGTTGGAGCCCTTCTGTTCCAGGTAGCTGAGGATGTTTCTCAGCAGCATCAGGCTTCCCACACACACTTTCCTGCAAGCATGCTGCAGCCACTCCATGCTGTCTGGGAGCAGGCTCTGCATTCTCCTTTTCTGTGGGAAACACACAACTTTCTTTGTGGGAAGCAAGGACAGACCCCCCCCCCACCCAAAAGTGCTCTGTGTGCTCTTTTCCCATCAGGGCTCAGTGGCCAGGGCCAGGGCTCTGCACACACACAGGCCTTGGGCACAGAGGCTGCAGTGCAGGGCACAGATCTCCAAGGGGGCCCTCAGCAGGCACTGGCCTCTGTAAGGACAAAAGCTGCTGCCTCAAGGCCCAGGAGCACCTGGCTGCATTTGCCCGGCCCTGTGCTCCAGCTCATTGTCCCTCTCCCAGATCTTCCCAGTGGGCATTGGTGCCTTTCTCCTTGTGCAGCACGGCCAAGGGCCTGGCATGACACTTGGGGCAGATGAATGGGGCAGCGGAGACTTGGGAGCAGCTACCGCACCTCCGGATTGCCAGCAAAGTCCAAGCCACTCTCTGACCCAGTGTCTCCTGTCAAGCCCCAGGCTGCCAGCACGGCTTCACCCGCCTGCCCCCCTCCTCACCATCTTGGGTCTCTTCAACAGAGTCACGAGGCCTCTGAACGCCAGTCTGCACATCTCCAGGCTCTCACTCTGCACATAACTCTGGACGAGTGGCAGGACCTCCTCATCCATGTCAGCAAGGTCAGGGCATTCCAGCAGCTGAAATGCACTCAGCACTGAAAGACTGGCAGAGCTGGCAGGACTGCCTGCAGCGTGCAGCTCTCCATCCCACCCACCATCCAGGGCAAGGGCACCAGGCCCTCACAAAACTCAGCCCAAACACAGCAGGCATTGTGCAGACACCCCTGGGCCCTGCTCCCAGCCCTGCACCTCATGGCACGCTGCACACACCGCTCGCCTCCTCCTCCCGTCCCCTGAACCCTCTGCAGCCTCTTGTTCTCATCCCTTGGAGGAGCAATTGAACACACAGAGAACTGCCACAAAGGAGGCACAAAATACAAGTGCTTACGAGTGGTCGCCCAGCAGAAACGAGCCAAGGCCGGGGCTACTAACAGGAGCGTATGCATTGCCCCGGCTCCATTCACCAGCATCACCCCACACGCATGTGCACAAGCGAGCTACAGCATTTAGAGGCCCCTCCAGAGAGGCACCGCTTGCCATGAGGCCCACCTCGACAAAGAAAGCCATGACGGGCAGCTGATGAAACTGGTCCTCCCTCCTCAGAAGCCTTGCCAGCTGGTGGAAGAGCCAGCAACGCAGGTGACTGGGAGCCCCCCTCATCGCTCTGTCAGAGGCAAGAAGGCAGTGCTGGGCCTCAGGTGAGCAGGCAAACCTCCTCTGGCATCTCTCTGCCCTCTCGAGCCATGTCCCTCCAGCACAGGGCAAGGCAGGCCAAGGCAGTGCTTGGCACGCAGCTCCTGCAGCCAGCGGCATTTCATCATGGAGCACTGCTCTTGCCCTACCACACCTTGCCATTAGAAAGCCAGCGTCAGTCATCATTACGTTCCTTTTGGTGGGAGACCGGAGAAACAGCCTTCCTGCCCAGGCGGCATGGCCTGCCCACACATCCCCGCTCCTGCCCGCTTTGGATTCCTGTGCCCCTGGGCCCTCCCCATGTTCTCCTGTGCCTCTTGCACCTTTCCTGGGGCTCTGCCCTCGGGGGCACTGCAGGCACACCGTCCCCAGTGCTCTCGGTCATGTGAGCCCAGGCCCCACAGGACGGCACTCCAGGCCTTTGGGAGGGGACCACTCCTGCACGCGACCCTCTCCCACAGCTCCTAACACCACCTGCTCCCCCAGCAGCTCTCCAAGCTGGGCAGCATGGCAGCTCCCAGGGCCCTTCTGCTGGGCGAGCCCTTGCCACAAGGGCTGAGGCTGCAGCCCCTTTCTTGGAGAACTGGCGCTCCCCCTCCCCCAACAAGAAGCACAAGGGGTGGCACACCCCACATCCAGGGAAGAGGTGCTGGGCCACAGCAGGCCGGAAAGGGCTCAACCTGGCCAGCACCACCACTCCCTTCTGGGAGGTGTCCGCATGCAGAAATAGGTCCCAGCCACCCTTCCTCTCAACAGCCACGGCTATGGTCTCATAGTGAGCACAGCGCAGCAGACTTTTCATGGCCTGCACGGCGCACCTGCATGCACAGCAAAGCCCAGGTCATACTGGCAGCCTGGCCCTGCCTCCAGGTGCAGCGCAGAGACAGGGCCACCGGGATCGAGCACCTGACATGGCTGGTGGGACGGGACTCATCCCCTTGGCATTCCCTCAAAAACATATTTGCTTCCTGGTGGCTGAACTCTGCTGTGAAGACCATCTGCAAGAGCAGCGCCAGGAAGAGCTGGGGGAAAAAACGCCTTCACCGCCTCTGGGCAGACGGGCTCCCGGACGATCTCACACAGTGCCCTCGTTGCCTGCAGAAAACACCCAGACACACCTCGCACTCCCGAGCAGCCCCTGGCATGCTTCCACAGCCCTCCAGGTGGGAGGCTCGGGCACAGCCTTGGAGCATGGGAAATGCAGATGGAGGCCTCAGCCTGGCTGCCTGACCAGGGCCAGCACCCGCAGGCTCTTTGGCCTCAGCTCCTGGTTGTACACAGTGAGCCTTCCTGCCTCAGCATGACCATCACCTCGGCAGGCTTCGTGTAGCATGCACGCTCTGCCAGGCTCCCTGTCCCAGGCCGTGCTGCCTGCCCAGGTTTTGCAGGAGCCCTACTCCTGCCCCTCACCTTGCCCCGAACCTTACCCTGGCTTTCCAGCCTGCTGAGCGAGGTCGGCGGATGCAGGGACAGGGTATGCAGGATGGACATTTCCTGGGCATGGCCAGCTTGGCTGTTTGTGTGCAGAGAGGCCAGGCAGCACTTGGCAGCCCTGTGCGCTGGCGCAGTCGGAGGCCTGGCACTGGGCATGTTGTATCCATGGGCCCAGGAGAGGTCCCTGCTTGGGGACACTCCGGCAGGGGAGAGGGCGAGAGGGGGCCTAGAGAGGCAGGCACCAGCCTGGGGGCACGGGAGGCCTCGTCCCCTGACTCATGGCCAGCGGAAGGATGCAGTTGTTGTCCCTGTTGGAGCTGGACTGCTTGTGCAGTGGCCACTCCTCCAGCAAGCTCAGCAGCTCCCGCAGCATGTCCAGCGCAAGCATCGGCTTATCCATCAGCACCTTCCACATGCTCACGGCAGTGCTGCAGGCCAAGAGCGCTCTGTCAGTGGTGCCTCCTTGGCCGCAGCACCGTAGCCTGGGCCAGCCCTGGAGGTCCCCAGCTGTGTGCCAGCCCTGCCCCTGCCCACCCCCTCCTCGCTGAGAGCCCCAAGAGGGTCCTGCCCAGGCAGGCACGACGTGACCAAGCTGAAGCCCCTTGCACCATGGCCCAGGAGAGCCAGGAGCAGGTGCTGTGCTGGGTAGCAGCACCATGGGGCATGTGGCCAGAGGGCCACCAGGGCAAGGCAGGATGCTTGGGAGCAGGCTCACAGTGCACTGGCTCTGCAGGCAACCCTAGCTTGCTGGTGGCCAGCAGGCTGCAGCTGCTGCTGGGACTCTTGGAGCCAAGCCTCTGGCTAGTCCCCGCTCAGCGACAGTGGGAGACACAGCAGTGAGAGCGGGGCTGCTACCAGGCAGCAACCAGTACTCTAGGTGCCACTCAGAGCTGCTTCCTTCTCCACCACCACCTCCGTACCAACCCCAAGGCCCCCTCAGCCCCACTCATTAGGCATCCCTTTGCTCATCCACGTCTCCTCAGGACCCCATGGCCAACAGTCCCAGCAAGGGAAGTGCTCCTCACCCTCACGATCACGCTGATGTTGCTCGTCCACAAAAGGCAGAGCTCATTGTCGGCTTCCCTCTCCTTCTGGGGCTCCACATACTCTGGATCATCCTGCAACATCGCCCGGCCTGAACAGCAGCAGAAAGACACAGTGGTCAGGAGGAGTCATGGAGAGCTGCAGGTGGCAGACTCATGGCGTCAGAGAGCAACCAGCCTGGCAGAGACAAAGGGCATGCCAGGAATGTATGGGGAGCAAGATTCCCAGGGAGGGTCGGGGCCTATTCCAGGGCAGAGAAGGGCAGTTGCTTCAAAGGGTACTAAAAGCCCCACGGATTTGATTGGACTTTCCAGTGGGAAGCCCGACACAAGCCGTAGCCTCTGAGCAGGGGCTGCTGAGCATTTTCCAGGCCAGTGGTATCCAGGACAGGTACTAACAGCCTGCTCCCCTGCTCCTACATCAGCCGTGCCTCCTGCTCCTTTGCCTCACTGAGCAGAG
Organism: Struthio camelus; assembly: GCF_040807025.1. Taxonomy (NCBI): domain Eukaryota; kingdom Metazoa; phylum Chordata; class Aves; order Struthioniformes; family Struthionidae; genus Struthio; species Struthio camelus. Next base: position 4,123,815 of record NC_090969.1, on the reverse strand, counting down.
GGGCCAAGGCAGTGCGATGCCTTCCCCGGCCTTGCCAGCATGGCCGCGTGCAGAAGCACACAGCCCAGCACTGCTTCTCTTACGTCTTCGCTGCACAATGAATCTGAAGAGGCAATGGAGAGCATCCAAGGCCCCACACTTGGTCTCCGCGTCCTCGTACGCACAGCAAAGGATGAGGCAGCCCACCAGCTGTCCCAGCATTGGCATGGGACAGCAGTGCCTTCCCATAGCAGGCAGGGCTCTCATCCACTCCTCCAAAGGGGTGCCACATCGGCGGAAGGCGGGTGGGACAGGTAGAAGGGCTGACGGGAGGCAGTCACCACCAAAGCCCTGAAGCCAAGACTCTGCCCAGGCATGGATCCCAGGGGAGCCAAAGCTCTCGAGGGCCCTGCAGGCCTTGCCTGCCAAAGCAGCAGCCCAGCACAGGCAGCACTGCCAGGCTGCGGCTCACATCATGCTCCGTGCGCACTGCTCCCCTGCACAGGGCTGGGGGCACAGCTGGCTCCTGCGACAAAGGGACTGCAGAGAAAAGCCCATGGAGAGAGCGCCAAAGAGCTTTGCTTCAGGGCAGAGCCTTGCTCACTGCCTTAACCTGTGCCCACGCTTCCCTCCGAGGGACCCCTGAGCTGCACGGTGCTCTGGGCTGCTGCAAAGGGCCAAAGCGGGGGCTGCACGGTGCTTGGCTCCTTACCTCCAGCGAGGAAGAGTTGGCCAGCAACTTGCTCAGCCTCCCAATCCTCCTCACGGCCCTCTCACGCACAGCTGCTCTCTCCGTCTTGCTGAAGGGCAGCAGCATCTGCAAGGAGAAAGGCTACTGCTCTGCCCGGGGAGCTGACGTCCACTCCAGCAGAAGCAGCTCTGCTAAGCGCCTGCCTGCAGTGATACAGTGCACCAAGGCTTCCTCGGAGCTACAGCCAAGCCTGGAATGGCCTTCCTGCCCCTACAGGCCCCAGCCTGCAAGGCCCACCTTGCCCTCAGGCAGCCAGCCACACCTAAACCCCCTCCCAGCCTCTGCTCCTGTGCCTGCACATGGCCCCGGGTGCCCTCTTCAGGATGGCAGGGCTTTCAGGCCACACCTTCCCTAGGGGTCTGCAGTGGGCAGCCTGGCCTCCGACCTCCTGGCATGGCAGAAGAACCAAGCTTCCAGGCTCGACTCCCCTTGCAGGACACGCAGCTCCCAGTGGGTCTCTGCCCCATTCCGATCTGGCAAGGAAAGCACAAGGCACGGGGAGGCAGGGGGGCAGCAGCACCAGCTGCCATCTGTGCGGTGCCTAGAGAAGAAGGGTGACAGTCCTCGCACTGCTCTGGTGCAAGGAGAGCTTTGGGGGCAGAGGTGGCCCAGGAGTGTTCATGGAGGAAAGAGCCTGCAGCGTGCTGCCTGTACATGGCACTTGGGTGGGGAATGTCCACTCGAGGGTGTCACTTCCCTCTGCTGAGGAACAGGCCCAATGCAGCCCACTCTTTGCAAATGCCACACCTGCAAGATCTTCTGCAGCTCCAGGAGGCTGGAAGTGGCCGACTTGAGCACCAGCACCTCCAACATGCTATCCATGGCATCGAGGGTCCATGGCAAGGAGGACAGGGGGTTGTGGCATTCCTTCCCCACTGCCTCTGACCCACAGCAGACTCAGTTGGACCCCTGCTGCCCAGGGAGGACACCCGCTGCCCTGCACGGGCCAAGCAGAGGCCTCAGGGCAGGAGACCTGCTGTGCACGGACCAGCCCCTGGGCACTGCCCATGGCCCAGCCCCGCGGAAGGGCATGAAGGCAGGAGGGTGGGAAAACAAGTCTGAGATCCTGCCCAGCCTTGGATCTATCTGGCAGTCGCCTCTCAGCACAGCGGAGCCAGGGGCAAGCCCAGAGGAGCTGGCGGGCTCCCTGTAGCTCACCCAGCGCCTACCTTGGAGTAGAGGGACATGTCCACGGTCTCCATGTCTTCTCTTGGAGGAAGCAAGAAGACACTCTTGAAGCAGGCATGGAGGAGGCTGCTCTTTTTGCCCTCCCCAACCGGCTCCACTGCACTGCAAAGAGAAAGAGAGAGAGACAGCAATGCCTCTTGGACACTGGTGCTGGGAGCGGTGCCTGGATTACCTGGGGCCCTCTGCCCTGCTGACAAGCCTGGGCCAGGGGAGAGCAGAAGTGCAGCAGACGGCACCACCAGCCTCCTCCCACCATGGTGCACACCTCCCGGCCAGGGACGGTGCCATCAGGCACATGCTGTGCGCAGGTCCTGGCCAAACCAGGGGCTCTGCTAGGTACCTCATTGCCGTGATAGCAAGCCTGGCTTGCTGACGCACGGCTGTGCCCAGGCGCTCCAAGGGCTCCTCTTCCAGCAGCACCTGCAGAGCACAACCCGCATTCAGCGCGGCAACTGCCACCACCCAGCACCAGCAGACCCAGGGCCCAGCTGGCCTCGCCCCTGTCCTCACACCCGCTGCCTCTCCCCTCACCTCGATTTGCTCGGCCAGCTCCTGTCGGCAGCAGAACACCTCCAGGCCCAGGACAAGGTCTTGGCGCTGCTGCCTCCGCAGAGGCTGCCGATGGACGCTAGAAACTTCAGCTTCTGCGCCTCTTGCTGACAGACGGGGAAGAGAGACGTGGGGGGTGCGAGAGGGGACAGGGAAGGCCAGCAGGACCATTTCCTGCGCTCAGGGGGAATTTCCTGCCTCGCCATTTTGGGCCAGGGCAGCACCAAACTCCTGGGCCGGGGCCGGGGGCGGAGGGGCGGGGCCATGGCAGGGACGGGGCGCCAGCCGGGCCCCCCGCGGCGGGACAGGCAGCGCAGCAGGCTGCTGGGGCGCGGCCGTGGCGCAGGGACAGCCCGCCGGGCGGCCATTGGGCGGCCTGCGTGTCGCTCAGGGCTCACCCCGCCCCTCCCGGGCACCCATTCGCTCGCTGCCTCCCCTCGCTCCCCGATTGGCCGGGCAGGGGGCGGGCTCTCCAGCCGGCCGCCCGCGGCAGCTGCTGGCGCCAAGCAGAAGCTGCAGCTCGGCTCTGTGGAGAAAAGGAGGCTGCAGAGAGCCGCTCGCTCTGCCCGCAGCCCCACCGCCTCCGGGCAGCGTCATCCCGCCCGGCACCTGGCCCCTTCTCTGCACGGCACAGATTATTGGCCTTGCCCGTTCTGCTGGCACCCGGGGCCATGGCAGGGCTCCCAAGTGGGCGGAAAACCACAGGGACGTCGGTCAAAGAGCTGGTGAGCAGCCTGCACTGGTTCAGGCTGGAGCACGTCATACAGCGTAGAAATTACGCCCTCCACTCCTACAAGTAGGAGGATGTTGGCCCGTTCAGCTGGCACAGTTGGAGCTGGAGAATGATGCCTGCCCGTTGCCTAAAAGAAATTGTTGTAAAACCTAAAACCTTTTCCCTGTGTTTCACGAAAGCCAGACAGCTAACCTCGTGTGAACTCAAGGAGCAATTTCTCTGGGATGACTGCATGAAAACTGAGGATTTTTTTCTTTTTTAGGAGAAAAAGCACTCTCTCTTTTCCAAACCCTTGAGTCTGTGTTCTTTGACCTTCATATGTGAGTCTATTTCAGCCTAGCAGGCTCTTTTCACACCTGTAGGTGTTGATGTTGACAAAGGCACCGATGTGCTTTCTAGTGTGGCATGCTAGCACCTATCCCAAGAAGTGGAACTCTCTCTGCTTATTGTGTTGTGGCCAAGCAATACATCCGCACAATGGAAGAAGGTGGAGGGCAGAAGCCTGGCTGTGACTGACCACAGGTGTTGCCAAGAAAGCTGGATGAATCTCAGCACAAAGGGAGCCACAGGCTGGCCTTTGTTTTAAGGCATCCTCTGGACTCCTGCAAACCCCTGAAGGCTGGAAATCCATCCTTCCAGGAGCAGAAACGATGAGCAGTAGAGGGAATGTGCTGCGCAGGTGAGCTGCAGCTGGTGCAGCAAGCACTGCTGGTTTGAAGCGGTGGCTTGCTCCTTTGCCCTTTCCCACAGAAATGCAATCTGATAATGGATGACATTTGTAAGAACAAAGAACTGCAAAGGTGGAGTTCTTCCCATGGAGTCCAGTGGCCTTTCCACCTACCGTGTCGAGCTCAATGCAATGGGGGAGGAGAAAGATGGCATGGATGAGAGAAAGAACAGCAATGCAAGAGTGACTCTTCTCTCTTCGAGTACTTCTAAGTGGGGATTGCATTGGTGGGAAGTCTGAAGTTGGCTAAATAAGGACAGGCAACCTTCTTGGCTCATTGGGAAGTGTTAGAGAAGGACATTGTATCTGACTGAGCTTCAGCTTAGTCTCAGTGCCTAAAGTAGATGAAGGCTGCGGGCCTCAAGGCCGACCTCTATGAACTCGAGAAACATTGCTGGCAATGTCCCTGCAAAACCAGTTAAGCCCAGCTACTAAGGCTGCAAACCCAGCTAATGAGGATATAAAATAGGATGCAGGAGACAAGAAGGGATGCACGTGCGTTGTGGTTGACCTTGGAGGCAATAAGGGACTATGCAAGAGAAGGACACGGCAACCAGCGTGGGATGTAGGCCAGGAGCTGTCAGGAGGAGAGAGCCACCAATCAGAAGGGGAGTGACCACCGACTCAGTAAAGACGACTGGAGGAGACCTTCAGTGGCAGGCAGGGAAATAAGACTGTAAAGGGTCAAATTACCCCAGAATGTCTTTGTCCAGGGTCTCTCTGTGGAGGCAGCCAGCTGGAGCTGTTGTTTTGCTGTACTGCCATTCAAAGAAATAATTAATTTTGCTGCTTTATGTACGTGAGACTCTGCCCCTCGGAAACCTCGGGTGGGGCCATTACTACAAGAGGAAGTCCCCTAGATGAGGGGTTTGTGTCAGTAGCTGCACGAATTCCTTTGAAAACCCTGTCAAAGTCCTGGAGACCCACAGAATGACAGGACGGTTGAGGTTGGAATGGACCTCTGGAGATCATCTAGTCCAACCCCCCTGCTCAAGCAGGGTCCTCTAGAGCCCATTGCCCAGGATCGCGTCCAGATGGCTTTTGAAAATCTCCAGGGAAGGAGACTCCACTGCCTCTCTGGGCAAGCTGTGCCAGTGCTCAGTCCAGAAGTTTTTCCTCCTGTGCAGATGGAACTGCCTGTGGTTCAGTTTGTGCCCGTTGCCTCTTGTCCTGTCGCTGGGCACCACGGTGAAGAGTCTGGCCCCATCCCCTCGACACCCTCCCTTCAGAGACTTGAACACACTGATGAGATCCCCTCTCAGTCTTCTCTTCTCCAGGCTCTACAGGCCCAGCTCTCTCAGCCTTTCTTCACAGGAGAGATGCTCCAGGTGGCCCCTCATCCTCTTTGTAGCCCTCCGCTGGACTCTCTCCAGTAGGGCCATGTCTCTCTTGTACTCTCTTTCCAGCAGGTCAACCCCCAGCCTGTCCTGGTGCATGGAGTTCTTCCTCCCTAGGTGCAGGACCCCGCACTTGCCTTTGTTGAACCTCAGGAGGTTCCTCTCTGCCCATGAAGTTGTGATTGAACAAGGTTGTGGCTCTTTTTCTGGATGGTGGATGGGTGGGATGGCAGCAGGATGAGGAGTCATGAAGGGAGGAAGGGGAATTCCGTTAACTTCTGCACCTGGGTTAGGTTCTTGGGAGTGTTATTATTGTGGGAAGTGAGGACATATGCAGCGTGAGTGCCCAAGCTGTGCACGAATTCAGCCACAGTCGGGGGTGAATCCTCCTTCGGGAGAAAATCAAGATGTCGGCCGAACTGATCAATGACTCGTTGAGGAGGAGTACAATTGTATTAAATGTGTATGTATGTTTTTGGATGCAATCCCTTTGGCTAGTCAGGGCTGCATAACCAGGAAAGTTGCTGGAAAGCAAGTAACCTTTCTAGTGGCTGCAGGGGCTACTTTGTCTCTTTTGAATTATACAGATAAAAGGTCCCCCTCCAGCTGTAAAACAATATGCTGTCCTGCATGAGGTAGAGTAAAATATTCCAAAACAGAGGGATACCTATTTAGAACAGGGGATTTTGAAGCCCTGCATTTCTCCTTTTAATACACCCATTTTACCCGTACACGTAAACATCGCCTGGACAGTGAGGGAGATCCTGAGTATCGATTTGTACAGGCTGTACGTGCTATTAATCACTATGTTGTCAGTTTTAACTCCAATTCCTGTATGGGCTAAGGGGTTTACAGTAATAGATTTAAGTTCCACTTTCTTTAGTATACCTGCAGGAGAAGAGAGTCAACTTTTGTTTGCATTTCCCTGGAAAGGACAACAACCGACCTGGACGCGACTTGCACAAGGATCCACTGGCTCACCAACTAGTTTTGCTCGCTTGCTGCAGAAAGGCTTACGTACCGTTGTTTTATGCTCTGATGTGGGGATTGAAGACACGAACCTTGTGTGTAGTGAAGCAAGATTGTATATTTTATAGTCCATCCTCTCTTATATACCTTAATGGGTGAGAACATACACCTTATCATGTGAGAATACCGTTGTGTTTCCAGATTAAAGTTACTTGTTATTTTGCTGCATTGCTACAAGCGGCGCTCTGCATCGAGAGTCTCTTCTCTCTCTGCCGTCCTTGCCCAGCTCAGGTGCCCCCGTCCGTCTTGGCACTGCCTCAAGTCTTCGGTGCACTTTCCCAGGGCTTGTGGCACTGAGAAAATACTTTGCTGCTGCTCCCAGTCGTCTTCTGGTACACATCGCCCCCGACACTCGGATTCCATGCTAATACAGGATGTAGACGATTTATTGCTTGCTAGGAGAACAAAAACTGCTTGTACCTCACATGCAATAATTTTGTGTACAGCCTTAGCTGAAAAGGGACATCGTGCATCCCCACCTACGCGCCAGTTCTGTCAAGAAAGAGGAAAATATTTAGGATTCATTCTAACGGAAGGAAAAAGATCTATTGATCCTGAACACATGAAAGCAATTGAAGATTTACCTCGACCTCTGATGAAAAAGCAGATTAGGGTTTTTTTAGGGGCAGTAGGCTTCTGTAGGCCATGGATTGCTGGCTTGGGGACTTAGTTAACCCATTAGTGGAAGCAGCTGAAGAGGAAGCAGTAGAAGCTATAAAGTGGACAGCCAGAGAGATTTGGCATTTAACAAAATTAAGGAGGCATTCGGTGAATCCCTGGCTTTAGGGCTCCCCCATTATAAAAAACCTTTCCAGCTGTACATTCATGAACAACAAGGGCTTGCCAGTGGAGTGCTGGCTCAAATGCTAGGTCCTCAACCCAGACCAGTCACGTATTCTTCAGTACAGTTGTATGCTGTCCTTCTGGGGACTCCTGGATGTATGCGTGCGGTGGCTGCTGCAGGAATCATTGTTGGGAAATGCCGAACCATAGTTCTGGGACTATAGCAGATAAATTGGGTGCATCCACAGCAGATTTGTATAAGTTGCAACATGCGTTGCGGTCCTCTGTGACGGCATTAGGGAAAAGACAATGGCTAATATCAGACGTGTTTCCTCGGTGGGAGGAGATGAATGAGCAAGACCACCGATTAATAGTAGACCCTTTAGGGGTATGTGAAGGAATACATGCCCTTAGTTGCATTCAAGCCCAACTTTGGCTACAAACAGTAGCTGCATCCCTCACAAGGGAAGGAGAGAATGGTATGCTTCCTGCAGAAATCTGAAACTTGATATGGGAAAAGAGTACTGTATTTGAAGGGAAATATCCAGCTTGGTGGCAAATGCTTAATTTTCCCATTCAATAAGGAGCAAAAAGTGATAACTGCTCTCGTTCTCACTATTCAAGAAGCACAGGTCTCTACAATCTCTCCTAGTGTGCCTCTAGGCCGGGTCCATGGGGATGTTACATTACGTCCTTTGGAACACAGGGGATGGGCACAGCACATTCGTGATAAGTGGAACACTATAGATTTAGCCACCTGGATGGGTTGGGGTCAATTAGGATTTGTACGTGAAGGTAATGGCCTACAAACTCAAGACATTTGTTTAGCCATGGAACACAGTGTTTGTCATGTTGGGGTGCAGACCCAAAGTGCAAATGAGAAGGCAACTTTGGTCTCTCCTGGAAAGGGTTGTCTATGTTTGCGCAGTCAGGGCAGCACTGTTATACTTGATGGTGCAATGTTGTATCACAATAATAGTTTAAATTTGTGCATGTGTAACTGTACAATGATGAAGGGATGTGGCTACAATTATACAAGCCCCGTAACAACTCACCAGTTACTCCAGGGAGATTATTCATGGATTCAAGAATTATCACCAGTACCTACTGGAATGCATCTCAGGTCAGTGAAAGAATGATTACACCATGAGCAGTTGCGGACATTACTCCAGAAGGTCAAAGAAACAGGGAAAAGTACCCTGATGACTGCAGAGCATGATACACAACAGAGTCAAGCGATACTTGAAAGAACCAAAAAGAGACGCGGAGCATAAATGGTGGGAAACTTTGTTTGGGTGGTCTCCCACCACTTCTGGCTTGTATGATTGTTTGCTGCATGCTGTAGGGATTCTGTTCTGTGTGATCATTGTGTGCTTTGCGCTCTCCTTGGGACTGTGTATAAAATTGTGGAGGCTGGCTGCTTGTCTTGAAAGATGGCATGTGATGGGATAGCTCACAGCACCGGAACCCTGCAATAATGGGATATAGGCTCTTCAGGAATGCTCAGCACGACCTACAAGAGCACAGGACATGTCGTTCAGGCTTCTCCCTGCTGGTCAGCCCTGATGTTCCAAAACAAAACCAAAAGTCAAGAGGAACGTGCCGTAGCTCAATTTGTTTTGTCAAAAGTTGAAACTACAAACTGACAACAGCAAGATGGTGGTGAGGTGGCCAAGAGGATTCAGTGCTAATCTATTCTGCCTCCAACCCCATCCTCCTCAAAGACACTCCTGTTTCTGGCTCAAGACCCACCTGGAAGGAGTGTGTTGGGGCAGTGAGAGTCCTGCAGTTCCTGTCCCTACAGGCAAGCCTTTTCAAGCTCCTTCTCAAAGCTGGCAGCAGCTTCCTCTCCGAGTCAGTCACAACAAAAGCCCAACTTCCCTGGAGGCACATCTCTGGGGAGTGAGCTCTGGCACAGCAGATCTGCTGGTGGCTGGGACATGCATGTCGCTGTGGGATGTCCTTTCTGGAGCATGTGGGATGGCCAGAGAAGCTGGAGACCAGCATGGGGGATGCGCGCGTGTCCTGTTGCCACTGAGCTGAGCTGAGTTGTGCCATCTCCTTCCCTGATGGGAAGGACAGAAGAGGGAAGAGTGTGTGTCAGCGCTGGGTGGTCGTGTCCGTACATCTCGTTACTGAACGGGGAGAAGGGAGGGTGCAGTGGCATGGGGCAGTGAAAGAGGCTGGCTGAGCCCCCTGCTCCAGCACCTGGGTGGCGACATGAGAGCTATTCAGACATCTGCCTGATGCTCAGACAGCTCTGCCAGAGACCCCCCCGCCATGGTAAGGTCAGTCCTTCATCCACCCTGAGCGCAACCTCGGGGGAGAGGACAGTGCTCTCAGTCCAGGCTGTGCTCGAGCCTTGGCCTGATTTGTTGGCTGGAGACAGGCTGAGACTAGAGACAGAGTGGGATGTCCTGGGTCACAGTCGCAGCTGAGCTGCTGACGGGAGAGCAGGGTTCGGCAGCAGCAAGAGCTGGCAAGAGGGGCAAGAGGCCCGAAACCACTTGTGGGGTTGCAGGAGCAGGCCTTCCCCTTCTGTGCAGGGGCGGAGGGCTGCAAGGTGCTGCAGCTGGGCTGGCCGGGACAGTCTGGTGAGCGAGTAGGTTTGGTAAGGGAAGTGGGGAGGACTGAGACATTTGTGCTGTGAGCTGGTACCGAGGGACTAGGGAACACAAAAGCAAAGTCTGTTTGCAGTCTTCAGCATGATGTTCAGCACACACTGAGACACAGGAAGTTCCATCTGAAGAGAAGGCAAAAGTTCTGGACTGTGAGGGTGACCGAGCACTGGCAGAGGTTGCCCAGAGAGGCTGTGGAGTCTCCCCCCTTGGAGAGATTCAAAAGCCGTCTGGGTGGGGTGCTGGGCTGCAAGCTTTAGGGGACGCTACTAGAGGAGGCCCCAGGTGGGGCTGGCCAGGGACATAAAGGCCTGTTAGTGCCCTCAGGGCCCTGACAAACTCGGCGGTCATCTGGATCACAGCAACTCCATAGGTCATCAGCAACCAGGCAGCTGGGCAGGCATTGTGATGTCCTCAAGGGCATCAGAACATTGCCCCAGCCAAGGTGACAGATTTGGGGCAGAGGAGAGGGAGGACAGGAGAGAGGACATGGCTGGTGCCTTGACGGTGAGGTCACTCCTGTCTCAGCCATGTGATAAGGCAGCAGCAGGCAGGCAGCAGGGCAGCTGTTGGGAGGTCACCCAAGGCATCCGAGAGCTGGCCTGGTTGGATCAAAGAGCCCTGACCCCATCCTCCATCACTGCTGCCGGTTCTTCTCCTCCTTGAACCCTTTCCCTAAGCACAGAGGCCCAGAGACCTTTTGGGGAAGACTGAGGCAAAGGTGGCACACAGTAGCTCCGCCTCATTGCTTTGCTCTCCTTAATTCAGCCACCCTATTCAGCAAGGTACCAGTATTTTCCAGTTCAGCCTGCACATTTAGCAGAGGAAGCTCTTGTCCTCGACGTCCCTCGCAAGCCTCAACTCCAGCTGAGCTTTGGCCTTCTTGACACCATCCCTACACACCCGGGGCTTATTTCTGTATTCCTCTGCTCCTTGCTTCCACCTCCTCTCTGCTCCCTTTTTTGCACTGCAGTTCCATCATGAGTTCCCGGCTCAGCCAAGTCAGTCGCCTGATACCTCTGTTTGTTTGCCTGCCTATCAAGGTGCAGCCTTCTTGTGCTTGGAGGGTGCCGCCCTTACACACCTGCCAGGTTTCTTAAGCTCCTTTGCCCCTCAGGCCTGCTTCTATGGGACACCCCAATCAGTTCCCTGACAAGGGTGAAGTCTGCTCGCATCAAGCCCACGCTCTGCACTCTGCTGCTCTCCTTCCTTGCTCCCCTCCGGCTCTTGAACTCCATTATTTCATGGGGGCTACAACCAAGGCAGCCACGCACTGTCATGGCCACTCCCTACTGGTCTTCAGCTTCCATTGCTAGTCCTTGCGATCCACAGTATTCCCTTCACACCCCCAAAAGCCAAGTACTCAGTGCAACAAACCTGCACACGAGAGTTGAGGTCCCTTCTTGCAGCCAGGCCTGGCAGCAGGAGAGGGAGGCCCTGGCTCCACCCCCTTCTGCCTCAGGAGGGCTACACCAGCTCTTCCCACCTCCCTGGAGTGTCCCCTTGTCACCAGGGGGTGTGCTGCCAGGCAGGGGCTGACTCCACTCCTCTGACTGGCTCCTGCAAAGAGTAGGAGGTCCCTGAGCCATCGGGACCACAGCTGCCGACAAATAGTTATGGCATGACCTTGGGAGAGAGCTGCCCTGGCAGCAGGCACTGACACTCAACCCCTGACTGCTGAGCTCTTGTTTTGGGGCCCCTCTGGACATTCACATGCTGCAAATGGCAGAGTTCACACCAGGCCAAGGAAATAGCCACAGCCCCTTGGAGCTCTGGTTTAATGCACAGGAAGACAATTCTGTGAGGGCCGGGATGGCTGGCACTCACTGGTACCTCTGCTGTTGGCTCGGCAGGTGGCTCTTCTCTCCAGAGCTAAGGAGCAAGAAAGGAAGAGGCTCAGTGGGATGCACAGGCAGAAAGGCAGAGAAACACTGCAGGCGGTTTCAGGCCATATATTTGTGGGTGTGCGTCTGATGGCATTTCCATACTCACTGGGCTGTGATACAGGCCCCTGGCTCTACCCAAAGTCCTTGGAGCAGTTGGTCAGGCTGAGGCTGAGCCTGGTGGGGCCAAGACTGGGCGGGAAACCCATTCCTTGGCTTGAGCATTCAGCATTCAGCATTCCGGGGGAGGTTTGAAAAGGGGCAGACAAACATGCCTTTGTGTTCAGTTGCTCAAGACTTCCATGTCCCACACTGTAATCCTATTTGGAGTGCCCAACAGCTGCCCCTTGGAGGGAAGGCATGTCTGAGGCATCCACCTCCAAGGCAGTGCTGGGCATTTGCTTGGGGCTGCAGAGAGGGGCATGGGATCAAGGTCTAAGCCAGGTCAATCCCAAGTCACAACAACTCCTATTCAAACCAGTGGCTCTGGGATTGGGATTCTGACACCTCGGTGGGTCACTACCCCTGCACGCTCCCAGGCTTTGCCTGGAGCTGGCACACACTTACTCCGTCTGCTGTGCCCCCAGCCTCTCGGCTGCTCTTTTCTGCTCCTCGTCTATGCGGGAGAATAAAACATTGATGGTCACATCCTCATCTGGTGCCAGGCGGTACTGGAGGACATCCTGAGAAGGCGGCTTTTCTTCACGCAGCTTCCCAGCACTCTCCTCCTCTTTCCCAGCTGGGGCTAGGGATGAGCCCGACTGGACCCTTGACTGGGTTTCACTTCTCTGCTGAACCTGCAAGACAAGTCAAGGAAGGTTTTAGCCCCACTTCCGAGCACGCTCAGAGGCTCTCTACAGGCACCAAGAGAGCAGCCAGTGCCTGCAGGATCTCTGCTGTCACCAGACCCCTTGCTCTGGCCTGGCCTCAGGCACCCCTGAAGGCACGTTGCCACTGTAGCTACAGAACTGGCAGGGTCACTGCAACATACCCTAGCTATGTCACAGCCTGACCAGGTGTCACTGCTGCTTCCCACGGGCACTTCTCTCTCAAGCTGGGATCTCCCGAGGCAACACAAACGAGGGAAGGGAATTGTGACTTGCAGAGCAGGACACCTGCCCTGCCTTCATCGCAGGCAAAGAGTGGGGATGGGGTTTAGCAGGGCTCGTTCTTCCTACAGGGCACAATTGTCTCACAACTGTCTCCTCTGCCGCTTGACTTGAGCCATCCAGTCAGCAATCTTAAGCTAATATTTGCAATACTAAGCCTCAACTCCCTTAAGCAAACACAGCCCACAACTTTGCACAGGGGCTCTTTTCTACCTAGAAAGCAACCTCAACATGCTCTCAAGGGGAAACTGATGCATCACCAGGGCATCACTACAGTTCCCCATTGGCCCCCCCTCTCCCACCAGGAGCTCACTCCTCACATCATGGATGAGTGGAAGGCATTGCCAGTGCTAGAGCAGAACTCCAAAATGAAATCCTCCCACCGGGCTCAGTGGCTCAGAGCACACAGTCCTCACAAAGGAGGGGAAGGAATTGCTGTTGGCTGAGCAGGAGCTGGGAAGGCAGCCCTGCTGTGGCGTTCAGCACGCCACACCAAACAACCCTGAGTGCCCCTGCTGACCTCAGGTTGCACCATCAGCATCAGTGCTCATGGCCTCGCCTGCTGCTTCCCTAACCCCCAACAGCCCAGCAATGGGCCTTTCATACCACTGGCACTTCTCTTGGACCACGGAGCCCATTCCTGGGCGTCCTTGGCCTCTTATGGATGCTTCTGCAAAAGAGCTCCAGAGGGAATACGGGGGTCTTCTTCAAACATGCTCCTCTGTCTTCAGTTGCCTTGCTTGCCTTTTCAGCCAAACCCACAGGAAAGGAAAATCTTCCTGGGCGTTCAGATTTTAGGAAAGACAGGACTCCCCTGCCTCGCTCTTTGGCAGCAACAAGGCACCTCCAACCTGGCTCCCTGAGGAACCTGCAAGGCTCCGCTGCCCTGGAGCAGAGGAAAGGCTTTTTCTGTCGGAAGGTTTACAAAGTACCTGGCTCCTCTCTGGCTCTTCCTTTTCTCCCTTGCCTTTCAGGCCTGCCCTTTCTTTCTTCTCTTTTGGCTTAGCTGAGGAGTCCCAAAGATCTCTTTGCCCCTGCACAACAGACAGAAAGGCTGCGTGCTGCAGGGCCACAGAAAAGACACAGCAAGGAGCACTACTGGCATCTGTTTCTTTCCAGGGCCAGAAGGTAATTTCTCTCTCTCTGCAGCCCTTTGTCTTGAGCCTTTCTCTGGGCGCTCTTAGGCCCTAAAGCTAGTTCTGGCCAGACAGAAAATCCCTGCTTTCTTCTGACCAGGGAGCTAAATAACCACTCAGAGAAACAGAAGGTGCCCTCCTTCCATCCCTGAAAGGCCCAGCAGGTGCACTTCCACGAGGAACAGGGCCAAAGAGGGGCTTTTGATGTGATTCCGGAGAAGGCAGTAGTGACCAACGCCTAGAGAAAATAGAGCCTAGCCTGCGCCTTTTAAAGCAAGCCCCTGAAGAGGCCAATCCAAGGTCTAATGAACACTTAGGAAGGAGGCTTCCATACCCGCGGCCCATAGAACTGCACTTTTCTACAAGCCCATGTGGCACAAGGAGGACCTCAGTCACTATCACCTACCTGTCCTGCCCTCTCCCCGCTTTTACTGAGAGGGCTCACAGCGGGGAGTCTGGCTTCAGCACTTGGCTTCCTCCTGCCTTTCTCCACCTTCCTTGAGGAGCTCCCTCGGATGGCTGGCAGCACGCTGAAAACACACATCACGGGGAGGTGGTGTGAGCACAGGGGCAGTTTGCTCCCCAGCCTGCACTCACAAGCTGGCCACCTGCCTCTGCAGCACAAGACAGTTGTGCAGGGGAATGACGTGCGTTCCAATACATGTGTTCTCTGTGCCACAGAGACAGAGATCACCCCTGGCTGAAACACCCCGGGCTGCACAACATGCCCACAGAAATGCTCCGGATGCCCCCACATCCAGGCTCTCTCTTGATGCAGCCAGGACTTGTGGCGCCACGTCATGTGCAAGGACAGGCTCCGAGAGACACCAGTACGCCCCTTCCTGGCAGTTACGTTTATCACTGCTCAGTGGTCCAAAATACTCTGTGGTTGGGGATGGGAAATGTTTTTTCACTGGGGACTCAGTGTCAAGAATGGAGCAAGTGATCAGGGGAGGAAAGCACACTTGCCATTTACCCATCCCTGCCACTCTCTCGTGCCAGGCATAAAAGCAGGCTGTAATACAAAAGAAGAGCTTTCCCAGGAACTGAGTCAACCTAAAACACTAGCAACGCAGCCTGCTCTCTCCCTTTGTCTCTGCAGTCCTCCATCACTCCTGTCCCACATGGAAAGCCTCCTGTGAGTGTCCAAAAACTGCCTGGTGGGTGGAAGGGCTATCTGAGCCGATCCAAGGGCACAGACATGCAAGCCTGCTGCTCTCTGTCCCGTGACAGCTCTCCGGAAAAGACCCTCTTTCCCTCATGCTGCTGGGGGCAGAAGGAAGGGCACTGCCCAAGGGGAAGCAACACTTGTTTTTGGAGATATTCACCTGAGGCACTCCCCTTCTTCAGCAGCGTTCCTTGCTCCCATCTCTTCCACCTGACTCTTCTCTGCCTCCTTGTCGAGACTGCTCGCTGCTGCTCGAAGCGCCTGCAGCCTTTGTTTGGAAACCATCCTGCGAGAGCAGGGACAGAGTCTCTCTCACGCTCTGGAAGGAGCGGAGCCCTCCTGTCTCTCAAAGGCCCTGTACACACACACTCCCAATTGGACTGAGAGCCCCCAGCGCCGGACAAGTTGTTGCTACTTGGTTGAGGATGCTGAGAGGCACTTGCCAGCAAGCTCTACCCCAGGCATTTCTCATCTGCCCAGAGAAATCCGAGGCTCCTGGGGCACTTCAGCCCCACCACCCAGCAATGTGGCTTCCTCACCCTGCAGGGGGATCACTGCCATCCAAATGCCACAAGGCTTTGCTGCAGCTGGGGTACACGTACCTTTGCAGAGAGCTGCCGCTGGCCTTGTCCTCTGGAGATGACTCGCCTTTATACTCCTCCCACTCCTCCATCATCCAGCAAGTGAAGGAATCCTGCACATGCGCAGAGACTCTCATACAACCTTGAGACTGCGCAGTGCTGCTGCCCAGCCCACAGATCCACAGGCAACTTCCCCTAGGAGCGCTCCGCAGCAGCGCTACAGCCCATGAAGTGACCTCCACACGCTCTCAGGGGCATGCTAGAGCATGACCAGGGCATCACTGCAATTTCCCCATTGGCCCCCACTATCCCACCAGGGTCGCACTCCTCACCTCAGCAACAAGCAGAGAACATTGCCACTGCCAGAGCACAACTCCAAAATGAAACCCTCCTTCCGGGCTCAGCGGCTCACAGCCCACAGTCCTCACAAGCCCTACTGAGCTCAGCCTTCACCCTCAGAATCACACACACTCACGTCATATCCCATCTCTTCCGATGGCTGCTGCTTTTTCTTCTCCTCCTCATCTATGTGGGAGAAGTAGAGGAACACTGTCATCTCTTCTTCTGGCCCCAGGTGGTAGATGTACACTTCCTTAATGGTGGGCTTTCTCTCTGCAGGACGATCACCAGCCCTCTCGGGTAGGCGGAGGTCAGGCCGCAGGTTTGTCAGTGTTTGCGACATCCGCCGAACCTGCATTGGCATCAGAGCAGGCTTTGTATGCTGGGTCTCCCCTCACTTGGATGCTCTGAACATGCCACACTAGAGCAGCCGGCACCTGCAGGAGCCCCCCTGGTGGGGCCGCAGGTACCCCAAGGCAGGAGAAAGCCCTTGCTCAGGCAGGGACGCTCCAGCCGTAGCTGGACAGCCAGAAGCTGGACAACCAACTCCACACAGCCCTCAGGGCACGGCCCAGCCTCACCAAGGCTCCACAGTGATGCCAGACAAGCTTTCTAGCTCAGTCACACATCTCTCATGGCCCAGCTAAGGAGGGGAGGAAACTGCTGTAGGCTGAGCAGGAACTATGAATGCAGCCCTGCTGTGGCGTTCTGCACATCAAGAGTGACCCCTGGTTGTACCATCAGCATCAGTGCTCATGGCCTCGCCTGCTGCTTCCCCAACACCCAACAGCCCAGCAATGGGCCTTTCATACCACTGGCACTTCTCTTGGACCACGGAGCCCATTGCTGGGGCTCCTTGGCCTCTTACAGATGCATCACCAGGCACCTGTGACAGGTTCCTGAGCTATCTTCCGGGTTCAGCTTCCCTGGAGTAGAGGAAAGGCTTTTTCTGCCTGAAGGTTTACAAAGGCTTCCGGTACCTGGCTTCTCTCTGGCTCTTCCATTTCTCTCTCTGCCTTCAGTGCCGCCTTTGCTTTCTTTTCCTTTTGCTTTCCCGATGATTCTGGGAGTCTGGCTTCAGCACTTTGCTTCCTCCTGCCTTTCTCCACCTTCCTTGAGGAGCTCCCTCGGATGGCTGGCAGCACGCTGAAAACACACATCACGGGGAGGTGGTGTGAGCACAGGGGCAGTTTGCTCCCCAGCCCGCACTCACAAGCTGGCCACCTGCCTCTGCAGCACAAGACAGTTGTGCAGGGGAATGACGTGCGTTCCAATACATGTGTTCTCTGTGCCACAGAGACAGAGATCACCCCTGGCTGAAACACCCCGGGCTGCACAACATGCCCACAGAAATGCTCCGGACGCCCACATCCAGGCCCCTTCCTGGCAGTTATGTTTATCACTGCTCGGTGGTCCAAAATACTCTGTGGTTGGGGATGGGAAATGTTTTTTCACTGGGGACTCAGTGTCAAGAATGGAGCAAGTGATCCGGGGAGGAAAGCACGCCTGCCATTTACCCATCCCTGCCACTCTCTTGGGCCTGCCACAAGACAGCTCTTCAGATGAATGAAAAGGCTTAAAGGGAACCAAATCATTAGCAGACCCTCCTGCTCTGTATCCTGGCTGGCAGGAGAACTGCAACTTCACTTTGCCTTGCAAAGCAATGTCCTTTCCATTCAAAGAAAGAGCTCCTCCCTGTTTAATCCTTTCTGATTTAGTACTCAGTGGCCATTGCAAAGAGCCCAGAGAGTGGCACAGAGCTCAGACAAACACCTGCTCTGTCTGAAAGCCATTCCAAGAGCATTCAGTCTTTCCGTCATCCTTGGAAAATGGCTGTGCATCCCCAACCTTCTTGTCACCAAGAAAGAAAGGCTGCTGCTTACTTACCTCTAGAGGGCATGAGAAAAGGGTCCTGGTCTCCCAGAAGCTACGTTTGCACTGACTTGCCAAAAAGCCTGTACTCTGGAGGCAGAGTCAGGAGAACCATGAAGCGAACCCGGGGGTCTCCCAAGAACTTGCTGTGTGCTGGCCATCCAGCAAGGGAGCAGAGGTCATTGTGGCGTGTGGTCAAAGGCCTTCAGAGTTACCATCAACACTGTCTCCAAAGGAGACACTGTCTCACTCAAACAACAAGAGTACAGGGTCACCCTCAGCCCTTTCTCCAAGTGCCTCACCTGCCAGGAGGAGCTTTGCCCTTGCCTGTGTCTCCCTTTCCTTTGTCCACGTGGAGAGCAGGCATTCTGGGTGGAGGAGGCTGCTCTCTGAAGAGCAGGTGGTTGGCAGGGAGATTTCCTGCAAGCAGGAGACAAGAAAACACTTCAGGACAGCACTGTGGACTCCTTCTGAGCAGGAATGAGATGCAAATCTGCTCAAGCAAGCCTGTGGTAAAACTGTGAGGCCTCAAGCTGATTCCTTTGAAGCTTTGTTTTCTGGGGGGGTCTTAGGCCCTTCTGGGCACTGCCGCCTGTCCAACTTTCCGCTTGTACTGTGCCACAGCATTTCTTGGGCTATTCATTTTCTCATGCTCTGTCCCAGTCACATGATGCAAAAGGGGACTTGCTGGGATGTGCCAGTGACCAGAGTCCCTTGAGAGGTAATCATTGCACACGAGGGAACAGAACTTTGCATCTGCCCACTCCTCTCATAGTGCCTACAAGTCCTCTGTTGACAGAGTCAACCCAAAGGCGTTGTTTTGGGGATGATGATGAGAAATGAAGAAAGAAAGGTTACTCCTTGCTTTGAAAATGAAAGGAAGCCTTGGCACAGGCTCCTAGACTTGTTACCATCTACTCGGGGTGACTTTTCCCATCAGATGAAAACACATTGGTTCCCTGAGATGGGCCAGCTGTTCTCAGGACCCCCATGGAAATGGGGGCAAGTTTAACTCGGAGGTAGCCACTGCAGGTAGGGGTGCTGGGCTGCCCCAAGGTCTTGTTCCCTCCGGAGATTGCCCATATTGCGGAAGCAGTGTCACCTCTAGTGCCTCATGCTACCTGAGGCCACCTGGGCACTGCCACCTGGGCTCCTATGCCCTACCAAGGAGCACAGGAGGAGGAGAAGGCACAAAGCCCTGCCACGAATCAGCTCTTCCACTACCTTGCTTGCCCCTGGAGTCAGCTTTTCTCCTCTCCTCTTCCCATGTGGGCTTCACAGGTGCCGCGGGCTTCACGCGGGGTTTTCTAACTACCCTCTCAAGCTTGTACCTGGACACAGGAAAAACACAGCAGTGTGAAGGGAGGGCAGCCCGCTTCCTTTGCACCTTGGGCAAAGAATGGGGACGCAGTGGCACTGCGGAGCTACTGTGAAGTCCACCCTTTTCCAAAGCAGAAGATGCAGAATATGCCACATCCTGGAGGACTCCATTAGCAAGCTGAGTAACATCAGGAAGTCCTCCAGTGCCTGCAGGGGCATCAGCTTCCCCATCCTCCCTGGCAGAAAGCTCATTTTCACCTCCCTCCCCTGTGCTGCCATGGCAGACCATCTGCCATCTCCTGTGGCAGCCAGGGGCTCACAGGCAAACATACTCACTCTGGAAAGACTATGACACGGCCACAAAGGGTGAGAGAAGCAGCAGTTTTGGTGCCCGACAGGACTGAATCCCTCATCTCTGGCATCTGCAAGGTGAGAGACACAGGGGAGATGATGCCAAGAAAACGAGGTCCGTGCTCACAAGGGCAGCACACTTTCCCATGGCTCAGAGAAGAACCTGCCTCTCAGAAATGCTGAAACAAAGCACTCGCTTCCTTACAGCAGCCCCTCAGTGCTACAGCAAAGCAACTGGAGGGAAATAAACGAGAAAGGGCAAGCACACTGTCAGGCTTTTTGCAAGGCTGACAATCCAGAGACTCAGCCCAGGGACCAGGTCTTGCCTCATGCCGAAGGCCACGGAGGCAAGCACAGCGGAAGGCATTTCACTAGCCAGGCTTCCTGGCTGCTGTGGTTTCCCTGCTGGCTTCAGCTGACGCCTCCTGAGCTGAGAACAAAGGCGTCACACGTGCCCTTAACCCCACAGTCTCTCCTAGCATTCAAATGGCTGCCTCTGCACCCTGGAGGAATAGAGGCACTCAGCCCTTCCTTCCCCTTTGCACAGCGGGTGACAACTGTGAGGGCCAAGCCTCTGGTGGGTGTTCAAGGAGCAGCTGAGGGCCCTGCTCTGGGACCCACTGGAACAAAGGCTGGAGAACAGCCTTGGCCCAGAGAACAGCCTCAAAAGACACCACGGACTAAGACAGAAGGAAGAGACAGAGCTGGGAAGCAGGGCACGGCTCGGCTGCAGCACAAAACCATGGCTTTCTGGGAGGAGACAAATCTAAGGGGAAAACAGACCGCAGACCTGCCCTTTTCTTTGAATTTGTCCCTCACCACACTGGAATGGGATCCTGGGCAGGAGGGAGCTTTGCTTTGACCCAGGACAGAAATCCCCAAAGTCTTCTATGTCACCAAGTCCTCTGAATGCCAGAGAAGAGCAGTGCAGGGAGCTGGTATTACTCGAGGCCACGACTAACCACGCGCCCAGAAAGGTCATGGCAGGCCAACCGAAATCCACTCACTCGCCCTTTGCTAGGATTCCCAAAAGATTAGAAGCAGCAGTGGAGAAAGGGAAACCTTACCCGGAGAAGAGCTGCTGTCAGCTGCCCAGTCCCATTTAGCCTTTGCAGAAAGTCTCTGTAAAACCTCATTTTCACGTCTTTTCCTTGAATGACAAGCAGGCCAATGTCCTTCCACACAAAGGCAACATTCTTCCCGCTCTTGAGGCAGCGAGAGAAAAGACACGTGCTCTCTTCTATGCAAGACTCCACTGTTTTCCGAGGAACAGAGATGTGCGAGGCTATGCGAGCATACTTCAGGGGCTCGGCTTGCTTATGACCTAGGAAGCAACACAGCAAGAACACAGTGCCTAACAAAGCAGTTCAGCAGGCTACAACGGAGCATTGGCAGCTTTGAGGTCTTCCCGCAAGACACTGCTACAGAGCTGTCGTCTTTAACCCTGCTGGTAAAGCTCACGTGGGAAGCTGATGCCATGCCTCCCGAGGAGAAGGTCAAAGCACTCTGCAACCGGATGTGCCAAGAGCACAGCAATGCTTCCTTCCCTACACAGGGAGAAAGAAAGGGCCCTAGCCATCTCCTACGAACAAGAGACACGATGGCAGAAGAAGGAGAGGAGAAAGGAGGCCACTTCCCATGATGGGGGAGTGGGTGCCACCACGGCACTTGTGCCCGCACTCAGTGCCTTCCAGGTTGGGAGAGATTTGGCTGTGCCGTGTCACAGGGATTCAAGGAAGAAGGAAAACCCAAGCACTGCCTCGCTCCTCTTTAGATCCTTCCAGTCACCCGCAGCACCCTCAGCAGTGCACAGCAAACATCCCTGCTTTTGGGGTCAGAGGGCTCCTGCTGCCCCACAGGCATCCCCAATGTGCACTACAGCGGCAGTGCTGCTACCACTGACCAGCAATCACAGAACAGCTGCCCTCTCATGGCTTTGCATACACACTACTGTTCCCATCTCTGCTTCAGGGCTCTCTACAGCTGCCTGTGACCTAATTCTAAGGAGCAGGAGAATGGATGCCAGCATTTGCCTTTACAAGCTCCAGCGTGGCACAAACACGAACCAACGGTGTTAACTAAATCTGATGAGAAGCAGCAGCCCCAATACATGTGGCATGTAGCCAGCTGTGAAAGCAAGTCATGCAGAGAGCGAGTGTAATTGTACTGTGCATTAGGATGTCCGGAGTAGTCAAAAAACAATCTGAAGCTGTTCTCAGGGCCTGGTGAAGGAATTCCAGATTTCTAACAGTCACTGCTGAACAGCACTTATGCACACCCCAAAGATGCCCCAAGGGGAAGCCAAAGTTTCAGCCTGTCTTCTTACCAGGAGCATAGGCGTTATCATCGGAGAGGCCCTGGACCTCCGCGATATTCTTTGACAGGCGGAACAGGGGTCTGCGCACAGTCAGAAGACCACGCTTCCCACCACCAACAATCTGTTCCGTAACAACATCGAAGGTCCCAAGGCGAATAATTCGGACTCCCTGAAAACAAGAAGGAAGAGAAGAATGAGGAGGCTCTTCGGTGGACAGGCTGGTGACTTGTCAGGGCATGGGGATGGTGCTCGGTGCCTTTCCCTACTCCTGGAAAGCTTTGGAGAAGCCTTGCAGAAGGTCTTGTGAAGACCTTTCCCGAGGTTTTCACCCCTCTCCTCTTCACCCTCTCAAAAATACAAGTAAAAGCAGAGAAGCCGTCCCTTTGATACATAAGAGCCAGAAGAAGGGCTTCCTGGCGAGGCCCAGGAGGGCAGACCCACCTGGTTCAGCATCAGCTGCCGTACAATGTAGTCACACACACCTTCCCAGACAGCAAGGGTCTCTGGAAAAGAAGGGAAAGACACACCATGCTCTGGGTGAGCCGGCTCACAACCATTCAGCACGTGCCTAACCAAGGAGAGGCGGAGGGCAGGCATCATCAAACAGCACCCCCTCCCCAAACTAACCCCATTCCTCACAGGGGCCGTCAGGCTAGAACCTGTCAACTGACCCCAGCCGAGGTCGGGACCTGAAACAGAGCCATTAGGCATGGAGATCATGCTACCGGACATCCACAGTGTGTCTCCTAGATCAAAGCCTGCTCTGCCAGGCTGGAGGTACAAGGAGAGCCAGTGGGAAGGACTCGAGGCAGTGGCTGGGCTCCTGGACAGAAAGCCCCACTGAGCTGAGGAAAAGTGCAAGGGTTCATTTCTAGCACAGCAGTTTCCTGCAGCCTCTCCAGAGCCCAGCAGGAGCTGCAGGACCCCTCAGCCTTCTTCACACAGCTCTCCTTTCCTGACAAATGCAGCTCTCACACGGTGAGCCCCTCCCTAGGGATATTGGCAATGGATTTCCACCCCAGCGAGAGGATGCTGCTGTGCCCGTGGGAGTCCGGGGGCTCAGGGCATCCCCTGGAGGCTCCCCTGTGGGGCCAGCTTCCCCATACGGCATCCCTGCACACGCAGGCTCTGCGTGGCCACCCAAGCAGCTCCACCTCCTTCCCACACCAGGATCTCAGGTGGGTGATCCCCACTGTGAGGCCAGCAGCGACCCTCGGGGCAGGGACTTCTGCCTGGGGTGCCCCAGGACAGCAGGGGCAGCATCAGGGCCAGGAGCCAGGAGTCCTGTGGCCACACTGGCATCTGAGCCAAAAGGCACCATCAGTCAGACCATCAGACCATCCAGCCTCTCCCCGGCCCCCGGGTTTCCACAGCCATGTTCAGAGTTAAGGATCTCTGCGACAGCTCCTGGGAACGAGCTCCTGAAGTCTTTACCCTGGGCGGGGAGTGTTGGCACCCTCTGCCCACGCCGTGTCCCGTGGCCAGCCTCCCAGAGCTCCATCTTGGTCCTCCTCGCCCTGGGTCAACCCCACAGTAGGAGGTGACGAGGAAACAGCTCCTCTCCTCCTCCTCCTCCTCCACACTTCACCACAGCCCCACGCTGCCTTGGCCTCCCCGCCACTGAGGCTCCGTGGCTCCTGGCAGCAGAGTGGTGCCGAGAGCAGTCCCAGCGTCTGGGCTCCCTCGGGCTCACCGGGACGTGTGGGGAGAGGCCAGGGTGGCACGGGAGAGGGGAGCTGTCACTGTGACCCGGGATGTCCCCTGTGACCACTGCTCGTGTCACAGAGGGGGCACACCCGCCTCCCCCCTGGCGCCAGGGCCCCTGGGGGGCCAGGGCTGGCCCTGCAGCAGGCAGGGGCTGCACAGGGTGGTTGCAGGGCTGCCCCTGCCCCCACCCAGGGGCAGGGATAACCCAGACGGGGGTCCTGGCCGGGCCGGGCACTGCGGCTGCGCTCACCCCAGCCATGGCTCGCACACAGGAAACCTGGCTGGGAGGGAGGGCAGTGGGCACTGCCCCATGCTCGCCCCACCAGGACACAGTGGAGGTGGCTGCTGCCACCGGGGCAAGGAAGCGCTGACAACTGACTGCAGGGAAATGTCCAGCAATTACTTGGCAGGGAGCAACAGCTCCTTCTTGGCACTTGAACAAACGGTCCCTCCCCTGGCCCGTCAGCTTGTTCCGAAAAGTTGCAGGGAAGCACTGTTCAGCGCTGTTAACCTGGAGACGTGCTTGAGACCTAGTGCCTGCAGTGCATGGGCGGGCTGCGATGGGGCCTGGGAGCCAACGCTCCCCTTGGGAGACGTCACCTGGAGACACTCGACTGTCTCTGTGGAGGGGTCCTGAGGGGCTGTGAGCACCCTCCAGCCAGGCACAGCCCTCACCACGGGGATGGCACTGAGGAAGGGCCACTGCTGCGGCAGGGGCTGCCAGGAGAAGGGGCGCAAATGCTGGGGGCTCCCACGGGCCAGAGATGGCCCAGGCCGGGCCAAGCCTTCCTCAGAAGCTGCTGGCATCCCAGAGGAGAGTCTGGTCTCATCCTCTTGACACCCTCCCTTCACACACTTGTACACGTTGATGAGATCCCTTCTCAGTCTTCTCTTCTCCAGACTCTACAGGCCAGCTCTCTCAGTCTTTCTTCAGAGGACAGGTGCTCCAGGCAGCCCCTCATCATCTTTGTAGCCCTCCGCTGGACTCTCTCCAGCAGCGCCATGGCTCTCTTGTCCTGCGGAGCCCAGAATTGGACACAGTACTCCAGGTGAGGCCTCACCAGGGCTGAGGAGAGGGCAAGGATCACCTCCCTCCACCTGCTGGCAACACTCAATGCACCCACCCCAGGATCCCATTGGCCTTCTTGGCCACAAGGGCACACTGCTGCCTCATGCTTCACTTGGTGTCCACCAGTGCTCCCAGCTCCTTCTCTCCAGACATCCTTTCCAGCAGGTCAACCCCCAGCCTGTCCTGGCCCATTAGAGTTCTTCCTCCCTAGGTGCAGCACCCTGCACTTGCCCTTGTTAAACTTCAGGAGGTTCCTCTCTGCCCACCTCTCCAGCCTGTCTACATCCAGCTGAATGGCAGCACAGCCTTCTGCTGTGTCAGCCACTCCTCCCACTTTAGTCTCATCAGCAAACTTGCTGAGAGTGCACTCTGTCCCTTCCTCCAGGTCATTGAGGAATACATTGAACCAGACTGGACCCAGGACTGTCCCCTGGGGGACACCGCTAACTACAGGCCTCCAACTAGACTCTGCTCCACTGACCACAACCCTCGGAGCTCGGCCATCCAGCCAGTTCTCAAGCCACCTCACTGGCCACTCCGCCAAACCACACTTCCTGAGTTTACCTGGGAGGATGGGATGCGAGGCAGTGTCCAAGGCCTTGCTGAAGTCCAGGCAGACAACACCCACTGCTCTGCCCTCATCTCCCCAGCCACTCATCCCCTCCGAGAAGGCCATCAGGTTGGTCCAGCATGAGGTCCCTTTGGTGAGTCCACGCTGACTACTCCTGACCACCTTCTTGTCCCCCTCCACCTCAGCGCCCCTGCTCTGCCATGGCCCCGCCCCTCCCCGCCCCTCCCCGCCCCCCCCACACTACGCACGCGCACTGCCGCCCCCCGCCTGTCCCTCCTGCAGGTCCCACCCCAGAGGCCCCGCCCCCTCCGGAGCGAATGGGGGAGCGCGGGGTGGGCGGGGCGGGGGTGCTGGAACCGTCACTTCCGGCGCGGGGGGCGGGGCTGTGTGGGCGTGGCCGCCGGCCCTGGTGCCGCTGTGGAGGCCGGGGAGAAGCAGCGGAGCCAAAATGGTTGTTGCCGGCTGCTGCGCCGGGAGCCGGCGGGGTCCCGGGGGCTGGGGCGGAGCGGGGAGCGCGGGGGCCCCGCTCTGGCCGGCGGCCCCGGGGCGGCGGGAGTTGTCCTCCGGGGGAGCCTGCGCGGGAGAGGGAGACGCTGCTGCCGGGAGCTGCTGCCGGCTGCCGTGGCCAGGGACGGGCAGAAAAGAGGGCTGTGCAAAGGGCAGGGCCTGAGCGCCTGCCTGCCTGTGCAGGGCGCTAGCGCCTGTTGGACAGCTTCCTTGTTGCGCTGCCCTTGCTAAGGAGGAAAGTCAAAGGTGGGGCACAAACGGGCTCTGCCCTGCTAGACCGAGGAGAGGGATGCGAGCACCCCCTGGCGTGGAGAGCCTTTTCAGAAGGTTCTCCGGCTGGAGCCCGGGTTTCCTCTTGGTTTCCAATATTCCTCAGCACCAGTGTCCTTGTTCCTTTCTCCCAGGCCCTTGGTTAAACCTCCGGTGTCAAGACCGAGCGTAACCCTCTCAGGGAGGTGTGCATTGCTGTGGGGGGTAGCTAAGCATAGATGGATTTTTTCCTTGCTTCTGCCTTGTGTCCATCCATGTTTGCGGGCTCTGGCTGCTGTAGAAAGTCCAGTTTTCCCCTTTCCTTCCCCAAATTGTGAAGAGAAAATGGATCCTCCTGTGTCATCAAGGTATTTCTCATCCCCCAAGCGTTTGACAAAGGGCCGAATGACGTTCTCACGGACGTTGAGTGCTCTCCTAAAACTGGAGCAGGGTGTGCTTGCGGGTGTTGTTCCCACAGCCAGGTACTGAGACTCTATTTCTCCCTGCAGGCCACCTGGAGACGGTGGAATTGTACTTAGCCTCTGCTGGAAGGCTGATGCTGGCAGGCAGTGCCTGGAGGCAGCTCGACTGAAACTTGTGTTGGGCTAAAGGTTCAACTGGAGGACACAGCAATGTGTTGCCTGCTTGAGTTTGGCCTTCTGAAAAAAACAGAGTACGTGGAATGAGAAGGTGTTTTTATAGGAATAGATTTGCCTTTACCATCTACCCCCCGATAGATTCTGTCTGCCTTTAGTAGTATATTGATGGCAACTCTTCCCTGGGTAGGGTGAAAGGTGCAGTTAAGCATATCAGTTCTGTTGTAGGAAGTTTTTGTGTAGCTGCCGCAGGAGGGAGATAGTCCAGGGGTGATGGTACAGGCTGCCTTTGGGAGCAAAAGCGTGGAGAAGAAGGGATTTTGTTGAAGAAAGCCTGAAGAAGCCTCCGAGGGTTTCCTTGTTGTTTTGAAAGCAGCTAGAAGAGACCTGAGAAAGCGCTTTCAGTCTGTGTTGCTGTAGCAGAACTCTTTGCAAGACTCCAGCTTTGTTTCAGCTGGCAAAATGTTTCAGCTGACCGTTGCCTTCTGCCTAGTGCGGAAGTGTGCAGCTGACTGAGACTTGTGGAAAGACCTGGTTCCTGAGCCCTGCTTTAGCAGCAGGTGATTTAAATGGGTGCCTGTGAGTTGCTTTTCTGTCTTTTATTGCAAATGAACAATTTAATTTATTGTAAACAAACAATTTCTGTAATTCAGAGCAGTGTCCCTGCACGCCAGGGTGCTGTGTGCATCAGGACCATGCCTTGCAGGTGGGCAAGGAGCCCTCAGGCTCTTGCCACCCTGTGGGAGAGGTACTAGCCTCTCAGAGGACTGGGAGGAGGAGGCACAGGTCCCTTGCAAAGTGAGGGTGCTGACCCGTGCCTGGGGCCAGGGCCGTGCAACCTGCTAGGTTTTTCCCAGGGGAAAAACCTTCCGCGTGTTCCTGGGAGTTAATGGAAGTGTCGCTTCTGTTTGAGAACATGAGAGGGCAGCAGCAGGGAGGTGGCTGGGGTTTGTGCTTGTGAGAGGACTTCTGCCTGAGTACCGGATAGGTCAGCAGCAGGAGCAGCATCAGCTAAGCCACTGTGAGGTCCCGTCAGTCTGAGCAGCTGATCAGCAGGAAGAGGGCTGGGAAATTGCTTGTGGGGACACTTCTGTCTCTGCAGATGAGAGGCCAGAAATGCGCTGGCCTTGCAGGGCTGTTCCCTGCTGGGCTGGGGCACTCTGGGGAGGCCTGAGCCGCCCCGAGGCGGCGCTGGGCAGGGGGCTTGTGTGGGCTCCCACTGCCATGGATCCAGCAGGCTGCCTGGAGTCCACTGAGTAGACTCAGCACTGAGTTCACGCAAGCAGGGGTTTGGTTGGTTTGGTTGGGATTGTCTTTCCACACTGAAATAGACTGCTGTTACACTTAAAAACAAGATTTATCAGCTCGTTCCAATGAACCGCACACCACACGCAGCCTTGACAACACAGCTCATGCAGTTGGGTGGTGACTCTGTTCACTTGTGTGGGGACAAGTGCTCTGTCATGAAATATATGTATGTGTGCATATATATATGTATATACACACACATACACACATATTATATATGTTTGCATAGAGACCCCATATGTATGGTGTCTAGGAACTACAGAAGGCATTCCTGATGGTCAGCTGTTTTTATTCTTGGGAGAATAGGGCTTTTCACCACTGCAGAAATAGCCTCAGGCAAATCAGGGGATTCAGGGGTGCCTTGTGGAGACTGTTTGTAGAGTCTCCTTGGCTGGGCGGTAGGATGGAGTTTTAAGCAAATAGCGTGTTGCCATTAAATCAAAAAATGCAAGATAAGGCATTCCAGCCCTAATTTAGAAGCTGTACTAGTGCAAGTGAGGCATGTGGACTATTCAGGGGAGTGAACTAATCTCTCTTGTCTTTCCGACAGGATAAATCATATCGTAACAGAGGATGCACTGCATAGTGGTGAAGAATCAGCTTCAGGGTTTGAAGATGAGTTCTGTCATCAGATGCCCAGTAGACGAAACAGGTAACTGTCTGGGTCCTTTGGATTCCAACTCTTCAGAGTGCTGGGTCTTTGTAAGCAGTCCTTGCTGTTGTCAGCGTGAGGGGATGTAGAGGAGGGAGTAAAGACAAGTTTGTCAGGGAGGGAGGGTTATCTCAATACATGCAAGAAGTAAGCACAAAGATAAATCTAGGTACGAAAGTTCCAGGAAAGTACATTGCTATTGTGGATCAAATGGAAGGACCCAGCTGCCTTTTCTTGCACATAAAAGATCCACAGACTATTGGGACCCGTTGATTTAATCCAGGGTATTGCTTCAGTAACTCAAGCCCAAAGAAATGTGCTGTCTCTCCTTTTAGATAAAAAACCTATACAGATTTGTGTAGCCCTCTTTGCCCTTCCCACTTCCAGCATTGTTAAAACAGCAGTGAATTATGTAGTGGGAATAACATTGCACAACTGCATGTGTTTCGATCCCCCCTTTTTTTCCCCTAAAAAGGCTACTCTGCTCCCGGCATCACGAAAACGAGTGTCTGGGTGGTGAAGAAATCCCGGCGGGTGCGTGCTGAGGGAGAAAGTTGTACTTCTCCCCCAGATCAGTCACCTGAGCCCTTGTCCCTGCGTGCATTTGGCTGGCCAGTGGCCGTGTGTTATGTGAGAACCATCACTTGCCTAGACAGCATAGTGGGGAACCAGCAGACGTGGTGGGGCTCGGCAGGATTGCTTAGGGGAGGTGTGGTATGAGTCAGCCAGAAAATGGGCTGTGGTAGTCTTCCTGATCCCAGAAGAGCTTGTTACCTGCTGGAGGATGGAGACTATTAACAACAACAAAAGTGGCGGGGAGGGGGAAAGAGAAGAAAAAACCAGTAACATCTCTGCCTTCCTTGCTAACTTTATTTTTATATCTCTTTCTTTGCAATTGCTGTTGTTGAAATGCTGGTTGCCAGCCAGCATGGTCCAGGGCAGGGCTCTAAAGAGCTGGAGAGCCAGGCTACAGGCCAAGGTCTCCTTTGGAGCCTGCAGCAAGACGTGCTTGGGAAAAGTTGGCAGTTCATACCCTGGGCCTGTCAGGTCTGCTTGTTAACACCACATCCCCACCACCTGTCGGGGCTCTGCTTGGGCCTTTGGAGGAGCTTGTTGGCAGTTGTGGAGGCTTTGCGGGGACCCCCGAGGTACTAGACGGTGCTTGCTGCTAGCAGGAAAGGAGAGCTAGGCAAGGACAACTGCGGGAGGCCTTGACTTCTCCTGGGAAGTTGTAGCTAGGTGTGGCTGCTGCTAAGGAGCAGCACCTGGGTTGCCCCTGAGGAGAGGGAGTTGGGGCTTTTGATCCAGGTGGCACCACCTTGATTGGGTGGGTCAAGCACCCTGTGAGTCACTGCTAGGCAGAGGCCTCTAGAAGAGCCAGGCCTAGAGCACAGTGAACAGAGGCAGCAGTTTGTGCAGGAGGCACCTTCCATTTCTGGTAGTGGTGTGTGCTTCCTCAGGTGTGGTCATGACATGCTGCAGAGCACCTTCCCCAGTGGCTGCTGGAGTTGCTGCATCACCTGTGTCTGAAGCTTCAACCCAGACAGACCCTCTGACAGCAGATGCAGCTGTAGAGGTGTCAGGCTGCAGGGAGTGCCTGGGGCCTCTCTGTGAGGCCTGGGCTGACAGTCAGCTCTCCTGCAGAAGGTGTGCTCTGGTTGATCAGTTGTATTGGCAGGTAAAGGAGTCAGGCAGGGAGGAAGCCAGTAGGCTGTGCAGCATCCAAGAAGATGAGTAAGAGATGGGCGGGGTATTCTCGGAGACTGTGCAGCTCCAGGAGTCCCCACCCCGCACTGCAATGGAGTTGCTGGAGGGCTCTGTACCGTGTGAAACAGTACATCATAACACTGTTGAAGAAGGCTGGAAAGTGGTCACTTCTTGTAGCAGGAGAAAGGCTCTTGCTCCCCCTCAAGACTTGCCCTTGAGGAACAAGTTTAGTGCCCTGCAGGCTGAGGAGGAGCTGGGCATGACTTCAAGGGAAGCTACTGGCCTGACAGACCTGACAGACTGGCCATGCGGGAACACCCGGAAGAAGTGGCGAGTAATTGTTGTGGGTGACTCCCTGCTGCAGGGGACAGAGGCACCTATCTGCTGACCGACCCTCTTGTCTAGAGAGGTTTGCTGCCTGCCAGGGGCTCGAATAAGAGATGTCATGGAAAGACTGCCAAAGATCTTCTTATACCTCTCCTGAGAGGCTGCATGCTCGATTGGCTCTCTGAAATGCCTGTACACCAATGCACACAGCCAGGGGAATAAGCAGGAAGAATTAGAGATCTGTGTGGGGTTGCAGGGCCGTGATCTCACTGCAGTTACAGAAACATGGTGGGATAGCTCACATGACTGGAATGCTGTCATGGATGGCTCTGTGCTTTTTAGGAAAGACAGGCCAGGAAGGTGAGGTGGTGGAGTTGCTCCTCATGTGAGGGAGCAACTAGAATGTGTGGAGCTCTGCCTGGAGGTGGCTGAAGAGCAAGTTGAGAGCTTATGGGTCAGGCTTAAAGGGCAGGCTAGCATGGGTGACACGGTGGTGGGGGTTTACTGCAGGCCACCTGATCAGGAAGAGGAAGTTGATGAGGCCTTCTACAGACAGCTGGAAGTAGCCTCACGATCACAGGCCTTGGTTCTCCTGGGAGATTTCAACCACCCTGACATCTGCTGGGAAGAGAGCACAGCTAGGCACAAACAGTCAAGGAGGTTCCTGCAGAGCACTGAGGATAACTTCTTGACCCAGGTGGTGGAGACGCTAACAAGGAGAGGTGTGCTGCTAGACCTTGTCCTAACAAACAAAGAAGGTCTGGTTGGAAATGTGAAGGTTGGGGGCAGCCTTGGCTGCAGTGCCCAGGAGATGGTGGAGTTCAGGATGCTGTGAGGAGGGATCAGGGCAATAAGTAAGACCACAACCCTGGACTTGAGGAGAGCTAACTTTGGCCTCTTGAGGGACCTACTTGGAGGAATCTCATGGGGTAGGGTCCTAGAAGGAAGGCAGGTCCAGGAGAGCTGGTTAATAGTCAAGTATCACTTCCTCCAGGCTCAAGAGCAGTGCATGCCTCTGAGTAAGAAGTCCAGCAAAGGGGGCAGGAGAGCTGCCTGGCTGAGCAAGGAACTCCTGGCAAAACTCCAACAGAAGAAGGCAGTCTACAGAATGTGGCAAAGGGGACAGGCCACTTGGGAGCAATATAGGGATACAGAGAAGGCAGAGTTGCTGAATGCCTTCTTTGCTTCAGTCTTTACTGCTAAGGCCAGCCCTGGGGAATTCCAGAGCCTGGGGACAAGAGGGAAAGTCTGGAGAAAGGAAGACTCTCCCTTGGTCGAGGAGGATCGAGTTAGAGATCATTTGGGCAAACCTGACATCCACAGGCCCTGATGGGATGCACCCATGAGGCAGAGGGAGCTGGCGGATGTTATTGCTAGGCCACTCTCCATCATCTTGGAAAGGTCCTGGAGATCAGGAGAGGTGCCTGAGGCCTGGAAGAAAGCCAGTGTCACCCCAGTCTTCCAAAAGAGCAAGAAGGAGGAGGCAGGAAACTACAAGCCTGTCAGCCTCCCCTCCATCCCTGGAAAGGTGATGGAACAGCTCTTCCTGGAGGTCCTCACTAAGCATGTGGAGGACAAGAAGGTGATCAGGAGTAGTCAGCATGGACTCACCAAAGGGACACCATGCTGGACCAACCTGATAGCCTTCTCGGAGGGGATGAGTGGCTGGGGAGATGAGGGCAGAGCAGTGGGTGTTGTCTGCCTGGACTTCAGCAAGGCCTTGGACACTGCCTCGCATCCCATCCTCCCAGGTAAACTCAGGAAGTGTGGTTTGGCGGAGTGGCCAGTGAGGTGGGTTGAGAACTGGCTGGATGGCCGAGCTCCGAGGGTTGTGGTCAGTGGAGCAGAGTCTAGTTGGAGGCCTGTAGTTAGCGGTGTCCCCCAGGGGACAGTCCTGGGTCCAGTCTTGTCCAATGTATTCATCGATGACCTGGAGGAAGGGACAGAGTGCACCCTCAGCAAGTTTGCTGATGAGACTAAAGTGGGAGGAGTGGCTGACACAGCAGAAGGCTGTGCTGCCATTCAGCTGGATGTAGACAGGCTGGAGAGGTGGGC
Organism: Struthio camelus; assembly: GCF_040807025.1. Classification (NCBI taxonomy): domain Eukaryota; kingdom Metazoa; phylum Chordata; class Aves; order Struthioniformes; family Struthionidae; genus Struthio; species Struthio camelus. Next base: position 4,091,297 of record NC_090969.1, on the reverse strand, counting down.
AGAGAGGAACCTCCTGAAGTTTAACAAGGGCAAGTGCAGGGTGCTGCACCTAGGGAGGAAGAACTCTAATGGGCCAGGACAGGCTGGGGGTTGACCTGCTGGAAAGGATGTCTGGAGAGAAGGAGCTGGGAGCGCTGGTGGACACCAAGTGAAGCATGAGGCAGCAGTGTGCCCTTGTGGCCAAGAGGCCAATGGGATCCTGGGGTGGGTGCATTGAGTGTTGCCAGCAGGTGGAGGGAGGTGATCCTCGCCCTCTCCTCAGCCCTGGTGAGGCCTCACCTGGAGTACTGTGTCCAATTCTGGGCTCCACAGGACAAGAGAGACATGGCGCTGCTGGAGAGAGTCCAGCGGAGGGCTACAAAGATGATGAGGGGCTGCCTGGAGCATGTCTCCTCTGAAGAAAGGCTGAGAGAGCTGGCCTGCAGAGCTTGGAGAAGAGAAGACTGAGAGGGGATCTCCTCAATGTGTACAAGTATGTGAAGGGAGGGTGTTGAGAGGACGGGGCCAGACTCTTCACCGTGGTGCCCAGCAACAGGACAAGAGGCAACAGGCACAAGCTGAACCACAGGAAGTTCCATCTGAACAGGAGGAAAAAATTCTGGACTGGGAAGGGTGACAGTGCACTGGCACAGGTTGCCCAGAGACGTTGTGCAGTCTCCTTCCCTGGAGATATTCAAAACCCACCTGGACACGATCCTGGGCCATGTGCTCTAGAGGACCCTGCTTGAGCAGGGGGGTTGCACTGGATGATCTCCCGAGGTCCCTTCCAACCTTGGCCATTCGGTGATTCTTTACTCTCATAGGATTAATTGACTCAGGTGAGGAAGGTGGGATTGGTGGTTAAGGAGGTGGCCTGGTTTTAACGTGCTGCCTGTTATTTCTGCCTTAATACCCACGTTTTCTTTTGGATTGAATGACCTCAACTAAGGATGTTGCGCATGACCATGTTTTCCGCTCCAAATTGAAAGTTGCTGGATGAAAGATGCTGAAAGGATGTTGCTGGCAGTTCAGGGAGCTGGAAGATGCTGCTGCCATGCTCTGTGCATGGCAAGAACTCCTGCTGACCTCAGTGGGATTCAGACCGTGGGTTTCATCGCCTCGGAAGACTCTGTAGCTCCCAGGAGATGGCCCTGCATCAGCCTGACTGTAGGTCGTGCACTTTTTCTGGCCTCCTTTTGTTATAATGGGGTAATGCAACCAAAGTTTCTTTGCGGCAAGAAAGGCGTTTCTTTTCTTTCATTTAACTTGAGAGGAACAGTTATAGTACACTTGTCGATTAATATGAACATTTCCTTTAGCTGGGTACGTTTTCCAAACATAACCAGTCCGACAGCCTGTCATGCTGCATTGCAGGTGCTATAAAGCATTTCAACTCTCAGAACCCTTCTCTGTCTACAGCCGTCTCTTTGTCTTAAGGAGACGGATAAAGCACCAATAGGCTTAGTGATGTTTTGTTCCTTTTTACTTTTAGGCAGGCAGTCTATGCTGTTGTTTGGCAGCATCTGGACCTTTAGGAGAAGCAGCTGAGAGCTGTGAAAGTGCGGACAGACCTGTAACGTGGCTGGATGCTCCTCTGTCACATAAGAGGATTATCTCTAGTTGCCTGATGTGAGGGCTGCCTCTGTGGTCATCTCCCAAGAATGTCTAGCTACTGCTAGCACTTTCCACCTGGGGACCAGGACTGTGTGAGTCTTGAGGATGTGATCAGATGCAGAGAGAAATGCATCCCGTGAAAGAGTGCTTGCTGCTTTGTTCATGAGGTAGAGGCTGGTCTGCTTATGTGCTTGAGGTATCATGTGGAGGCAATGGCTTGTGGTCTGCCTGAGCAAGGAACGTGGTCCAAAGGAGCCTCTGGAAAGGAGGGAGCAGGCTGTGAGCTGGGGAGCTCTTCAGAGAGCTTGAAGGCTGGTCACCTCCTCTAGAATTAACTTTGAAACTGCGATTCATAGCCAGGCTGCTTTGACAGTGCCTGCCCTCACCTTGTCTGAGTGCGTTGTGCTGCTTGTGCTCCAGGCTGACTTGGGCACAAGCCCACCCTGAACTGAAAACTCGGCAGTCCCGGGGGTGTAGCAGTGCACCCAGGCTCATCCCCCTTGCTGAAGGGCTCGGCTTCTTTTCTCAAGCACACCCCGAGCCGAATCGAGCTGTGAGGCTCCTGAGGAGTGACCTTGCATCTCAGGAGCTCTGAAGTCAGGCAGAGGTTAAGGTCTGTTTCTCTTTGTGCAGCTAGGTCTTGAATGTAATCAAAGCAGAAATTATACTTTCGTGTTAAGCAACGGGTTTGTCTTGGTAGGTGTGTTCTGACACTTAGTGCTGTGTGGTTGCTGCACAGTTTTCAGCTGACATCCTGTTTACATGTGCTCCCATGTGTTAGTTTGCAGAGATCCATAGTTATGAGCTCCACAGCAGCCTATTCTACATGCCTCCAGGTTCTCATACCAACTTCCTTGTCACCAGCATCTGGGAAGCCCAGAGGAAGGCACCAACTGTCCTTTATACTCCCCATGCCCATGTATGCTGGGAGGATATGGGAGTCTCATTGAAAGCTCCACTTACAACATTGTTGCAGAGCAGTGCAGCACATGCACCAGTTGTGTTGCTTGCAACTCCAGGCGTATGGCTACGTAGATAAAATATTGAGTTTCATGTCATTTGCCTTTCCCACTTTCATTTTCATTTCTGTGCCCTTGAAGCACCTGAGTGCTGTGCTGTCCCAAGGAACCGGATGCTGTTGTCACTAGGGCACCCTACCGGAATCTCGTATGGTTTGCTTAGGCAGAAAACAATCCTGACAACTTGTGTCTAAACTGTTTTCTGAGTCAAGAGATTGCCTTGGAGCCAGCCTTGCCCACGTTCCCCCACACAGAGGCTTATTAGGCAGATCTACAAATTTCCCTAGGAGAATCACTCCAGGGACTTTGAGATGGCTATTTATAGCCTGACTTAAGCGTATGCAGGCGTGTCACGTACAAGGCAGTCAGGATGTGTGCACTAAAAGCCTACCTCCCAACAGTTTGCCACTGCCAAGTGTAGTGGTTACAGTTTTCAGAAGAGAAATCGATTGAGCGTTTCCATGCCTTGACTACAGTGTCAGCTCTTTCTTCATATAGGCCAAAGCTTTACAAATTAGGAAGCTAAATTCCGTCTTGTGTTTCAGTGACTTTAGGAAGACAACTACCTTGATTTCCATCAGCACGCTTCCGTCGACATACAGCCTTCACTTTCTAGCCTGCTGAGAGTTGGCATTAAAGGAAGGGGTTTACAAGATGAAACAAGTTACTCTGCAGCTGATGATGTTTTCCTGACTATGGAAACAAAATTCCTAACTGGATACTGTTTCCATCAAATGCTTTGAAAGTGCATAACTTGGATACTGCTGGTAAACTCCTTCTAAGGCTGAATACTGAAATTCCAGTGTGTCAACAGTTCCTGGCAGGTCCATCTTCTCACAGACGGCTCGAGTAGTTCAAGGCTATGCCCCAGGTCAGGGGTCAGTGCTGGCCCTGGAAACAGTCCTCCCTTTCGTCAGGATCGGAGAAGCCATGTCGCTCTCTGATGTCCAGGAGCCAGGGTGCCAAGTTCCTGCCTTATTTTTTCAGAGAGGATGAGAAAGAAACGGATTTGGGATATAAGAGGTAACATTGGCCTCCTCAAAGAGTTCAAAGCCCTGCAGCCCAAGTAGCACTGCCTCAAACCCTGACACCTTTGAGCCTCTACCTGAAGCCTTTCTTGCAGCTCCTTCAAATAGTGTGACTAATGCTGTCCTGCTATCTGAAACCTTGCCGCTTCTCCCCAAACTAGTGCTGCTTCCACGCAGTCCATCTGCCTCCTCCCATTTCCACTTCATGTCTTCAGCAGCTCACTAAACGCAGCCCACTAGTCAGTCCTCACCCATGTATCTGATCTGTCTCCAGATGGACAGGCAGGAGGACTTGACAGGAAAGCCTGCCATTCCTTCCTAAAAGGATGTCAGTTCCTGGATTTGGTCTCCCCACATTTTTCACAATAGCTGAAGAGAAAGTCTACAGCTGGCAGCAAGAAAAAGGTTTTCTGCATGTCCAGATAACCACTTAAATCTCAACTAGAAAAGCTAGCCTGCTGTTTTCTAGAAGAGAATTTCAAAGCAGCAAATCCTGTGAAGGTTTTTGTTTCATTGCTTTCAGCAATGTTTACGTTGTTGAAACCAAAGAACTTAAAGTCGTAGTTCAGCCTACTGTGGGTTGAGTTTTGCTGACCCAGGATGCATACAGCTAATCGTTAAATCTACAGATAGCACTCCCATAAAGGTCTTTCAAGCAACAAAGTACAAGTGACTCCCACTAGATATACCTGGCCTGCTTAGAAACCACTCAGGCTGGCATGTACAGAGAACACACAGACAACAACCTCCCCAAGCCCACCTTTTTAAACCAGAAGACTGGTTTTAGGGAGTATGCTCCCCTTTTTTATTACAGCAGACACTAAGCCTTCAACCCTGACAAGGCATTGTTTGTATTTGGAATCCACATACGTTTGGCATTTTATCCATTCTTAAGAAACTAGTTTTTTCTACTCCTATAACAGCTCAGTCCTGACAGAAGTTTTGCAAGCACACAAATGTATTGATTCCTCAGGTCTCTTCTCCTGCAAACAGCTGAGTCAGCATTTGTAGTTCTAACACAGCCTCCATTGCCTTGGATGTCACACTTTGAATCTGTCACAGGACTTCTGGATAAGGCAATGGAAGAATGACCATTTCTCTTCTAAAAGCTGAAATTTGGTCAAAGAGACCACCCACATCATCAAAGTGTTCCTCAAGATGAATTCCACACAAGCCACGTGTCAAAGAAAGGTAAAGAAACTCCCATCATTGTCTCTATATGTTTTCTGTTATTCTTTCTGAATAACCTACTGTAGAGCAGAGGCACCGTGGGATTTTACATTAGACTCTTTAGAGTTTGCTCCTAACCCCTCCAAAGAAATCTAACTGCGCTTGAAGAATCCGTTCTAAAAGAGAGCCCACTTAAAGCCATCAGTGCCAACAGATTAAATCTTATGCCAGGGGATTAAACACTGCCCCCATTTAGATTCCATAGGAGAGCAGGGAGGGGAACACTTCACAGTCAGGCAGCTGCTCCTCGTCTTCAGTAATTTCCTCCCTCCCCTGTTCTCTAGTGACACTCACCTTCTGGAAGCTCTGTTAGGGCTCTGCTTCCTATGCCTCTGAAAATGTTCCTCATCATTAGAGGAGGAGGATGGGGAAGTACTGTTGTAGAGTTCATCTTTCCATCTGAAAGCATTGGAAAGGCAACAACAAAAACAAGGTTAAGAACACACTAAGTCCTGCCAAGACTCAAGGGAGCTCTCTCTCAGAATGTCCTGTGAGAGCTATGAACTTTCCAGTCCGTTTTATTCCTCAGGCACGTGATTTCAAAAAGCATTACCTGTTTTCCCTTGTGAGAGCAAAATTCAGTCTTCCTTGGGAAGGGGAAATGTTGAACTATGACTCCTCTGTGTCTCTGCCTTGGTTTTCCTCACAGTGTGCCTCTTTGCCACAGGTAGAGCAGGCAGTGGTGCATGGAGCTTGGAAAGCAGTTGCAGATCTATTCAAAGGCAGCACCAGCTGGGTCTAGCAGCCTGCCAGTGGAAAGGCGTGCCTGGACATAAGTTCTCAGTCTTCTTTAACATCCTGGCAGGCTACAAAATAGATGGCGTAAAAAAACAAGTGACAATAGAGATTATCTGATGCCCTACATAACGCGGAAGTACTGACCGAGCTGCATACCCAGTTCTGCCTGTAAGCTAACAGTTGGTTCCAGCTTCTTTATTGACCCTAAGGACAGATGAGCTGCTCTGAATTTGGCATAGAAACAAGAACTGAGTTCCACCTCTGAGTCGAATGAAAAAGTTTTCATGAACCCTTTCTGAATCGTGGAACAGAAGAGACTAAGAATACTGGAAAGCTTCTAAACAGACTCTTCTGCTAAGTCTAACTAAATTACCTACCCGGTTTCCAAAATCCTTGGCTATCCTTGACGATTAAATAGTCTGATGAAGATTTTGAGAAGCGGCTTGTGGCTTCAAGTGCAGAACAAAAGGATTTCAGGTACAGAATCTCAGCCAATACTTCCTGAATCCTGTCATCCCTGACCTCAGGCGTTGCAGTTTTTGAAATCACTAGCTCTTGAAAGGTATTCTGTCTCCCAAGGAAAAGATCTGGCTTCCTTTGTACCTTCAGACTGTCACAGTTACCATACTACAAGGATTCTGTAATTACCACCCATCTGAAAATCCTTTAAAGCATTTTGGGGAGTTGAGACTGACACTACGACTGATAAAGAAGAACGATCGTTGGCCATACACTTACCGATTAGGTCTTTTGCAGCAAAGGCTTCATGACTGGGCACTTCTAAACATGCACGTTTGTGTGACTGCAGAAGACCAGCGTGCACACAATATCTTACTTTGTCTGAAAGCAAAGAATTCAGAAGAGTGTTACCAGCGCCTTTAAGATAAATCAGGTTAGCCGTGAGGCAGAACATGCGAGGTGTTTCACCCATCTCTTTTTGGACCACAGGGACGTTTCAAGTGTCTTTTATCAATGCCCAAGTCAAGTGGACTACACACACGCCTGCTTTTTCAGGAGGACTAAAAGTCACCCCAGAGAGAGCGAGGAAGCTGGTTTGGGTACTGTTCTTTGAGGGATACCCAGGCCATTGTTTTAACTCTGTGTGGAGAGCTTTAACTGAAAGCCGGGAAGTTTGATATGGAAACAGTAAAACTCAGTCGGTAACTCTTTGGTAAAAGTAGTGCAGTGAAATGGAAATGGTATTACCCAGCGCAGACTCCGAGTAGGAAACGAAGCTGAATTAGAGAGAGTAGACCTGTGGAAGTCACACTCTGCAAATGTTAGCATTACATCTGCAGTAGACCTCTGATACCCTTTAGACACAGACCAGTGTATCTAAAAAAAGGAAAACAGCAAGGAGTAGGCCAAGTGACAAAGAAATACAGCGTGTGCAGAGACCTGCATCTAGCAAAACCAGGGAACTTGACTTGCAGAATGACAGCAAGAAATTTAAAGAAAAGTAGCGTGGGTGTTTATATGCTTTTCCTTCCTGAAATTATATCCTGCTTGTACACAAGAAATCAGCCCTTCCCAGGAATTGCGCATATAACCTACTTTCCAACGGAGCTTGACAGCATTCAACAGTTTTCCTTGGTCTAAGCTCTTAGGGCATTCAAGAATCTTTGCCATTTTCCGCTTCTCAGTCTTAGCTTTCTTCTGACGACACGATAATTACACTACGCAGACCAACATGCAACTGTTCAAATACTATTGGAAAGTATATCAAATCCAAAATGCACCATACAGGCACCTATGGGTTTTACTCTTGTCATCATGCCAAGGACACGCTAGCCCTGACAACCTGCAAAACCTCAAGAACAATATGGGCAAGACACATTCCAGCAATCAGAAATCAGCACGGAGGAGCACGCATACCGATTTGTCACTAGCCTCAGTGATAACAATGGACAAAACACCCTCCCCTTGCTTAGACAAGAGTCAGCTGCTGGGAAAGCAGTTATTTCTTAAAGTTATTCCTTGTTATTCTGAGAAAATGGGTCAAGGAATTTTTTTCTTACTCTAGCGTGGTAATAAGTCTTGTAATCTAGTTACAAGGCTGAGCTCTGCCCCAGATGACATGAGCAACAACAGGCAAGTTCCCAACTGGAACATTCCCCAATGAGAAAAAACATACCCAATGCATGCAGGACAAGTTTATGCCAGTAGCTTCTGTAAAGTACCTGGAAAGTCTTCCACCGAGATGTTTACATTCAGATTACCTCCTGACAATTCTTGCTGGGCTCCTCAAAACCCATGTCAGGCTACTGCTATAGTGAGAGCAGGGCTTATCATTCAGAGTAGGACTATCCATTGCCTTGTATGCCCACCTGCCAACAGCCAGCTGTTGCCTTTTCTGTTCTGCTAGGTTGTAAGCATTTGGGAAAGGCACTGATTTCTTCTGCTGACTCTCTGTCCTGAGCTTACGAGCAGGGCCCTGGAGTCCATGACTGTGGTCTGTAAGCTCTGTGGCGATAGACAAATGTGAAGAGATAAAAATATCCAGCAGTTCAGCTCGTTTCCACTGTTTAAGGTAAGGCTTTGGGTCAGAAGCCAGTAAAGAAAACTGAAAGCCAGACCTAACCTCCACTGCCCTCTTCACTGTCCACAATTTCACAGTTTCACCCCCAGATTTTTCAGTTTCTTTCTCGTTCTTTCCTCCTCGGCTTTTCCTAATTAAAAGAGACAAGAAGGATCAGGCACAAGCATGCAGAAAATCTGACAGGTGCACACTCGGTGCCTACAGAGGAACTTCATCAAGGCTCTGCGTATGCACAAAAGATTAGCCTACAGTTCTACTCTGCAGAAAGCAAGTCCGGATCCCTGGAATCCAGCCATCTAGTTTTACTGATTTTCACAAGTTTGTATCTTTCAGTCTCATGAAGATGAGGAAATCAGTGCAGGATTTAATAGAAGAAGGAAACCTAGACTTGTAAATGTAGGTCATGGCCTACTTTGCTCTCTGTTAACATGCTTACTCCTGGCCCAGGAAATGTTAAAAAAAAAAAAAAAAAAAAGAAGATGAGCAAAGCAAAAAGCAGGACATTCACCGAGATTCCTGGAGTACAGGACTCTATTTTTGCTCTTTATCCTAGAGTTCTCAAAGAACAGGGCAGTAGTAGCTGCAGGGAGCACCCAGGAGGAGAGAACAGGAACATCATGTTGGCAGCCAGGATTAACCCCCAGAATTTCTGCTCTTAACCGCGGTTCAGTAAATGTGGAAGTTGCTGCAAATTTCTCATCCAGATTCAAAACTGAGTGTATCAGCTAATCACCGACTACTAATGCACCAGTAGAATCCTGAAAAAAGCAATAGTCTCTCCGCAGCCACCAAAGTGTTCTTAGTGGCACTTGAGGGATATCATAGGAAATACCGTGGCTGATTGTTACAGATAACAGAGGTTGCTCTAGGGACAGAGAACCAGTTACACTCCCAGGCAATGCTGGCACCAGAACAAACACCCCGAAAGTTGCCATGGGGAAGTGCACTTTGGATCTGAGAAGGCTTCAAATCCCTGGAAAGGAAATTCTGGAAGTAGCTCTCGAGCAAGGGAATGCTTCACATGGGAGCTTAAGTCAAGTCATGAAAATGATTTGAGGATACCTTTGCCTGTAACAGGTGACTAAAGTGGAGGACACAGGAGACTCTTAGTGAGGTGATGAAATGTCAGCAAAACAGGTACACAGAAATACAAACCGGAGTCTGGGTTATCACCAGACTCTTAAATCTGCAATGCAGCTTTAATGGCTAATCTCCACAAACGCAGAGGAGCAGAGGAACAATGACAGGCTGAGGAACCCCCTGTAACTTCATCAGGTCCGAGAGAGCGCCTGAACCTGGCTCCTCAACCCACTGTCCTGGTGTGACACCCACCACATGGTCTCCCTGGACCACCTTGCAGACCCTCTTGCTGGGGGTAACTGCCTGCAGGTGTAGGGGATGCATTATGGGATTCCAGGAAGAACATCCTGAAATTGAATGAGCCTTAATGTGGGATGTTTCGGAGGAGGCCCAAAGGCTGTGAAAGGGAGGGATCAAGCTGGTTTGGGGAGGAACCAATGCGGAGAAGCAGAGGGGGAAAAGGGATGCAAGGGGCAGAGAGCTTCTGACCAGGTGCCTGGTCAGCAAGCTTCTCTAGCCATGCCCTGGGCCTGATAACTGCAGCCGGTCCTGTCTTCTTCTTAAATCCCTTTTCCAGCTGTTGTCCAGGCTGAGGAAACTCTCTACACTGTGTGCCTGTGTGTCTAAGGAGGTCCAAGTGCCAGCCACTGGTGAAGGGGCCAGCGGTCACTGGGGCATGTGAGCTGAGGGTGCTCGCAGCTGGAGAGAGCGAGTGTGCACATTGTGCTGGACCTGTTAGCAGAGAGACCCTTTTGCATGGGTGTGTCTTGGGGAATCAGTGCCTAACAGGCCTTAATGGCCCTGACCAGCCTCACCCGCAGCCTCCACCCATACCCTCTGCCCATGGTGCCAGGGCATCACTGAAGACCAGCCCTGGACCTTCAGTCCCTGCCTGAGCGACAGTGTAGGAGGACTGGTCTCCAGCACAGCCGCAGCCATGTCCGTGCCTGGCCATGGACCCTGAGAATCTGCACTCTGACCTGCAGAGTGATTTCCAAGCCAGGCCTTGGACCTGCCTCGTCACAATAGATTTGCCCCACGATCACTGGACTGTGTCTGACACTGATCACCCTCAACACACCTGAGGATTGACTTCTCGGCTTGACTGTGGACATGCCACATCACCACACACTTTCCTGATGGTCTGGATCCTTGCTTGAACCTGCACAGCATCCCCGCGCCTGCCCGTATTTGCCTCGCTCGGGTACTGGGGGGTGGGCGCTGGCTGGTGAGGCCCCTGCCCTGCCAGCTGGGTTACTGCCTTTGGCTCTCCATTCCTGTGGGAGCAGCTGACCCTCACCGCTCCCCGACAGTGAGACTGCTGGGAGACCAGGGCTCGAGGGGCCATTACTGCATAGTCTGAGTGTCTAAGGCCACTTCCTGGTGTGATTGAGTGCGTAGGTGCGAGGGGACCTCCAGGACCACAGCTGGAGTGGGGCTGTGGGTCTCTGGGGTTCACATGCCCAGAAACCAGAGACTGGGGAGACCAGGGGATCCAGGGCTGAGCGACTCGGTGGACCTGCCTGTCTAAGGCCAGACCTGGGCGGATCCATGTTGTAGGTATGGATATCAATAGCTGTTTTTTCCACTCATGGGCTTTTGTCCTGATCAGTCGGAGAGAGGAACAGGATCTGGCCTGTGCTTTGTGGGAGTGCTGTGTTTTCTGTGTTGATCTGTGTGGTCAGTGATACCTGTATGGAGGGTGTGTAGGTGTGCTTGTCTGCCTATTGGGAAAACAGGCTCAGGCTCGCTACTGCCTGGACAAGGAGACATGGAGCTGTGGCAGCCTCGCTTCCGTTGGGCTGTTGGACTCAGCGTCTCCTACCTGAGTGCACCTACAGGGCTGAGTGGAGGCAAGCTCATGTGGGAGCTGCCACTGCTGCTCTCACTGCTGGCCTCTCTGTAGCACTGGCGCTGAAAAGCATCTGCCTAGAGGGGTATTATCCCAGCTGCTCAACTCCTCCTAAAAAGGCCCAAGGAAGATGGTTGGTGCCTCTTCCGAGCAGGGGCGACCAGCCTTTTGCTTGCCTTGGATTTCCCTGCAGGAAAGGGGAAGAGCTGTTAAATGCCACGGCCTATCCCACAGGCCTCCGTATGGCCACTGCAGCATACACAGCTCTGTCTGGATCACCTCTCCTTTCAGCTAGGAAGCTCAGGAGCAAGTGCAAGCCAGATCGTGGAGTGGGGAATCGAGGTCTCTGGGTGCTGCAGGGGCTCTCCCCCAGGGACCCCCCACCAAAGTAAACCCTGTCCCAGGGCCAGCACTGAACAGCCCAGGGACTGGCTGAGACCCAGAGGGCAGAAGTGACATTCCCCAGACTTGTCTGCCAGCAGTGCGCTGGAGCTGGGAGAGAACCCAGGTGTCCAGGCTCCTAGTCAGCTCCTCCCCTCCTCTACTCCATAGACCCCTGCCCTTCCCCTTGCAGTGCCAACAATGTGCGGACAGGTCTCTTTTCCCCATTTGGAGTCCCAGGAATTAAGGGGGATCTTTGGCCACAGCATGCTGCATACTTCTGCAACGTGCCCGTTTAATGCTTAATCCTCTTGCTCCAGACCAACCACAGGAGATATCTTGGGGACAAAGGCACTCGCACCAGCTCCGTGATTTCTGAGTCCAGCGAACCGCATCCGTGGGTCAGAAGAGGAGCAACTCGGAATGGGTGAAATAACAAGAGAAGGGAAGAGAAGAAAGAGGGGAAAAAAGAATCAGTGTAAATGCAGCAACTTAGGAAGTTACTGTTGGTCTCGCTCATCTACTGCCATAACTAAGGGCAAAGTGCAATGAACGCTAGCAGCATTATGCTGTTTGGGGAAGTCCAGGTAAACTGGTGCTGCTGGCTAGCTAGCCTGCCGAGGAAAATACATGTTATCCTTGTACTTACCCTGAGATTTGCACTGTGGTCAGCTTCTATCGCTGCTGCAGCACCTTTACTGAGGCAGCCTGAAAGAATGCAAACAGAAACGGAGTGCCCATACCTCCCGTGAGAATGGGCTGGGCTTTCAAGAACAAGACGCTCTGAAAGACGGAAAGAAACTCCCCTGATTCACCCGGGAAAAACATTTTCACAGCCAGTGGACAAGCTGCACCAATTTCCTGGCAAACATCAACAAGTCCTACAGTCTGTTCCAGCATGCATTTCCCCTAAACGCCTGGCCTGTTGTTTATTTGGGCTGCACTGACAGCAGATGTGCTGCTCTCCAGCAACTCCAGCCACAGCATGAGAAAGGCAGGAGCACAGCTCCCATCACCTTGCTCAGTGTGCACTCGAGAGGACCGGCAGGAGAAGGAGCAGGGTACCGTTTTGCCTCTGCTCTCCTGCCTGTGGGATCTTGCAGTGAACTGCCAAATGCTTTGATTTCCTTTCCTTGTTAGGGGCACTAAACCCACCCACAGGTTTCGCCTTGCTTCTCAGGCCTCTTTCAAGGTACACTGAGAAACCTTGAGGGCAGCTGCCACGGACCCAATCCCCATCAAAGCTGCCTTTCATTTACTGAGGGAAGGAGCTCATCACCAGGGCTTTCACACAGCCTCTGCTCTCAAGCTGACTGCTGGCACTGCAATTTCTCACGTCGGACAAAGCTTCCTTGCCATAACTGGAGTGAAATTCCCCCACAAGGTAATACAGTACCTGCTGACGTTCTGCCCACCAAGAGGATCAGGCTCTTGCTGAGAAGCACAGCCATCCTTCAGAGACGCCAACACGCCATGCTCCCAAACATCGACATGCGACTGTGCAGTCAGTGACCAAACGTGTTGCAGCTTGCCTACATAGGGCAGAGAGAGAGCACAGGTGGCTTCGCTGAGTAGCATCATCCTCAACCCCAGCAGGAAAAGACAAAGACTCCTTCCCTTACAGAGAGCAGCAAGCTAGGTGCATTGCCACTGGATTACTGACAACAGGCCAACAACCTCATGGGAAGGACAAACCACCTGGGACAGAAATGTAATCAGTGTGGCTTTTTTCCTGGTTTTCCCCCTCTGGTTAGGCGCCTCCAGGATCACTTCTGCTAGTGCTCCAGATAGGCCAGAGGACACAACTGCATGCTGTTCATTGCTTGCTGCCACCCAGGGGTCTCACAGCAAACATGGGCAGACCTGCTTTCCTGCAGCAAAAAAAACCCCAAAACAAACCAAAAACAAAACAAAGCACCCACACCCCTGAGGAGTGCTCTGATGGCTTTCCAGACTGGTGGTATTTTCAGGAAAAAAAAGACAGTCTGCACTGCAGTCAGTGATCCGAGGGAACAGGAATAACACTGGGCTCTGGATCCCAAGACGAGCAGAAGGGAAAGCAGTTCAAAAAGAACACACTTCCTCGCTTTGAGACAAGCCTCTAGCCACCGCAGGAGAGACACATAATAGCAAGAGAAGGCTCTTGTACAAACCTCTCAGGGCCTGTTATATTCCTATAGGGAATGGGTGCTATAAACATGGGTGGGTATTTCCTCCCGGTCTGGACAGCACAGAAACAACGGGGATGGGGGGAAGAGAGGGCAGGGAGGAAGAAGAATGCAACCACCTCATGTATTTTCCCAAAGTATTTCCCAGTACCTGATAGGCAGCAGAGGGAAGCTGAAGCTGCAGAATAAGGAGCTGGCTCCAGGTTTGCAGAGTGCTCTCTGGTGGCTCTCCCCCTCCCTGTGGCTGGACTCCTCAGCCCTCCTCTTCCCTGCAGCAGCTCAACTCGGGCTGTCTGGTGTGTGGTGAACGCTCGCCCATCTCTCACAGCCTTTTCAGTGCTCTTGCAGCAAAAGGAACTCACTAGAACAGTAGGAGATGGCACATCCACAATAACAGCTCTACCTCTCCCTACTTCCCTACTGCTGGCTCTGAGGCAGGAAAACATCAGAGCTCCTCTGCTTAGCAGAAGCAAGGACAGTTCCCCCTGCCCCCTCCAAATGCTTCCTCTCTCTTATCATCCAAGACAGATGAATCCTTTAGGCTGCCTCCTTCCCACAAAAGAGGGGCCCAAAATAAACACAACTACACCTTGAATGCAGGAACTGCTGATGGTCAACCTCAGCTATAGGCATCGGGTGCCACCAACACATGAAAGAACACCATAACCAGAGCATGTTGCAGCAGGAGCCTCTTGAAAGGGATCTTCAACTCATGCCTCTGACTTCTCTTCCACTTTCTCTCAAGCTCTCTCATTGCTATATGTTACCACACTCCAAAATAAGGTTCCCTTACAAAAGCCCTCCCTATTCTGCTGGAAAGTGCTTCCGAAAAGGTCACGTAGCCTCTTTCCACTTAAATCAAATGCTGATAAGAGCATCTGCTTGTAGAAATGCTAATAGGAGCAACTCCCAGCTGCTGCATTAGGCAAAGTATAGGCCCTCTTGCAGAAGCTGCCCCCAGCAGTTATGAGGTTTCCTCTGTGGCAGTGAGAAATAGCAGTGTACAGCAAATGTGATGCGACACTATTTAAGAAAGCATACTTAATGTACATCCCCTACTTATTCTGTGCTATTAACAATAATTCTACACACACATAGTCCATCCACATCTGTTACCAAACAACAAAATTCCAGCCAGTTCCCACTATACAACAAATGAAACCTTAAGCAAAAAAACACTTCCAAACCACGATATGGGCAGTTACACACTCACCCTCCATTCACACCTTGCCCCACACACCCACACTCTTTCCTACACCTCCTCCTCCCCTTCCTCCACTCACACACCCTTCCCAAGCTCTACTCTCCCGACCCACGCACACACTCACCTATCAACCTCCCACCTGCTTCCCACCTCCTCACCTTGCCACACACACACAACACGCACCCCTACTCAACCAACTCCTCTGCACCACCACCAACACACCCTTCCTCTCCCCTCCACATACAACCTCCCCCTGCAACACCCAACGCACCCACCACAACACCTAACACACTCTCCCCAGACCTCCCTAAACCAAACCTTGCCACCACCCACCTGCGAGCTGCTGCCTGCGCTTGTCCACTCCATGGGCTGGGCTGTGCTGCCTGATGACACCCCAGCGCTCTTCGCCGCCTGCACAACACAACCACCCATTTCCACACAAAGCCACACACAAAGCCCCTCCAACACACACTGCCTCTTCCCTCCCATCTCCTGCCACACCACAACGCCAACAAACACATTCCCACGCCTGCCCGCAACAAACCCTCTCCTCCTCTCCTCCACTCCACACAACCAAAGGCACACAAGCCTGCACACACTACCTCCTTCCAAGCTCGCTCTTCCAAGACCACCTCCCAGCGCCCCCTCTTTCCTCACCCTCACACACCCTGCACCAGCCACCCTTCCCCGTGTCCTGCCCAACACACAGGCCTCCTCCCACCTCCACCACGCCTGCCCACGGGGACCCCGCCTCACTCCACCCACCTCTCACCCCTTTGCCCTTCATGCCTCCTACACTACCTAGCCTACACACACCTCCTCACCTCTCTTCTCCCTCCTCCTCCTCCTCCAACAACCAGGACGCACCCACCTTCCCCCATCCTCACCTGCCCTCCACCACCTCCGCACACAGACACTCCCCTTCCCACTCACCCTCCACACCCTCCAACACACTCCCCCCACAAACCCTCCGCCCCACACCCCTCACAACCCACCCCACACACCACCACAACAACACCCAACAACAACCCCCACAGCCACAACAACAAAACACACCCCACTACACACACAGCCCCACTCCACAACAACCCCTCCAGACCTCTCACCCTCCATTCACACCTTGCCCCACACACCCACACTCTTTCTACACCTCCTCCTCCCCTTCCTCCACTCACACACCCTTCCCAAGCTCTACTCTCCCCTGACCCACGCACACACTCACCTATCAACCTCCCACCTGATTCCCACCTCCTCACCTTGCCACACACACACACAACACGCACCCCTACTCAAACACCTCCTCTGCACCACCACCAACACACCCTTCCTCTCCCCTCCACATACAACCTCCCCCTGCAACACCCAACGCACCCACCACAACACCTAACACACTCTCCCCAGACCTCCCTAAACCAAACCTTGCCACCACCCACCTGCGAGCTGCTGCCTGCGCTTGTCCACTCCATCGGCTGGGCTGTGCTGCCTGATGACACCCCAGCGCTCTTCGCCGCCTGCACAACACAACCACCCATTTCCACACAAAGCCACACACAAAGCCCCTCCAACACACACTGCCTCTTCCCTCCCATCTCCTGCCACACCACAACGCCAACAAACACATTCCCACGCCTGCCCGCAACAAACCCTCTCCTCCTCTCCTCCACTCCACACAACCAAAGGCACACAAGCCTGCACACACTACCTCCTTCCAAGCTCGCTCTTCCAAGACCACCTCCCAGCGCCCCCTCTTTCCTCACCCTCACACACCCTGCACCAGCCACCCTTCCCCGTGTCCTGCCCAACACACAGGCCTCCTCCCACCTCCACCACGCCTGCCCACGGGGACCCCGCCTCACTCCACCCACCTCTCACCCCTTTGCCCTTCATGCCTCCTACACTACCTAGCCTACACACACCTCCTCACCTCTCTTCTCCCTCCTCCTCCTCCTCCAACAACCAGGACGCACCCACCTTCCCCCATCCTCACCTGCCCTCCACCACCTCCGCACACAGACACTCCCCTTCCCACTCACCCTCCACACCCTCCAACACACTCCCCCCACAAACCCTCCGCCCCACACCCCTCACAACCCACCCCACACACCACCACAACAACACCCAGGAACAACCCCCACAGCCACAACAACAAAACACACCCCACTACACACACAGCCCCACTCCACAACAACCCCTCCAGACCTCTCACCCTCCATTCACACCTTGCCCCACACACCCACACTCTTTCTACACCTCCTCCTCCCCTTCCTCCACTCACACACCCTTCCCAAGCTCTACTCTCCCCTGACCCACGCACACACTCACCTATCAACCTCCCACCTGATTCCCACCTCCTCACCTTGCCACACACACACACAACACGCACCCCTACTCAAACACCTCCTCTGCACCACCACCAACACACCCTTCCTCTCCCCTCCACGTACAACCTCCCCCTGCAACACCCAATGCACCCACCCCAACACCTAACACACTCTCCCCAGACCTCCCTAAACCAAACCTTGCCACCACCCACCTGCGAGCTGCTGCCTGCGCTTGTCCACTCCATCGGCTGGGCTGTGCTGCCTGATGACACCCCAGCGCTCTTCGCCGCCTGCACAACACAACCACCCATTTCCACACAAAGCCACACACAAAGCCCCTCCAACACACACTGCCTCTTCCCTCCCATCTCCTGCCACACCACAACGCCAACAAACACATTCCCACGCCTGCCCGCAACAAACCCTCTCCTCCTCTCCTCCACTCCACACAACCAAAGGCACACAAGCCTGCACACACTACCTCCTTCCAAGCTCGCTCTTCCAAGACCACCTCCCAGCGCCCCCTCTTTCCTCACCCTCACACACCCTGCACCAGCCACCCTTCCCCGTGTCCTGCCCAACACACAGGCCTCCTCCCACCTCCACCACGCCTGCCCACGGGGACCCCGCCTCACTCCACCCACCTCTCACCCCTTTGCCCTTCATGCCTCCTACACTACCTAGCCTACACACACCTCCTCACCTCTCTTCTCCCTCCTCCTCCTCCTCCAACAACCAGGACGCACCCACCTTCCCCCATCCTCACCTGCCCTCCACCACCTCCGCACACAGACACTCCCCTTCCCACTCACCCTCCACACCCTCCAACACACTCCCCCCACAAACCCTCCGCCCCACACCCCTCACAACCCACCCCACACACCACCACAACACCCAACAACAACCCCCACAGCCACAACAACAAAACACACCCCACTACACACACAGCCCCACTCCACAACAACCCCTCCAGCCCTCTCACCCTCCATTCACACCTTGCCCCACACACCCACACTCTTTCTACACCTCCTCCTCCCCTTCCTCCACTCACACACCCTTCCCAAGCTCTACTCTCCCCTGACCCACGCACACACTCACCTATCAACCTCCCACCTGATTCCCACCTCCTCACCTTGCCACACACACACACAACACGCACCCCTACTCAAACACCTCCTCTGCACCACCACCAACACACCCTTCCTCTCCCCTCCACATACAACCTCCCCCTGCAACACCCAACGCACCCACCACAACACCTAACACACTCTCCCCAGACCTCCCTAAACAAAACCTTGCCACCACCCACCTGCGAGCTGCTGCCTGCGCTTGTCCACTCCATCGGCTGGGCTGTGCTGCCTGATGACACCCCAGCGCTCTTCGCCGCCTGCACAACACAACCACCCATTTCCACACAAAGCCACACACAAAGCCCCTCCAACACACACTGCCTCTTCCCTCCCATCTCCTGCCACACCACAACGCCAACAAACACATTCCCACGCCTGCCCGCAACAAACCCTCTCCTCCTCTCCTCCACTCCACACAACCAAAGGCACACAAGCCTGCACACACTACCTCCTTCCAAGCTCGCTCTTCCAAGACCACCTCCCAGCGCCCCCTCTTTCCTCACCCTCACACACCCTGCACCAGCCACCCTTCCCCGTGTCCTGCCCAACACACAGGACTCCTACCCCCTCCACCACGCCTGCCCACGGGGACCCCGCCTCACTCCACCCACCTCTCACCCCTTTGCCCTTCATGCCTCCTACACTACCTAGCCTACACACACCTCCTCACCTCTCCTCTCCCTCCTCCTCCTCCTCCAACAACTAGGACGCAACCACCTTCCCGCATCCTCACCTGCCCTCCACCACCTCCGCACACAGACACTCCCCTTCCCACTTACCCTCCACACCCTCCAACACACTCCCCCCACAAACCCTCCGCCCCACACCCCTCACAACCCACCCCACACACCACCACAACACCCAACAACAACCCCCACAGCCACAACAACAAAACACACCCCACTACACACACAGCCCCACTCCACAACAACCCCTCCAGCCCTCTCACCCTCCATTCACACCTTGCCCCACACACCCACACTCTTTCTACACCTCCTCCTCCCCTTCCTCCACTCACACACCCTTCCCAAGCTCTACTCTCCCCTGACCCACGCACACACTCACCTATCAACCTCCCACCTGATTCCCACTTCCTCACCTTGCCACACACACACACAACACGCACCCCTACTCAAACACCTCCTCTGCACCACCACCAACACACCCTTCCTCTCCCCTCCACATACAACCTCCCCCTGCAACACCCAACGCACCCACCACAACACCTAACACACTCTCCCCAGACCTCCCTAAACAAAACCTTGCCACCACCCACCTGCGAGCTGCTGCCTGCGCTTGTCCACTCCATCGGCTGGGCTGTGCTGCCTGACGACACCCCAGCGCTCTTCGCCGCCTGCACAACACAACCACCCATTTCCACACAAAGCCACACACAAAGCCCCTCCAACACACACTGCCTCTTCCCTCCCATCTCCTGCCACACCACAACGCCAACAAACACATTCCCACGCCTGCCCGCAACAAACCCTCTCCTCCTCTCCTCCACTCCACACAACCAAAGGCACACAAGCCTGCACACACTACCTCCTTCCAAGCTCGCTCTTCCAAGACCACCTCCCAGCGCCCCCTCTTTCCTCACCCTCACACACCCTGCACCAGCCACCCTTCCCCGTGTCCTGCCCAACACACAGGCCTCCTACCACCTCCACCACGCCTGCCCACGGAGACCCCACCTCACTCCACCCACCTCTCACCCCTTTGCCCTTCATGCCTCCTACACTACCTAGCCTACACACACCTCCTCACCTCTCCTCTCCCTCCTCCTCCTCCTCCAACAACCAGGACGCACCCACCTTCCCCCATCCTCACCTGCCCTCCACCACCTCCGCACACAGACACTCCCCTTCCCACTCACCCTCCACACCCTCCAACACACTCCCCCCACAAACCCTCCGCCCCACACCCCTCACAACCCACCCCCCACACACCACAACAACACCCAACAACCCCCACAGCCACAACAACAAAACACACCCCACTACACACACAGCCCCACTCCACAACAACCCCTCCAGCCCTCTCACCCTCCATTCACACCTTGCCCCACACACCCACACTCTTTCTACACCTCCTCCTCCCCTTCCTCCACTCACACACCCTTCCCAAGCTCTACTCTCCCCTGACCCACGCACACACTCACCTATCAACCTCCCACCTGATTCCCACCTCCTCACCTTGCCACACACACACACAACACGCACCCCTACTCAAACACCTCCTCTGCACCACCACCAACACACCCTTCCTCTCCCCTCCACATACAACCTCCCCCTGCAACACCCAACGCACCCACCACAACACCTAACACACTCTCCCCAGACCTCCCTAAACAAAACCTTGCCACCACCCACCTGCGAGCTGCTGCCTGCGCTTGTCCACTCCATCGGCTGGGCTGTGCTGCCTGACGACACCCCAGCGCTCTTCGCCGCCTGCACAACACAACCACCCATTTCCACACAAAGCCACACACAAAGCCCCTCCAACACACACTGCCTCTTCCCTCCCATCTCCTGCCACACCACAACGCCAACAAACACATTCCCACGCCTGCCCACAACAAACCCTCTCCTCCTCTCCTCCACTCCACACAACCAAAGGCACACAAGCCTGCACACACTACCTCCTTCCAAGCTCGCTCTTCCAAGACCACCTCCCAGCGCCCCCTCTTTCCTCACCCTCACA
This sequence comes from Struthio camelus, assembly GCF_040807025.1. Lineage (NCBI taxonomy): Eukaryota > Metazoa > Chordata > Aves > Struthioniformes > Struthionidae > Struthio > Struthio camelus. The sequence goes on along the minus strand of NC_090969.1, from coordinate 4,070,311 downwards.
CACCCTGCACCAGCCACCCTACCCCGTGTCCTGCCCAACACACAGGCCTCCTCCCACCTCCACCACGCCTGCCCACGGGGACCCCGCCTCACTCCACCCACCTCTCACCCCTTTGCCCTTCATGCCTCCTACACTACCTAGCCTACACACACCTCCTCACCTCTCTTCTCCCTCCTCCTCCTCCTCCAACAACCAGGACGCAACCACCTTCCCCCATCCTCACCTGCCCTCCACCACCTCCGCACACAGACACTCCCCTTCCCACTTACCCTCCACACCCTCCAACACCCTTCCCCCACAAACCCTCCGCCCCACACCCCTCACAACCAACCCCACACACCACCACAACACCCAACAACAACCCCCACAGCCACAACAAAACACACCCCACTACACACACAGCCCCACTCCACAACAACCCCTCCAGCCCTCTCACCCTCCATTCACACCTTGCCCCACACACCCACACTCTTTCTACACCTCCTCCTCCCCTTCCTCCACTCACACACCCTTCCCAAGCTCTACTCTCCCCTGACCCACGCACACACTCACCTATCAACCTCCCACCTGATTCCCACCTCCTCACCTTGCCAAACACACACACAACACGCACCCCTACTCAAACACCTCCTCTGCACCACCACCAACACACCCTTCCTCTCCCCTCCACATACAACCTCCCCCTGCAACACCCAACGCACCCACCCCAACACCTAACACACTCTCCCCAGACCTCCCTAAACAAAACCTTGCCACCACCCACCTGCGAGCTGCTGCCTGCGCTTGTCCACTCCATCGGCTGGGCTGTGCTGCCTGACGACACCCCAGCGCTCTTCGCCGCCTGCACAACACAACCACCCATTTCCACACAAAGCCACACACAAAGCCCCTCCAACACACACTGCCTCTTCCCTCCCATCTCCTGCCACACCACAACGCCAACAAACACATTCCCACGCCTGCCCGCAACAAACCCTCTCCTCCTCTCCTCCACTCCACACAACCAAAGGCACACAAGCCTGCACACACTACCTCCTTCCAAGCTCGCTCTTCCAAGACCACCTCCCAGCGCCCCCTCTTTCCTCACCCTCACACACCCTGCACCAGCCACCCTTCCCCGTGTCCTGCCCAACACACAGGCCTCCTCCCACCTCCACCACGCCTGCCCACGGGGACCCCGCCTCACTCCACCCACCTCTCACCCCTTTGCCCTTCATGCCTCCTACACTACCTAGCCTACACACACCTCCTCACCTCTCCTCTCCCTCCTCCTCCTCCTCCAACAACTAGGACGCAACCACCTTCCCCCATCCTCACCTGCCCTCCACCACCTTCGCACACAGACACTCCCCTTCCCACTTACCCTCCACACCCTCCAACACCCTTCCCCCACAAACCCTCCGCCCCACACCCCTCACAACCAACCCCACACACCACCACAACACCCAACAACAACCCCCACAGCCACAACAACAAAACACACCCCACTACACACACAGCCCCACTCCACAACAACCCCTCCAGACCTCTCACCCTCCATTCACACCTTGCCCCACACACCCACACTCTTTCTACACCTCCTCCTCCCCTTCCTCCACTCACACACCCTTCCCAAGCTCTACTCTCCCCTGACCCACGCACACACTCACCTATCAACCTCCCACCTGATTCCCACCTCCTCACCTTGCCACACACACACACAACACGCACCCCTACTCAAACACCTCCTCTGCACCACCACCAACACACCCTTCCTCTCCCCTCCACATACAACCTCCCCCTGCAACACCCAACGCACCCACCCCAACACCTAACACACTCTCCCCAGACCTCCCTAAACCAAACCTTGCCACCACCCACCTGCGAGCTGCTGCCTGCGCTTGTCCACTCCATCGGCTGGGCTGTGCTGCCTGATGACACCCCAGCGCTCTTCGCCGCCTGCACAACACAACCACCCATTTCCACACAAAGCCACACACAAAGCCCCTCCAACACACACTGCCTCTTCCCTCCCATCTCCTGCCACACCACAACGCCAACAAACACATTCCCACGCCTGCCCGCAACAAACCCTCTCCTCCTCTCCTCCACTCCACACAACCAAAGGCACACAAGCCTGCACACACTACCTCCTTCCAAGCTCGCTCTTCCAAGACCACCTCCCAGCGCCCCCTCTTTCCTCACCCTCACACACCCTGCACCAGCCACCCTTCCCCATGTCCTGCCCAACACACAGGCCTCCTACCCCCTCCACCACGCCTGCCCACGGGGACCCCACCTCACTCCACCCACCTCTCACCCCTTTGCCCTTCATGCCTCCTACACTACCTAGCCTACACACACCTCCTCACCTCTCTTCTCCCTCCTCCTCCTCCTCCAACAACCAGGACGCACCCACCTTCCCCCATCCTCACCTGCCCTCCACCACCTCCGCACACAGACACTCCCCTTCCCACTCACCCTCCACACCCTCCAACACACTCCCCCCACAAACCCTCCGCCCCACACCCCTCACAACCCACCCCACACACCACCACAACACCCAACAACAACCCCCACAGCCACAACAACAAAACACACCCCACTACACACACAGCCCCACTCCACAACAACCCCTCCAGACCTCTCACCCTCCATTCACACCTTGCCCCACACACCCACACTCTTTCTACACCTCCTCCTCCCCTTCCTCCACTCACACACCCTTCCCAAGCTCTACTCTCCCCTGACCCACGCACACACTCACCTATCAACCTCCCACCTGATTCCCACCTCCTCACCTTGCCACACACACACACAACACGCACCCCTACTCAAACACCTCCTCTGCACCACCACCAACACACCCTTCCTCTCCCCTCCACATACAACCTCCCCCTGCAACACCCAACGCACCCACCACAACACCTAACACACTCTCCCCAGACCTCCCTAAACAAAACCTTGCCACCACCCACCTGCGAGCTGCTGCCTGCGCTTGTCCACTCCATCGGCTGGGCTGTGCTGCCTGACGACACCCCAGCGCTCTTCGCCGCCTGCACAACACAACCACCCATTTCCACACAAAGCCACACACAAAGCCCCTCCAACACACACTGCCTCTTCCCTCCCATCTCCTGCCACACCACAACGCCAACAAACACATTCCCACGCCTGCCCGCAACAAACCCTCTCCTCCTCTCCTCCACTCCACACAACCAAAGGCACACAAGCCTGCACACACTACCTCCTTCCAAGCTCGCTCTTCCAAGACCACCTCCCAGCGCCCCCTCTTTCCTCACCCTCACACACCCTGCACCAGCCACCCTTCCCCGTGTCCTGCCCAACACACAGGCCTCCTACCACCTCCACCACGCCTGCCCACGGGGACCCCACCTCACTCCACCCACCTCTCACCCCTTTGCCCTTCATGCCTCCTACACTACCTAGCCTACACACACCTCCTCACCTCTCCTCTCCCTCCTCCTCCTCCTCCAACAACCAGGACGCACCCACCTTCCCCCATCCTCACCTGCCCTCCACCACCTCCGCACACAGACACTCCCCTTCCCACTCACCCTCCACACCCTCCAACACACTCCCCCCACAAACCCTCCGCCCCACACCCCTCACAACCCACCCCCCACACACCACAACAACACCCAACAACCCCCACAGCCACAACAACAAAACACACCCCACTACACACACAGCCCCACTCCACAACAACCCCTCCAGACCTCTCACCCTCCATTCACACCTTGCCCCACACACCCACACTCTTTCTACACCTCCTCCTCCCCTTCCTCCACTCACACACCCTTCCCAAGCTCTACTCTCCCCTGACCCACGCACACACTCACCTATCAACCTCCCACCTGATTCCCACCTCCTCACCTTGCCACACACACACACAACACGCACCCCTACTCAAACACCTCCTCTGCACCACCACCAACACACCCTTCCTCTCCCCTCCACATACAACCTCCCCCTGCAACACCCAACGCACCCACCACAACACCTAACACACTCTCCCCAGACCTCCCTAAACCAAACCTTGCCACCACCCACCTGCGAGCTGCTGCCTGCGCTTGTCCACTCCATCGGCTGGGCTGTGCTGCCTGATGACAGCCTAGCGCTCTTCGCCGCCTGCACAACACAACCACCCATTTCCACACAAAGCCACACACAAAGCCCCTCCAACACACACTGCCTCTTCCCTCCCATCTCCTGCCACACCACAACGCCAACAAACACATTCCCACGCCTGCCCGCAACAAACCCTCTCCTCCTCTCCTCCACTCCACACAACCAAAGGCACACAAGCCTGCACACACTACCTCCTTCCAAGCTCGCTCTTCCAAGACCACCTCCCAGCGCCCCCTCTTTCCTCACCCTCACACACCCTGCACCAGCCACCCTTCCCCGTGTCCTGCCCAACACACAGGCTTCCTACCCCCTCCACCACGCCTGCCCACGGAGACCCCACCTCACTCCACCCACCTCTCACCCCCTTGCCCTTCATGCCTCCTACACTACCTAGCCTACACACACCTCCTCACCTCTCTTCTCCCTCCTCCTCCTCCTCCAACAACCAGGACGCACCCACCTTCCCCCATCCTCACCTGCCCTCCACCACCTCCGCACACAGACACTCCCCTTCCCACTCACCCTCCACACCCTCCAACACACTCCCCCCACAAACCCTCCGCCCCACACCCCTCACAACCCACCCCACACACCACCACAACACCCAACAACAACCCCCACAGCCACAACAACAAAACACACCCCACTACACACACAGCCCCACTCCACAACAACCCCTCCAGACCTCTCACCCTCCATTCACACCTTGCCCCACACACCCACACTCTTTCTACACCTCCTCCTCCCCTTCCTCCACTCACACACCCTTCCCAAGCTCTACTCTCCCCTGACCCACGCACACACTCACCTATCAACCTCCCACCTGATTCCCACCTCCTCACCTTGCCACACACACACACAACACGCACCCCTACTCAAACACCTCCTCTGCACCACCACCAACACACCCTTCCTCTCCCCTCCACATACAACCTCCCCCTGCAACACCCAACGCACCCACCCCAACACCTAACACACTCTCCCCAGACCTCCCTAAACAAAACCTTGCCACCACCCACCTGCGAGCTGCTGCCTGCGCTTGTCCACTCCATCGGCTGGGCTGTGCTGCCTGATGACACCCCAGCGCTCTTCGCCGCCTGCACAACACAACCACCCATTTCCACACAAAGCCACACACAAAGCCCCTCCAACACACACTGCCTCTTCCCTCCCATCTCCTGCCACACCACAACGCCAACAAACACATTCCCACGCCTGCCCGCAACAAACCCTCTCCTCCTCTCCTCCACTCCACACAACCAAAGGCACACAAGCCTGCACACACTACCTCCTTCCAAGCTCGCTCTTCCAAGACCACCTCCCAGCGCCCCCTCTTTCCTCACCCTCACACACCCTGCACCAGCCACCCTTCCCCGTGTCCTGCCCAACACACAGGCCTCCTACCACCTCCACCACGCCTGCCCACGGAGACCCCACCTCACTCCACCCACCTCTCACCCCTTTGCCCTTCATGCCTCCTACACTACCTAGCCTACACACACCTCCTCACCTCTCCTCTCCCTCCTCCTCCTCCTCCAACAACCAGGACGCACCCACCTTCCCCCATCCTCACCTGCCCTCCACCACCTCCGCACACAGACACTCCCCTTCCCACTCACCCTCCACACCCTCCAACACACTCCCCCCACAAACCCTCCGCCCCACACCCCTCACAACCCACCCCCCACACACCACAACACCCAACAACAACCCCCACAGCCACAACAACAAAACACACCCCACTACACACACAGCCCCACTCCACAACAACCCCTCCAGCCCTCTCACCCTCCATTCACACCTTGCCCCACACACCCACACTCTTTCTACACCTCCTCCTCCCCTTCCTCCACTCACACACCCTTCCCAAGCTCTACTCTCCCCTGACCCACGCACACACTCACCTATCAACCTCCCACCTGATTCCCACTTCCTCACCTTGCCACACACACACACAACACGCACCCCTACTCAAACACCTCCTCTGCACCACCACCAACACACCCTTCCTCTCCCCTCCACATACAACCTCCCCCTGCAACACCCAACGCACCCACCACAACACCTAACACACTCTCCCCAGACCTCCCTAAACCAAACCTTGCCACCACCCACCTGCGAGCTGCTGCCTGCGCTTGTCCACTCCATCGGCTGGGCTGTGCTGCCTGATGACACCCCAGCGCTCTTCGCCGCCTGCACAACACAACCACCCATTTCCACACAAAGCCACACACAAAGCCCCTCCAACACACACTGCCTCTTCCCTCCCATCTCCTGCCACACCACAACGCCAACAAACACATTCCCACGCCTGCCCGCAACAAACCCTCTCCTCCTCTCCTCCACTCCACACAACCAAAGGCACACAAGCCTGCACACACTACCTCCTTCCAAGCTCGCTCTTCCAAGACCACCTCCCAGCGCCCCCTCTTTCCTCACCCTCACACACCCTGCACCAGCCACCCTTCCCCATGTCCTGCCCAACACACAGGCCTCCTACCCCCTCCACCACGCCTGCCCACGGGGACCCCACCTCACTCCACCCACCTCTCACCCCTTTGCCCTTCATGCCTCCTACACTACCTAGCCTACACACACCTCCTCACCTCTCCTCTCCCTCCTCCTCCTCCTCCAACAACCAGGACGCACCCACCTTCCCCCATCCTCACCTGCCCTCCACCACCTCCGCACACAGACACTCCCCTTCCCACTCACCCTCCACACCCTCCAACACACTCCCCCCACAAACCCTCCGCCCCACACCCCTCACAACCAACCCCACACACCACCACAACACCCAACAACAACCCCCACAGCCACAACAACAAAACACACCCCACTACACACACAGCCCCACTCCACAACAACCCCTCCAGACCTCTCACCCTCCATTCACACCTTGCCCCACACACCCACACTCTTTCTACACCTCCTCCTCCCCTTCCTCCACTCACACACCCTTCCCAAGCTCTACTCTCCCCTGACCCACGCACACACTCACCTATCAACCTCCCACCTGATTCCCACCTCCTCACCTTGCCACACACACACACAACACGCACCCCTACTCAAACACCTCCTCTGCACCACCACCAACACACCCTTCCTCTCCCCTCCACATACAACCTCCCCCTGCAACACCCAACGCACCCACCACAACACCTAACACACTCTCCCCAGACCTCCCTAAACCAAACCTTGCCACCACCCACCTGCGAGCTGCTGCCTGCGCTTGTCCACTCCATCGGCTGGGCTGTGCTGCCTGACGACACCCCAGCGCTCTTCGCCGCCTGCACAACACAACCACCCATTTCCACACAAAGCCACACACAAAGCCCCTCCAACACACACTGCCTCTTCCCTCCCATCTCCTGCCACACCACAACGCCAACAAACACATTCCCACGCCTGCCCACAACAAACCCTCTCCTCCTCTCCTCCACTCCACACAACCAAAGGCACACAAGCCTGCACACACTACCTCCTTCCAAGCTCGCTCTTCCAAGACCACCTCCCAGCGCCCCCTCTTTCCTCACCCTCACACACCCTGCACCAGCCACCCTTCCCCGTGTCCTGCCCAACACACAGGCCTCCTACCACCTCCACCACGCCTGCCCACGGGGACCCCGCCTCACTCCACCCACCTCTCACCCCTTTGCCCTTCATGCCTCCTACACTACCTAGCCTACACACACCTCCTCACCTCTCCTCTCCCTCCTCCTCCTCCTCCAACAACCAGGACGCACCCACCTTCCCCCATCCTCACCTGCCCTCCACCACCTCCGCACACAGACACTCCCCTTCCCACTCACCCTCCACACCCTCCAACACACTCCCCCCACAAACCCTCCGCCCCACACCCCTCACAACCCACCCCCCACACACCACAACAACACCCAACAACCCCCACAGCCACAACAACAAAACACACCCCACTACACACACAGCCCCACTCCACAACAACCCCTCCAGACCTCTCACCCTCCATTCACACCTTGCCCCACACACCCACACTCTTTCTACACCTCCTCCTCCCCTTCCTCCACTCACACACCCTTCCCAAGCTCTACTCTCCCCTGACCCACGCACACACTCACCTATCAACCTCCCACCTGATTCCCACCTCCTCACCTTGCCACACACACACACAACACGCACCCCTACTCAAACACCTCCTCTGCACCACCACCAACACACCCTTCCTCTCCCCTCCACATACAACCTCCCCCTGCAACACCCAACGCACCCACCACAACACCTAACACACTCTCCCCAGACCTCCCTAAACAAAAACCTGCCACCACCCACCTGCGAGCTGCTGCCTGCGCTTGTCCACTCCATCGGCTGGGCTGTGCTGCCTGACGACACCCCAGCGCTCTTCGCCGCCTGCACAACACAACCACCCATTTCCACACAAAGCCATACACAAAGCCCCTCCAACACACACTGCCTCTTCCCTCCCATCTCCTGCCACACCACAACGCCAACAAACACATTCCCACGCCTGCCCGCAACAAACCCTCTCCTCCTCTCCTCCACTCCACACAACCAAAGGCACACAAGCCTGCACACACTACCTCCTTCCAAGCTCGCTCTTCCAAGACCACCTCCCAGCGCCCCCTCTTTCCTCACCCTCACACACCCTGCACCAGCCACCCTTCCCCGTGTCCTGCCCAACACACAGGCCTCCTACCCCCTCCACCACGCCTGCCCACGGGGACCCCGCCTCACTCCACCCACCTCTCACCCCTTTGCCCTTCATGCCTCCTACACTACCTAGCCTACACACACCTCCTCACCTCTCCTCTCCCTCCTCCTCCTCCTCCAACAACTAGGACGCAACCACCTTCCCGCATCCTCACCTGCCCTCCACCACCTCCGCACACAGACACTCCCCTTCCCACTTACCCTCCACACCCTCCAACACACTCCCCCCACAAACCCTCCGCCCCACACCCCTCACAACCAACCCCACACACCACCACAACACCCAACAACAACCCCCACAGCCACAACAACAAAACACACCCCACTACACACACAGCCCCACTCCACAACAACCCCTCCAGACCTCTCACCCTCCATTCACACCTTGCCCCACACACCCACACTCTTTCTACACCTCCTCCTCCCCTTCCTCCACTCACACACCCTTCCCAAGCTCTACTCTCCCCTGACCCACGCACACACTCACCTATCAACCTCCCACCTGATTCCCACTTCCTCACCTTGCCACACACACACACAACACGCACCCCTATTCCAACACCTCCTCTGCACCACCACCAACACACCCTTCCTCTCCCCTCCACATACAACCTCCCCCTGCAACACCCAACGCACCCACCACAACACCTAACACACTCTCCCCAGACCTCCCTAAACCAAACCTTGCCACCACCCACCTGCGAGCTGCTGCCTGCGCTTGTCCACTCCATCGGCTGGGCTGTGCTGCCTGACGACACCCCAGCGCTCTTCGCCGCCTGCACAACACAACCACCCATTTCCACACAAAGCCACACACAAAGCCCCACCAACACACACTGCCTCTTCCCTCCCATCTCCTGCCACACCACAACGCCAACAAACACATTGCCACGCCTGCCCGCAACAAACCCTCTCCTCCTCTCCTCCACTCCACACAACCAAAGGCACACAAGCCTGCACACACTACCTCCTTCCAAGCTCGCTCTTCCAAGACCACCTCCCAGCGCCCCCTCTTTCCTCACCCTCACACACCCTGCACCAGCCACCCTTCCCCGTGTCCTGCCCAACACACAGGCCTCCTCCCACCTCCACCACGCCTGCCCACGGGGACCCCGCCTCACTCCATCCACCTCTCACCCCTTTGCCCTTCATGCCTCCTACACTACCTAGCCTACACACACCTCCTCACCTCTCCTCTCCCTCCTCCTCCTCCTCCAACAACCAGGACGCACCCACCTTCTCCCATCCTCACCTGCCCTCCACCACCTCCGCACACAGACACTCCCCTTCCCACTCACCCTCCACACCCTCCAACACACTCCCCCCACAAACCCTCCGCCCCACACCCCTCACAACCCACCCCACACACCACCACAACAACACCTAACAACCCCCACAGCCACAACAACAAAACACACCCCACTACACACACAGCCCCACTCCACAACAACCCCTCCAGCCCTCTCACCCTCCATTCACACCTTGCCCCACACACCCACACTCTTTCTACACCTCCTCCTCCACTTCCTCCACTCACACACCCTTCCCAAGCTCTACTCTCCCCTGACCCACACACACACTCACCTATCAACCTCCCATCTGCTTCCCACCTCCTCACCTTGCCACACACACACAACACGCACCCCTACTCAAACACCTCCTCTGCACCACCACCAACACACCCTTCCTCTCCCCTCCACATACAACCTCCCCCTGCAACACCCAACGCACCCACCCCAACACCTAACACACTCTCCCCAGACCTCCCTAAACCAAACCTTGCCACCACCCACCTGCGAGCTGCTGCCTGCGCTTGTCCACTCCATCGGCTGGGCTGTGCTGCCTGATGACAGCCTAGCGCTCTTCGCCGCCTGCACAACACAACCACCCATTTCCACACAAAGCCACACACAAAGCCCCTCCAACACACACTGCCTCTTCCCTCCCATCTCCTGCCACACCACAACGCCAACAAACACATTCCCACGCCTGCCCACAACAAACCCTCTCCTCCTCTCCTCCACTCCACACAACCAAAGGCACACAAGCCTGCACACACTACCTCCTTCCAAGCTCGCTCTTCCAAGACCACCTCCCAGCGCCCCCTCTTTCCTCACCCTCACACACCCTGCACCAGCCACCCTTCCCCGTGTCCTGCCCAACACACAGGCCTCCTACCACCTCCACCACGCCTGCCCACGGGGACCCCGCCTCACTCCACCCACCTCTCACCCCTTTGCCCTTCATGCCTCCTACACTACCTAGCCTACACACACCTCCTCACCTCTCCTCTCCCTCCTCCTCCTCCTCCAACAACTAGGACGCACCCACCTTCCCCCATCCTCACCTGCCCTCCACCACCTCCGCACACAGACACTCCCCTTCCCACTTACCCTCCACACCCTCCAACACACTCCCCCCACAAACCCTCCGCCCCACACCCCTCACAACCAACCCCACACACCACCACAACACCCAACAACAACCCCCACAGCCACAACAACAAAACACACCCCACTACACACACAGCCCCACTCCACAACAACCCCTCCAGACCTCTCACCCTCCATTCACACCTTGCCCCACACACCCACACTCTTTCTACACCTCCTCCTCCCCTTCCTCCACTCACACACCCTTCCCAAGCTCTACTCTCCCCTGACCCACGCACACACTCACCTATCAACCTCCCACCTGATTCCCACTTCCTCACCTTGCCACACACACACACAACACGCACCCCTATTCCAACACCTCCTCTGCACCACCACCAACACACCCTTCCTCTCCCCTCCACATACAACCTCCCCCTGCAACACCCAACGCACCCACCACAACACCTAACACACTCTCCCCAGACCTCCCTAAACAAAACCTTGCCACCACCCACCTGCGAGCTGCTGCCTGCGCTTGTCCACTCCATCGGCTGGGCTGTGCTGCCTGACGACACCCCAGCGCTCTTCGCCGCCTGCACAACACAACCACCCATTTCCACACAAAGCCACACACAAAGCCCCTCCAACACACACTGCCTCTTCCCTCCCATCTCCTGCCACACCACAACGCCAACAAACACATTGCCACGCCTGCCCGCAACAAACCCTCTCCTCCTCTCCTCCACTCCACACAACCAAAGGCACACAAGCCTGCACACACTACCTCCTTCCAAGCTCGCTCTTCCAAGACCACCTCCCAGCGCCCCCTCTTTCCTCACCCTCACACACCCTGCACCAGCCACCCTTCCCCGTGTCCTGCCCAACACACAGGCCTCCTCCCACCTCCACCACGCCTGCCCACGGGGACCCCGCCTCACTCCATCCACCTCTCACCCCTTTGCCCTTCATGCCTCCTACACTACCTAGCCTACACACACCTCCTCACCTCTCTTCTCCCTCCTCCTCCTCCTCCAACAACCAGGACGCACCCACCTTCCCCCATCCTCACCTGCCCTCCACCACCTCCGCACACAGACACTCCCCTTCCCACTCACCCTCCACACCCTCCAACACACTCCCCCCACAAACCCTCCGCCCCACACCCCTCACAACCCACCCCACACACCACCACAACAACACCTAACAACCCCCACAGCCACAACAACAAAACACACCCCACTACACACACAGCCCCACTCCACAACAACCCCTCCAGCCCTCTCACCCTCCATTCACACCTTGCCCCACACACCCACACTCTTTCTACACCTCCTCCTCCACTTCCTCCACTCACACACCCTTCCCAAGCTCTACTCTCCCCTGACCCACACACACACTCACCTATCAACCTCCCATCTGCTTCCCACCTCCTCACCTTGCCACACACACACAACACGCACCCCTACTCAAACACCTCCTCTGCACCACCACCAACACACCCTTCCTCTCCCCTCCACATACAACCTCCCCCTGCAACACCCAACGCACCCACCCCAACACCTAACACACTCTCCCCAGACCTCCCTAAACAAAACCTTGCCACCACCCACCTGCGAGCTGCTGCCTGCGCTTGTCCACTCCATCGGCTGGGCTGTGCTGCCTGATGACACCCCAGCGCTCTTTGCCGCCTGCACAACACAACCACCCATTTCCACACAAAGCCACACACAAAGCCCCTCCAACACACACTGCCTCTTCCCTCCCATCTCCTGCCACACCACAACGCCAACAAACACATTCCCACGCCTGCCCACAACAAACCCTCTCCTCCTCTCCTCCACTCCACACAACCAAAGGCACACAAGCCTGCACACACTACCTCCTTCCAAGCTCGCTCTTCCAAGACCACCTCCCAGCGCCCCCTCTTTCCTCACCCTCACACACCCTGCACCAGCCACCCTTCCCCGTGTCCTGCCCAACACACAGGCCTCCTACCACCTCCACCACGCCTGCCCACGGGGACCCCGCCTCACTCCACCCACCTCTCACCCCTTTGCCCTTCATGCCTCCTACACTACCTAGCCTACACACACCTCCTCACCTCTCCTCTCCCTCCTCCTCCTCCTCCAACAACTAGGACGCACCCACCTTCCCCCATCCTCACCTGCCCTCCACCACCTCCGCACACAGACACTCCCCTTCCCACTCACCCTCCACACCCTCCAACACACTCCCCCCACAAACCCTCCGCCCCACACCCCTCACAACCCACCCCCCACACACCACAACACCCAACAACAACCCCCACAGCCACAACAACAAAACACACCCCACTACACACACAGCCCCACTCCACAACAACCCCTCCAGACCTCTCACCCTCCATTCACACCTTGCCCCACACACCCACACTCTTTCTACACCTCCTCCTCCCCTTCCTCCACTCACACACCCTTCCCAAGCTCTACTCTCCCCTGACCCACGCACACACTCACCTATCAACCTCCCACCTGATTCCCACTTCCTCACCTTGCCACACACAACACGCACCCCTACTCAAACACCTCCTCTGCACCACCACCAACACACCCTTCCTCTCCCCTCCACATACAACCTCCCCCTGCAACACCCAACGCACCCACCACAACACCTAACACACTCTCCCCAGACCTCATAAACAAAACCTGCCACCACCCACCTGCGAGCTGCTGCCTGCGCTTGTCCACTCCATCGGCTGGGCTGTGCTGCCTGATGACACCCCAGCGCTCTTCGCCGCCTGCACAACACAACCACCCATTTCCACACAAAGCCACACACAAAGCCCCTCCAACACACACTGCCTCTTCCCTCCCATCTCCTGCCACACCACAACGCCAACAAACACATTCCCACGCCTGCCCGCAACAAACCCTCTCCTCCTCTCCTCCACTCCACACAACCAAAGGCACACAAGCCTGCACACACTACCTCCTTCCAAGCTCGCTCTTCCAAGACCACCTCCCAGCGCCCCCTCTTTCCTCACCCTCACACACCCTGCACCAGCCACCCTTCCCCGTGTCCTGCCCAACACACAGGCCTCCTACCCCCTCCACCACGCCTGCCCACGGGGACCCCGCCTCACTCCACCCACCTCTCACCCCTTTGCCCTTCATGCCTCCTACACTACCTAGCCTACACACACCTCCTCACCTCTCCTCTCCCTCCTCCTCCTCCTCCAACAACTAGGACGCAACCACCTTCCCGCATCCTCACCTGCCCTCCACCACCTCCGCACACAGACACTCCCCTTCCCACTTACCCTCCACACCCTCCAACACACTCCCCCCACAAACCCTCCGCCCCACACCCCTCACAACCAACCCCACACACCACCACAACACCCAACAACAACCCCCACAGCCACAACAACAAAACACACCCCACTACACACACAGCCCCACTCCACAACAACCCCTCCAGACCTCTCACCCTCCATTCACACCTTGCCCCACACACCCACACTCTTTCTACACCTCCTCCTCCCCTTCCTCCACTCACACACCCTTCCCAAGCTCTACTCTCCCCTGACCCACGCACACACTCACCTATCAACCTCCCACCTGATTCCCACTTCCTCACCTTGCCACACACACACACAACACGCACCCCTATTCCAACACCTCCTCTGCACCACCACCAACACACCCTTCCTCTCCCCTCCACATACAACCTCCCCCTGCAACACCCAACGCACCCACCACAACACCTAACACACTCTCCCCAGACCTCCCTAAACCAAACCTTGCCACCACCCACCTGCGAGCTGCTGCCTGCGCTTGTCCACTCCATCGGCTGGGCTGTGCTGCCTGACGACACCCCAGCGCTCTTCGCCGCCTGCACAACACAACCACCCATTTCCACACAAAGCCACACACAAAGCCCCTCCAACACACACTGCCTCTTCCCTCCCATCTCCTGCCACACCACAACGCCAACAAACACATTCCCACGCCTGCCCACAACAAACCCTCTCCTCCTCTCCTCCACTCCACACAACCAAAGGCACACAAGCCTGCACACACTACCTCCTTCCAAGCTCGCTCTTCCAAGACCACCTCCCAGCGCCCCCTCTTTCCTCACCCTCACACACCCTGCACCAGCCACCCTTCCCCGTGTCCTGCCCAACACACAGGCCTCCTCCCACCTCCACCACGCCTGCCCACGGGGACCCCGCCTCACTCCATCCACCTCTCACCCCTTTGCCCTTCATGCCTCCTACACTACCTAGCCTACACACACCTCCTCACCTCTCTTCTCCCTCCTCCTCCTCCTCCAACAACCAGGACGCACCCACCTTCCCCCATCCTCACCTGCCCTCCACCACCTCCGCACACAGACACTCCCCTTCCCACTCACCCTCCACACCCTCCAACACACTCCCCCCACAAACCCTCCGCCCCACACCCCTCACAACCCACCCCACACACCACCACAACAACACCTAACAACCCCCACAGCCACAACAACAAAACACACCCCACTACACACACAGCCCCACTCCACAACAACCCCTCCAGACCTCTCACCCTCCATTCACACCTTGCCCCACACACCCACACTCTTTCTACACCTCCTCCTCCCCTTCCTCCACTCACACACCCTTCCCAAGCTCTACTCTCCCCTGACCCACGCACACACTCACCTATCAACCTCCCATCTGCTTCCCACCTCCTCACCTTGCCACACACACACAACACGCACCCCTACTCAAACACCTCCTCTGCACCACCAACAACACACCCTTCCTCTCCCCTCCACATACAACCTCCCCCTGCAACACCCAACGCACCCACCACAACACCTAACACACTCTCCCCAGACCTCCCTAAACAAAACCTTGCCACCACCCACCTGCGAGCTGCTGCCTGCGCTTGTCCACTCCATCGGCTGGGCTGTGCTGCCTGATGACAGCCTAGCGCTCTTCGCCGCCTGCACAACACAACCACCCATTTCCACACAAAGCCACACACAAAGCCCCTCCAACACACACTGCCTCTTCCCTCCCATCTCCTGCCACACCACAACGCCAACAAACACATTCCCACGCCTGCCCACAACAAACCCTCTCCTCCTCTCCTCCACTCCACACAACCAAAGGCACACAAGCCTGCACACACTACCTCCTTCCAAGCTCGCTCTTCCAAGACCACCTCCCAGCGCCCCCTCTTTCCTCACCCTCACACACCCTGCACCAGCCACCCTTCCCCGTGTCCTGCCCAACACACAGGCCTCCTCCCACCTCCACCACGCCTGCCCACGGGGACCCCGCCTCACTCCACCCACCTCTCACCCCTTTGCCCTTCATGCCTCCTACACTACCTAGCCTACACACACCTCCTCACCTCTCCTCTCCCTCCTCCTCCTCCTCCAACAACTAGGACGCACCCACCTTCCCGCATCCTCACCTGCCCTCCACCACCTCCGCACACAGACACTCCCCTTCCCACTCACCCTCCACACCCTCCAACACACTCCCCCCACAAACCCTCCGCCCCACACCCCTCACAACCAACCCCACACACCACCACAACACCCAACAACAACCCCCACAGCCACAACAACAAAACACACCCCACTACACACACAGCCCCACTCCACAACAACCCCTCCAGACCTCTCACCCTCCATTCACACCTTGCCCCACACACCCACACTCTTTCTACACCTCCTCCTCCCCTTCCTCCACTCACACACCCTTCCCAAGCTCTACTCTCCCCTGACCCACGCACACACTCACCTATCAACCTCCCACCTGATTCCCACCTCCTCACCTTGCCACACACACACACAACACGCACCCCTACTCAAACACCTCCTCTGCACCACCACCAACACACCCTTCCTCTCCCCTCCACATACAACCTCCCCCTGCAACACCCAACGCACCCACCCCAACACCTAACACACTCTCCCCAGACCTCCCTAAACAAAACCTTGCCACCACCCACCTGCGAGCTGCTGCCTGCGCTTGTCCACTCCATCGGCTGGGCTGTGCTGCCTGATGACAGCCTAGCGCTCTTCGCCGCCTGCACAACACAACCACCCATTTCCACACAAAGCCACACACAAAGCCCCTCCAACACACACTGCCTCTTCCCTCCCATCTCCTGCCACACCACAACGCCAACAAACACATTCCCACGCCTGCCCACAACAAACCCTCTCCTCCTCTCCTCCACTCCACACAACCAAAGGCACACAAGCCTGCACACACTACCTCCTTCCAAGCTCGCTCTTCCAAGACCACCTCCCAGCGCCCCCTCTTTCCTCACCCTCACACACCCTGCACCAGCCACCCTTCCCCGTGTCCTGCCCAACACACAGGCCTCCTCCCACCTCCACCACGCCTGCCCACGGGGACCCCGCCTCACTCCACCCACCTCTCACCCCTTTCCCCTTCATGCCTCCTACACTACCTAGCCTACACACACCTCCTCACCTCTCCTCTCCCTCCTCCTCCTCCTCCAACAACTAGGACGCAACCACCTTCCCGCATCCTCACCTGCCCTCCACCACCTCCGCACACAGACACTCCCCTTCCCACTCACCCTCCACACCCTCCAACACACTCCCCCCACAAACCCTCCGCCCCACACCCCTCACAACCAACCCCACACACCACCACAACACCCAACAACAACCCCCACAGCCACAACAACAAAACACACCCCACTACACACACAGCCCCACTCCACAACAACCCCTCCAGACCTCTCACCCTCCATTCACACCTTGCCCCACACACCCACACTCTTTCTACACCTCCTCCTCCCCTTCCTCCACTCACACACCCTTCCCAAGCTCTACTCTCCCCTGACCCACGCACACACTCACCTATCAACCTCCCACCTGATTCCCACCTCCTCACCTTGCCACACACACACACAACACGCACCCCTACTCAAACACCTCCTCTGCACCACCACCAACACACCCTTCCTCTCCCCTCCACATACAACCTCCCCCTGCAACACCCAACGCACCCACCACAACACCTAACACACTCTCCCCAGACCTCCCTAAACCAAACCTTGCCACCACCCACCTGCGAGCTGCTGCCTGCGCTTGTCCACTCCATCGGCTGGGCTGTGCTGCCTGACGACACCCCAGCGCTCTTCGCCGCCTGCACAACACAACCACCCATTTCCACACAAAGCCACACACAAAGCCCCTCCAACACACACTGCCTCTTCCCTCCCATCTCCTGCCACACCACAACGCCAACAAACACATTCCCACGCCTGCCCACAACAAACCCTCTCCTCCTCTCCTCCACTCCACACAACCAAAGGCACACAAGCCTGCACACACTACCTCCTTCCAAGCTCGCTCTTCCAAGACCACCTCCCAGCGCCCCCTCTTTCCTCACCCTCACACACCCTGCACCAGCCACCCTTCCCCGTGTCCTGCCCAACACACAGGCCTCCTACCACCTCCACCACGCCTGCCCACGGGGACCCCGCCTCACTCCACCCACCTCTCACCCCTTTGCCCTTCATGCCTCCTACACTACCTAGCCTACACACACCTCCTCACCTCTCCTCTCCCTCCTCCTCCTCCTCCAACAACCAGGACGCACCCACCTTCCCCCATCCTCACCTGCCCTCCACCACCTCCGCACACAGACACTCCCCTTCCCACTCACCCTCCACACCCTCCAACACACTCCCCCCACAAACCCTCCGCCCCACACCCCTCACAACCCACCCCCCACACACCACAACAACACCCAACAACCCCCACAGCCACAACAACAAAACACACCCCACTACACACACAGCCCCACTCCACAACAACCCCTCCAGACCTCTCACCCTCCATTCACACCTTGCCCCACACACCCACACTCTTTCTACACCTCCTCCTCCCCTTCCTCCACTCACACACCCTTCCCAAGCTCTACTCTCCCCTGACCCACGCACACACTCACCTATCAACCTCCCACCTGATTCCCACCTCCTCACCTTGCCACACACACACACAACACGCACCCCTACTCAAACACCTCCTCTGCACCACCACCAACACACCCTTCCTCTCCCCTCCACATACAACCTCCCCCTGCAACACCCAACGCACCCACCACAACACCTAACACACTCTCCCCAGACCTCCCTAAACAAAAACCTGCCACCACCCACCTGCGAGCTGCTGCCTGCGCTTGTCCACTCCATCGGCTGGGCTGTGCTGCCTGACGACACCCCAGCGCTCTTCGCCGCCTGCACAACACAACCACCCATTTCCACACAAAGCCATACACAAAGCCCCTCCAACACACACTGCCTCTTCCCTCCCATCTCCTGCCACACCACAACGCCAACAAACACATTCCCACGCCTGCCCGCAACAAACCCTCTCCTCCTCTCCTCCACTCCACACAACCAAAGGCACACAAGCCTGCACACACTACCTCCTTCCAAGCTCGCTCTTCCAAGACCACCTCCCAGCGCCCCCTCTTTCCTCACCCTCACACACCCTGCACCAGCCACCCTTCCCCGTGTCCTGCCCAACACACAGGCCTCCTACCCCCTCCACCACGCCTGCCCACGGGGACCCCGCCTCACTCCACCCACCTCTCACCCCTTTGCCCTTCATGCCTCCTACACTACCTAGCCTACACACACCTCCTCACCTCTCCTCTCCCTCCTCCTCCTCCTCCAACAACTAGGACGCAACCACCTTCCCGCATCCTCACCTGCCCTCCACCACCTCCGCACACAGACACTCCCCTTCCCACTTACCCTCCACACCCTCCAACACACTCCCCCCACAAACCCTCCGCCCCACACCCCTCACAACCAACCCCACACACCACCACAACACCCAACAACAACCCCCACAGCCACAACAACAAAACACACCCCACTACACACACAGCCCCACTCCACAACAACCCCTCCAGACCTCTCACCCTCCATTCACACCTTGCCCCACACACCCACACTCTTTCTACACCTCCTCCTCCCCTTCCTCCACTCACACACCCTTCCCAAGCTCTACTCTCCCCTGACCCACGCACACACTCACCTATCAACCTCCCACCTGATTCCCACTTCCTCACCTTGCCACACACACACACAACACGCACCCCTATTCCAACACCTCCTCTGCACCACCACCAACACACCCTTCCTCTCCCCTCCACATACAACCTCCCCCTGCAACACCCAACGCACCCACCACAACACCTAACACACTCTCCCCAGACCTCCCTAAACCAAACCTTGCCACCACCCACCTGCGAGCTGCTGCCTGCGCTTGTCCACTCCATCGGCTGGGCTGTGCTGCCTGACGACACCCCAGCGCTCTTCGCCGCCTGCACAACACAACCACCCATTTCCACACAAAGCCACACACAAAGCCCCACCAACACACACTGCCTCTTCCCTCCCATCTCCTGCCACACCACAACGCCAACAAACACATTGCCACGCCTGCCCGCAACAAACCCTCTCCTCCTCTCCTCCACTCCACACAACCAAAGGCACACAAGCCTGCACACACTACCTCCTTCCAAGCTCGCTCTTCCAAGACCACCTCCCAGCGCCCCCTCTTTCCTCACCCTCACACACCCTGCACCAGCCACCCTTCCCCGTGTCCTGCCCAACACACAGGCCTCCTCCCACCTCCACCACGCCTGCCCACGGGGACCCCGCCTCACTCCATCCACCTCTCACCCCTTTGCCCTTCATGCCTCCTACACTACCTAGCCTACACACACCTCCTCACCTCTCCTCTCCCTCCTCCTCCTCCTCCAACAACCAGGACGCACCCACCTTCTCCCATCCTCACCTGCCCTCCACCACCTCCGCACACAGACACTCCCCTTCCCACTCACCCTCCACACCCTCCAACACACTCCCCCCACAAACCCTCCGCCCCACACCCCTCACAACCCACCCCACACACCACCACAACAACACCTAACAACCCCCACAGCCACAACAACAAAACACACCCCACTACACACACAGCCCCACTCCACAACAACCCCTCCAGCCCTCTCACCCTCCATTCACACCTTGCCCCACACACCCACACTCTTTCTACACCTCCTCCTCCACTTCCTCCACTCACACACCCTTCCCAAGCTCTACTCTCCCCTGACCCACACACACACTCACCTATCAACCTCCCATCTGCTTCCCACCTCCTCACCTTGCCACACACACACAACACGCACCCCTACTCAAACACCTCCTCTGCACCACCACCAACACACCCTTCCTCTCCCCTCCACATACAACCTCCCCCTGCAACACCCAACGCACCCACCCCAACACCTAACACACTCTCCCCAGACCTCCCTAAACCAAACCTTGCCACCACCCACCTGCGAGCTGCTGCCTGCGCTTGTCCACTCCATCGGCTGGGCTGTGCTGCCTGATGACAGCCTAGCGCTCTTCGCCGCCTGCACAACACAACCACCCATTTCCACACAAAGCCACACACAAAGCCCCTCCAACACACACTGCCTCTTCCCTCCCATCTCCTGCCACACCACAACGCCAACAAACACATTCCCACGCCTGCCCACAACAAACCCTCTCCTCCTCTCCTCCACTCCACACAACCAAAGGCACACAAGCCTGCACACACTACCTCCTTCCAAGCTCGCTCTTCCAAGACCACCTCCCAGCGCCCCCTCTTTCCTCACCCTCACACACCCTGCACCAGCCACCCTTCCCCGTGTCCTGCCCAACACACAGGCCTCCTACCACCTCCACCACGCCTGCCCACGGGGACCCCGCCTCACTCCACCCACCTCTCACCCCTTTGCCCTTCATGCCTCCTACACTACCTAGCCTACACACACCTCCTCACCTCTCCTCTCCCTCCTCCTCCTCCTCCAACAACTAGGACGCACCCACCTTCCCCCATCCTCACCTGCCCTCCACCACCTCCGCACACAGACACTCCCCTTCCCACTTACCCTCCACACCCTCCAACACACTCCCCCCACAAACCCTCCGCCCCACACCCCTCACAACCAACCCCACACACCACCACAACACCCAACAACAACCCCCACAGCCACAACAACAAAACACACCCCACTACACACACAGCCCCACTCCACAACAACCCCTCCAGACCTCTCACCCTCCATTCACACCTTGCCCCACACACCCACACTCTTTCTACACCTCCTCCTCCCCTTCCTCCACTCACACACCCTTCCCAAGCTCTACTCTCCCCTGACCCACGCACACACTCACCTATCAACCTCCCACCTGATTCCCACTTCCTCACCTTGCCACACACACACACAACACGCACCCCTATTCCAACACCTCCTCTGCACCACCACCAACACACCCTTCCTCTCCCCTCCACATACAACCTCCCCCTGCAACACCCAACGCACCCACCACAACACCTAACACACTCTCCCCAGACCTCCCTAAACAAAACCTTGCCACCACCCACCTGCGAGCTGCTGCCTGCGCTTGTCCACTCCATCGGCTGGGCTGTGCTGCCTGACGACACCCCAGCGCTCTTCGCCGCCTGCACAACACAACCACCCATTTCCACACAAAGCCACACACAAAGCCCCTCCAACACACACTGCCTCTTCCCTCCCATCTCCTGCCACACCACAACGCCAACAAACACATTGCCACGCCTGCCCGCAACAAACCCTCTCCTCCTCTCCTCCACTCCACACAACCAAAGGCACACAAGCCTGCACACACTACCTCCTTCCAAGCTCGCTCTTCCAAGACCACCTCCCAGCGCCCCCTCTTTCCTCACCCTCACACACCCTGCACCAGCCACCCTTCCCCGTGTCCTGCCCAACACACAGGCCTCCTCCCACCTCCACCACGCCTGCCCACGGGGACCCCGCCTCACTCCATCCACCTCTCACCCCTTTGCCCTTCATGCCTCCTACACTACCTAGCCTACACACACCTCCTCACCTCTCTTCTCCCTCCTCCTCCTCCTCCAACAACCAGGACGCACCCACCTTCCCCCATCCTCACCTGCCCTCCACCACCTCCGCACACAGACACTCCCCTTCCCACTCACCCTCCACACCCTCCAACACACTCCCCCCACAAACCCTCCGCCCCACACCCCTCACAACCCACCCCACACACCACCACAACAACACCTAACAACCCCCACAGCCACAACAACAAAACACACCCCACTACACACACAGCCCCACTCCACAACAACCCCTCCAGCCCTCTCACCCTCCATTCACACCTTGCCCCACACACCCACACTCTTTCTACACCTCCTCCTCCACTTCCTCCACTCACACACCCTTCCCAAGCTCTACTCTCCCCTGACCCACACACACACTCACCTATCAACCTCCCATCTGCTTCCCACCTCCTCACCTTGCCACACACACACAACACGCACCCCTACTCAAACACCTCCTCTGCACCACCACCAACACACCCTTCCTCTCCCCTCCACATACAACCTCCCCCTGCAACACCCAACGCACCCACCCCAACACCTAACACACTCTCCCCAGACCTCCCTAAACAAAACCTTGCCACCACCCACCTGCGAGCTGCTGCCTGCGCTTGTCCACTCCATCGGCTGGGCTGTGCTGCCTGATGACACCCCAGCGCTCTTTGCCGCCTGCACAACACAACCACCCATTTCCACACAAAGCCACACACAAAGCCCCTCCAACACACACTGCCTCTTCCCTCCCATCTCCTGCCACACCACAACGCCAACAAACACATTCCCACGCCTGCCCACAACAAACCCTCTCCTCCTCTCCTCCACTCCACACAACCAAAGGCACACAAGCCTGCACACACTACCTCCTTCCAAGCTCGCTCTTCCAAGACCACCTCCCAGCGCCCCCTCTTTCCTCACCCTCACACACCCTGCACCAGCCACCCTTCCCCGTGTCCTGCCCAACACACAGGCCTCCTACCACCTCCACCACGCCTGCCCACGGGGACCCCGCCTCACTCCACCCACCTCTCACCCCTTTGCCCTTCATGCCTCCTACACTACCTAGCCTACACACACCTCCTCACCTCTCCTCTCCCTCCTCCTCCTCCTCCAACAACTAGGACGCACCCACCTTCCCCCATCCTCACCTGCCCTCCACCACCTCCGCACACAGACACTCCCCTTCCCACTCACCCTCCACACCCTCCAACACACTCCCCCCACAAACCCTCCGCCCCACACCCCTCACAACCCACCCCCCACACACCACAACACCCAACAACAACCCCCACAGCCACAACAACAAAACACACCCCACTACACACACAGCCCCACTCCACAACAACCCCTCCAGACCTCTCACCCTCCATTCACACCTTGCCCCACACACCCACACTCTTTCTACACCTCCTCCTCCCCTTCCTCCACTCACACACCCTTCCCAAGCTCTACTCTCCCCTGACCCACGCACACACTCACCTATCAACCTCCCACCTGATTCCCACTTCCTCACCTTGCCACACACAACACGCACCCCTACTCAAACACCTCCTCTGCACCACCACCAACACACCCTTCCTCTCCCCTCCACATACAACCTCCCCCTGCAACACCCAACGCACCCACCACAACACCTAACACACTCTCCCCAGACCTCATAAACAAAACCTGCCACCACCCACCTGCGAGCTGCTGCCTGCGCTTGTCCACTCCATCGGCTGGGCTGTGCTGCCTGATGACACCCCAGCGCTCTTCGCCGCCTGCACAACACAACCACCCATTTCCACACAAAGCCACACACAAAGCCCCTCCAACACACACTGCCTCTTCCCTCCCATCTCCTGCCACACCACAACGCCAACAAACACATTCCCACGCCTGCCCGCAACAAACCCTCTCCTCCTCTCCTCCACTCCACACAACCAAAGGCACACAAGCCTGCACACACTACCTCCTTCCAAGCTCGCTCTTCCAAGACCACCTCCCAGCGCCCCCTCTTTCCTCACCCTCACACACCCTGCACCAGCCACCCTTCCCCGTGTCCTGCCCAACACACAGGCCTCCTACCCCCTCCACCACGCCTGCCCACGGGGACCCCGCCTCACTCCACCCACCTCTCACCCCTTTGCCCTTCATGCCTCCTACACTACCTAGCCTACACACACCTCCTCACCTCTCCTCTCCCTCCTCCTCCTCCTCCAACAACTAGGACGCAACCACCTTCCCGCATCCTCACCTGCCCTCCACCACCTCCGCACACAGACACTCCCCTTCCCACTTACCCTCCACACCCTCCAACACACTCCCCCCACAAACCCTCCGCCCCACACCCCTCACAACCAACCCCACACACCACCACAACACCCAACAACAACCCCCACAGCCACAACAACAAAACACACCCCACTACACACACAGCCCCACTCCACAACAACCCCTCCAGACCTCTCACCCTCCATTCACACCTTGCCCCACACACCCACACTCTTTCTACACCTCCTCCTCCCCTTCCTCCACTCACACACCCTTCCCAAGCTCTACTCTCCCCTGACCCACGCACACACTCACCTATCAACCTCCCACCTGATTCCCACTTCCTCACCTTGCCACACACACACACAACACGCACCCCTATTCCAACACCTCCTCTGCACCACCACCAACACACCCTTCCTCTCCCCTCCACATACAACCTCCCCCTGCAACACCCAACGCACCCACCACAACACCTAACACACTCTCCCCAGACCTCCCTAAACCAAACCTTGCCACCACCCACCTGCGAGCTGCTGCCTGCGCTTGTCCACTCCATCGGCTGGGCTGTGCTGCCTGACGACACCCCAGCGCTCTTCGCCGCCTGCACAACACAACCACCCATTTCCACACAAAGCCACACACAAAGCCCCTCCAACACACACTGCCTCTTCCCTCCCATCTCCTGCCACACCACAACGCCAACAAACACATTCCCACGCCTGCCCACAACAAACCCTCTCCTCCTCTCCTCCACTCCACACAACCAAAGGCACACAAGCCTGCACACACTACCTCCTTCCAAGCTCGCTCTTCCAAGACCACCTCCCAGCGCCCCCTCTTTCCTCACCCTCACACACCCTGCACCAGCCACCCTTCCCCGTGTCCTGCCCAACACACAGGCCTCCTCCCACCTCCACCACGCCTGCCCACGGGGACCCCGCCTCACTCCATCCACCTCTCACCCCTTTGCCCTTCATGCCTCCTACACTACCTAGCCTACACACACCTCCTCACCTCTCTTCTCCCTCCTCCTCCTCCTCCAACAACCAGGACGCACCCACCTTCCCCCATCCTCACCTGCCCTCCACCACCTCCGCACACAGACACTCCCCTTCCCACTCACCCTCCACACCCTCCAACACACTCCCCCCACAAACCCTCCGCCCCACACCCCTCACAACCCACCCCACACACCACCACAACAACACCTAACAACCCCCACAGCCACAACAACAAAACACACCCCACTACACACACAGCCCCACTCCACAACAACCCCTCCAGACCTCTCACCCTCCATTCACACCTTGCCCCACACACCCACACTCTTTCTACACCTCCTCCTCCCCTTCCTCCACTCACACACCCTTCCCAAGCTCTACTCTCCCCTGACCCACGCACACACTCACCTATCAACCTCCCATCTGCTTCCCACCTCCTCACCTTGCCACACACACACAACACGCACCCCTACTCAAACACCTCCTCTGCACCACCAACAACACACCCTTCCTCTCCCCTCCACATACAACCTCCCCCTGCAACACCCAACGCACCCACCACAACACCTAACACACTCTCCCCAGACCTCCCTAAACAAAACCTTGCCACCACCCACCTGCGAGCTGCTGCCTGCGCTTGTCCACTCCATCGGCTGGGCTGTGCTGCCTGATGACAGCCTAGCGCTCTTCGCCGCCTGCACAACACAACCACCCATTTCCACACAAAGCCACACACAAAGCCCCTCCAACACACACTGCCTCTTCCCTCCCATCTCCTGCCACACCACAACGCCAACAAACACATTCCCACGCCTGCCCACAACAAACCCTCTCCTCCTCTCCTCCACTCCACACAACCAAAGGCACACAAGCCTGCACACACTACCTCCTTCCAAGCTCGCTCTTCCAAGACCACCTCCCAGCGCCCCCTCTTTCCTCACCCTCACACACCCTGCACCAGCCACCCTTCCCCGTGTCCTGCCCAACACACAGGCCTCCTCCCACCTCCACCACGCCTGCCCACGGGGACCCCGCCTCACTCCACCCACCTCTCACCCCTTTGCCCTTCATGCCTCCTACACTACCTAGCCTACACACACCTCCTCACCTCTCCTCTCCCTCCTCCTCCTCCTCCAACAACTAGGACGCACCCACCTTCCCGCATCCTCACCTGCCCTCCACCACCTCCGCACACAGACACTCCCCTTCCCACTCACCCTCCACACCCTCCAACACACTCCCCCCACAAACCCTCCGCCCCACACCCCTCACAACCAACCCCACACACCACCACAACACCCAACAACAACCCCCACAGCCACAACAACAAAACACACCCCACTACACACACAGCCCCACTCCACAACAACCCCTCCAGACCTCTCACCCTCCATTCACACCTTGCCCCACACACCCACACTCTTTCTACACCTCCTCCTCCCCTTCCTCCACTCACACACCCTTCCCAAGCTCTACTCTCCCCTGACCCACGCACACACTCACCTATCAACCTCCCACCTGATTCCCACCTCCTCACCTTGCCACACACACACACAACACGCACCCCTACTCAAACACCTCCTCTGCACCACCACCAACACACCCTTCCTCTCCCCTCCACATACAACCTCCCCCTGCAACACCCAACGCACCCACCACAACACCTAACACACTCTCCCCAGACCTCCCTAAACAAAACCTTGCCACCACCCACCTGCGAGCTGCTGCCTGCGCTTGTCCACTCCATCGGCTGGGCTGTGCTGCCTGATGACACCCCAGCGCTCTTCGCCGCCTGCACAACACAACCACCCATTTCCACACAAAGCCACACACAAAGCCCCTCCAACACACACTGCCTCTTCCCTCCCATCTCCTGCCACACCACAACGCCAACAAACATTCCCACTCTGATCCCGTCATGGACTCATCAACTCTCATCCCATTTTCTCTTACTGCCCACAGATAAGCATGGACACATGACACATAGTCCACCTTTCTCTTCCAAAGTTCACTCCTCCTCAGGACTACACACTTTTATCACATCCCTCTCGATACATCACCTCTCTGCCACCATCCCTTCTCTCTCCTTTGCAATCTACTCCAGCAGGTTGCAAGTCAGAAATTTTAGTAGCCACAGCCCACATCCCTCCTTTTCCCCACAAGCTCATTTTTAGTGCATAGCTGCAAGCTTCAATAGCCCAACAGAAAAGCAGTTATTGATTCTCACTTCTCGCAATGCCACTAGCTATTTCTCATAGACACCAGCATTTCATCTAGCCCACAGCTTGCCCTCACACAGTGTAATGGCGTCCTCTGAAATACCTGCTCTTGGAATTGGTCTTTATGGGGAAATCTCCTCTGCAGAGTTGTACTAGGAGCCTGAGCCCCTTCCCCAAAGCTCAGCCCAAGCTCTCTTGAAGGCCTGAGCCTAGCTGGTCTTACATGCTGCCCTGCTCTCCTCACCTTGACTAACTCGCCAGGACTCCCAGGACAGCCTTTCCCTGCTCTAGACTCTCTCCTTGCTTTGGTAGGGAACCAGACAGGGGGTTTACTGGGCCCCTTCATCTTTTCCTCTTGAGCGTAAGAAACAGGCTGCTTGTTCTGCTCATGCTCAGTTTTGCAGCCTGCACACTCCTGGCTCTGGGGGGTTCCTCCTAGGCAGTCCTCTCTAGGGTTTTACTAATTGACTCTTCTTTACAGCGCTCCCTGTCTTGAAATGAGCTAGGTACAGCCAAGCTCTGGTTGCTTCCCACTCTGCTAGTCTCATGTTAAGCCCAGCTGCGCTCACCACCCCAGAGTGACTCTCCCCACTACCTCTCCAACTAGAGCCTGTGCAACCATCCAGACCAAGGCCACCACTGTATTTTCTCACTGCTTCCCCGACCACCTGGTGGAGGAAGTAGCCCTTTACAAGCAGGACACACACCACCTCTGAAGGCATCGGCTCCTGACAGGGCCTCTCGCCTACTAGCCAAGCATCACAGGACGTCAGTGCTGCCTCCGGGCCTCCTCCCCTCTGGCCTGCACAAGCCCTTTGCATTAGGCGGCCCACCTGGGACCTCAGCCAGCCCTGCCAGGCCCTGGTCAGGCTCTCCCCCTCCTCCTCAGCCCAGGACGAAGGCCAGCGCACAAAAGCCTGCCGCCTGCCCTGTCTGCTGGCAAAGGGCAGAGAGGCACGCCTGCCTCTGCTTCACCCAGCACCTACAACTGCGTCACCACTGAGCAATGCGCCCATACGCCCCTGTGGCTCTCCCTTCACCTGCAGGTCAGGCATGGCTAGCAGCCCACAGGCTTTGTCTCCCTTGGCCAGGGCAGTTGCAAGCAGTTCAGGATCTAATGACAAGGTCTTTTTCCTCTGCATCTCCAAGAGCCCCTGCCCTAAGTACCTTCTCCCAAAACTCCCCCACACCAGCTGACCATCTGCAGTGCAGCCTCTCTCCAACACCCCCAGAACATCAGGCAACGGTTCACCTTCAGGATTTTAACCCACAAAAGACTCCAGGCTCTCACCCACACATTCCCCTCCAGGCTGGAGGCTCCCCGGGGGCCGGGACCAGCTCCCCAGCAGCCACAGCCCCTCCCTAGTCCCATCCCCCACGGTCCAGTGCAGACTGCCCAGGCCAGGCCAGCTCCTCCTTCGCCTCCACCACATCCACCCTGGGAGCTGCTCCCCAAGGCCGTGGGGAAAGTGGAAAGGTTCACAGGGAAACGAGCAGCCCAACCTCAGCTCTCCCCACCTCACCTCCATCATCCCCTGCCCCAACAGCCCCCTCTTGCAGGCCTGCCTCCCCTCCCACCCACCCTGCAGGCCTCCCCCACACCAGCCCCAGGCCTATCTGCCCGAGCTGGCCGGCCCTGCTGCGCACCCGGCCCCTTCTCCCCTGGCCAACGCCAGGGAGGCGATGGGCCTCCGCCTTCCCTCCTCCACGCCTGGGCATCCTGAGCAGCGCACACCGATAGCCACCGACCGTGGGGAGAACCGCTCTGGCACAGAGATCCAACGGCCGGAGCCCCGGGTGCATCTGTGTTCCCATGGCGATAACGGTCCCTCGGGATGGAAGCGGAAGGGGGAGCAGAAGGGGGCCGCCCCGGGGGCTGGGGGAGATGGCCCTGCTGGACTCACCCCAGCACTGCCCGCCCCGCCTGCAGGCACCAACCCTGGCGGCAGCCAGCACTTGCTGGGAGGGTGTTCACATCTCCCCCTTGTTTCCCCGCTGCTCTCCCAAACATGTTTTCTTTTGGGTGCAGCAGTTTGGCCCTGAGATTTGCAGGAGGACAGGGGTGCCCCCAGTGCTGCCCTCATGCTCAGACAGCAGGAGGCTGGGCTACAACGGGGCCCATCTTTCCCTCTCCCCACCAAAGCCCCCGGGCTGGGACCTTGCCTGGGCACGTGTTGGCACTCCCCAACCAGCCTGGGTTACTGATACTGTGCACTGGAGCCAGAGCTTTAGGGGCACCGTGCAAGGCAGCTGGACGCTTGGTGCTGCCCGTGCAGGCAGGCCCCTCTGCGCTGCTCCCACGGGGCCTCCTGGGCAGCAGCTCTGCGCTCAAGCCCAGAGGCGGCAAAACAAGGCAGAGCCCCAGCGCTGAGCCTGGCCACAGCTGGTCTCTGCTGGCCCCTCTCCTCAGCCCTGGCCCTCGGCTGTGCAGCAGCACAGTGCTGCCCCTCAGGCTCCTGCAGGGGCTGGGGACCCCCTGCCGCGGGCCAGGCCCCGGCTGCTGGAGCCAGCCCGCGGCCAGAGCTGGTCGGTGCCTCCCGGCCGGCAGGCAAGGCCCTGGGCCAGCGCGGCCACAGCCAAGGCCCGGCCCTGCCGGCCGCAGCGGGAGGGCTGCCGAGCCCCGGGACGGCCACGGGGCCAGGGCAGAGGGCGCGAGAGGACGCTGCCCTGCCCTGGGCGCAGCAGGACGCTGCCGCCGGCTCCGGCACCCCGGCCATCCCCAGGGCCCCCAGGCCGGTGCCAGGGCCGGCGCCAGCACAGGCCCCGGGGCTGCTCCCCGGCACCCGGCCCGGCCCCCGGGCGCAGGGCACCCAGGAGCCCCGGCCCCTGCGGCAGAGCCCAGCCCCTGCCGGCAGCCGCCCGGCCCCGCGGCCCCGCACTGCCCGGGCACTAGGGGCCCCCAGGCTGCCCCCAGGCCCCGCCACGACCCGCCCTCCCGCCACAACATGGCGCCCCAGCGGGGAACTGCCCAGGCCTCACATGGCCCAAGGGTTGCCACAGCAACGCCCCAGTGCTGCCCTCCTGGTGGCTGAGGAGAGCAGGAGGGCGGGGCTGGGTGTGATGGATGGCTCTGCCAGCCAATCCGAGTCCAGCACGGGGGAGGGGAGGGAGCGGTGGGGCCTGGTGTGGGGGAGAGAAGAGGGAGGAGAGAGAGGGAGCGAGGGGGGCGAGAGGGGAAAAGGGTGCAAGAGAGAAGGGGAAGAGGCGAGGGAGAGCAGCAGGAGAGAGGGAGCGGGAGGGAGAGCGGGTGCGAGCGGGTCGGGGGGGCGGCGGGTGCGTGGAAATGCCGGCGGGTGCCCTGGCGCTGGGGCGGGGGCAGCGGGGCTGGCGGCGGGGCTGCTTTGGCCCAGGAGCTGCCGACGGGGCTGGTGGGGCTGTGACCACGGGACAGAGCGGCCTGGGCCAGAGGGGAGCTGGCCGCCAGTGCGACGGGCCACCCTGCCCCGGCCCCGTCCGCCGGGGCGGCTCACTGGGGTGTTGGGTGCAAGAAACTTTGCCCCTGTGGCAGCTCTGAGACCCATTGGAAAGCGTTTCCCTGAGCTGCTGCTGCCCCCGCAGCCCCCAGGTGCTGCCCAGAGCTGCATTTGGGAGCTCCTGGGCAAAGGCTGACCAGGTGGCTGGTGTGCTTGCGAGGTGCCCTTCCCCATGTTCTCTTTTGTTTGGAAAATTGCATTTTGGCATGGCTCTGAGAGAGGCTGTCCCCATACGTCACGCCGTGCCCCAGCCATTGTTCTTGCTCCATGCCTCTTGCTTTGCCCTGAGAGCTGGGACCCTGGAAGCAGCCTGCAGGGTGTTTCCAGAACAGCTCTGTAGGTGTAAGCAGTTTTGGTTTTGGTGGGACAGGAGGCCCTGCTGCCTTCAGTTTCATGATCACTGCTCCCACGCAGTCACAGAATCACTGAATCACAGAACTGTGGAGGTTGGAGGGGACCTCTGGAGATCATCTAGTCCAACCCCCCTGCTCAAGCAAGGCCATCTCGAGCCCGTTGCCCAGGATTGTGTCCAGATGGCTTTTGAGTATCTCCAGGGAAGGAGACTGCACAGCCTCTCTGGGCAACCTGTGCCAGTGCTCCGTCACCCTCCCAGTCCAGAAGTTTTTCCTCCTGTGCACATGGAACTGCCTGTGGTTCAGTTTGTGCCTGTTGCCTCTTGTCCTGTCGCTGGGCACCACGGAGAAGAGTCTGGCCCCATCCCCTCGACACCCTCCCTTCAGAGACTTGTACACATTGATGAGATCCCTTCTCAGTCTTCTCTTCTCCAGGCTCCACAGGCCCAGCTCTCTCAGCCTTTCTTCAGAGGACAGATGCTCCGGGTGGCCCCTCATCATCTTTGTGGCCCTCCGCTGGACTCTCTCCAGTAGCGCCATGTCTCTCTTGTCCTGGGGAGCCCAGAATTGGACACAGAGCTCCAGGTGAGGCCTCCCCAGGGCTGAGGAGAGGGGGAGCAGCTTGGTCATGGTGAACCCTGTTACCAAGAGGCAAGGACACCATGTGTGCACTTCAGACTAGAGACATGCTGGCATAGATAGCAGGGGGCAGTGCAATGGTGAAATGGGGTTCCCACCCACAGAGCAAACCCTGCAGAGCCCAGGGCCAGCAGGAACCAGAGGTGGGCTGTGCAGGAATGGCAGGAGAGGGCTTTGCTGAGCAAATGACCTCTGCAGCACCTTGGTGCCTGTGACAGACTTGAAGTGGTCTCTGGGAAGGCCAAGGTGTGCCTGAGGAAGTCCCTGGGCCTGGACAGCCTGCAAGCCAGCTGCCCTGTGGATGTCCCTGATGATATCAGGGATGCCCTGCACAGTCCCTGATGATATCATCTGGGGCTGAGAAGAGGTTCAGGGGAAGGAAAGCTGGAAGATTTATTTACGAGTGCAGGGACATGAGTGGAGAGCTTGGTGTGCTGTGCTTCGCATTGATGAAGCACACTTGGCTGTAGATGGGGTGGACTTGGCCTAAAGGCAGAGGTGGGATTAAGTTGTTTGGGCCCAGGTAGGAAATCTGAGATGCCCTGGGCACTTCCCCAGCAGCCACTCCAAAAGGGCATGGTTTTTCTGTAGGTCCCACGCTGTATCTGCTCGAAACGTGTGGTTGTGCTGGACACCCTAGACATTCAACATGGCCCCTTCCAGCCTCTTTTCAGGTCATTAAGGCAAGAGTCTGCACTGAATTCCATTAGCTGTTTGCACTGTAGGGATCTGCATGTGCCTCAGCTTCATAGTAAGTGGCGAGAGCTCTCGTAGTAGTAGGCATTGAGGGTCATTTCAGATGAGCACCTGGCCCCCACTTGATGCTCTAGAAGGATGTGGTCTCACAGTTGCTCCATCAGAGCAAGCAGGCACTGGCACATGCCTTGGACCACCTCTGTCTCTTCTCACGTCACTAGGTGCTTGTGTGCGGGTGACTGAGACCCACTGCAGGTCCTGCCATGCAGCTTTGTCCGTGTCCCTGAGGTGCCCAAGTCCCTCTCTCTAACTTCTGGGGCTCTGGGCAATGCAGTGTCAGGGCTTGGAATGAGCCAAGCTGGGCTGCAAGCTGCTCTCCAGAAGGCCACAGGTCTCCCATTGCATCTCTGCATCATCTAGGAACGTCATGGAGAAGCCACCTAGGTATTAAGGCCATGAAAATGCTGCTGGGCAGCAGGTTGTGGGCAGCTGAAATGAGCCCGATGTCTTCCTGGCTAGAAGGGGAACGTTGAGACCCACCTCAGATGCTCGGAGAAAGGCTGGTGAGTGTGTTGATCTGCACTTTGGAAGGGGATTCCTCTGCTCTCAGCAGTGTCATTCCTCTTTAGGGCAACTTGGGTGCAATTGTCCTCCACCTCAGAGGTGTGAGCACAGGGCAGCTGGGAACAAGACAGATGGACAGGCCAGCTCTCCTCACCCTACACTAAAGCCAGAGTGAATCCTTTTGCCTCTCAGGAATCCCAGCTGTTCGCTCTGAGTGCAGGAGCAATGCTGAGGATGTCTATCTCCTCCTGGCAAACTCAGCTGGCACAAACTGGAGCTCAAGCCTTGCAGCTCAATGGCAGTCCTTCCGAGATGCGTGTGTTATAAAGGACCCCAGGCATTCACCACTGAGTCAGAGTCAGACTCTCATACGATCGTTTGTTTCAGCTCGAGCTGGGTGCCTCCAAAGAGGGACCCAGAACAAAGACATTCTGGGCTAATTATACTCCTTCCAGTCTTATTTCCCTGCCTGCCAGTGACAGTCTCTTCCAGTCTTCTTTCCTGAGTTGCTGGTCTCTTTCCTTGTGAATGGTTCGTGCCTACATCCCAGGACGGTTGCTGTGTTCCTGCTTCACAGTGCCGTATCTTATCTGGAGGTTAACCGTGACCTCTGTCCACTGTGTTCTGTATGTTGGAGGGCTGATTCTGGCTGGTTCTGCAGTTGTTGTGCCAACAGTAGCCCACAGGTTTGGTTAAAGTTCAAGCTTAGGCCTGCAGGCTTCGCTACTCCAAGCACTGAGGCTAACTTTAATCAAGGTTATGCCAAGGGAAAGAACAGGAGTTTTCTTACAAATCCCCCATTTGTTTTTCTGGCTGTTTCTTAGTAATGTATCCCTTTTTCAAGACGAGCAGCCAGCCTCCATAATTGTATCTTGTTATGGAAACAGTGTGACCCTAGGTTTCTGAGGAGCAGAGTCTCATGCAGGGAGAACAGGAAAAATAATGATTTATTTAAATGACTGTACAGCATAGTAACAGCTTGAGCTGGCTGCCTCTGGAGAAGGATGCCGAACAAAGAAATTCTGGGGTAATTAGACCCCTTACAGTTTTATTTTCCCACCTGCCAGTGAAGGTCTCCTCCAATCTTCTTTACTGAGATGGTGGTCTCTCCCCTTCTCATTGGTGTCTCTCTCCTTCTGACAGCTCCTGGCCTACAGCCCAGGCTGGATGCCATGTCCTTGTTTCTCCCAGGCCCTTATCTTCTCCAAGGTCAACCCCAACCCACGTGCATCCCATCTTGTCTCCTGCAGTCTACTTTGTAGCCTCATTAGCTAGTTTTGTATCTTTGTCAGCTAGTTGTAACTGGTTTTGCAGTTACAACATTGGCAATGTCACAGCCTTAGCAGTGATTCTGGAGTTCCTGGACAGTTCAGCCTTGAGGCCTGCAGGCTTCATCCTCAGGAGAGTTCAAATGGCTGTCCTGAGCGACATCTATTTATACTACGTCCATGATTTGTACCATTAGCCAAATCAGGTGTCATCTAGCCACAGTGTGTCATATTGGAAGTCACGTACCTTTTAAATTTTAGGAGGAAGTTTCTCGTTTGCTCCCCAGCGAGGACTTCTCACCCGGGCTTTTTGCTAGTGACTTTACCACTAGTCGTTTGTACGTGCCGAGGTCATGGTCGATCACTTGGGAAAGCGGAGGGTGAAGGTCCTGCCACCTTCCCCCCCACCTCCCCCCCAACTAGAGTCAAACCATCCACCTCACAAAGTGGCCGTACAGCTGCCTCTTGCCTTCGTGGTATAAATAGACCTCAGTGTCTACTGATCAGCATATATTAATTCAGTATGTAACAGCAGGGCTTGTGTCTTTCGCAATAACTACCACACACAGAGGTGTAAGAGGATTATGAGCAGTAAAGAGAACAATGTTGATGCTAGCAATATCACTACCGGGTGAAGCATAAGGTTAAAAATTCCTGTTGCTGTTAGTGACCATTCAGAAAGAGTTCCTCACTAATGATGTTCTTTTGATTTTTCTTTTGTACTGGTTTAGTGTAGAATTGGACTGCAGCTGCTGTAGAGATGTAATAGGAGCTGAGTAATTCCAGTTGCATCCCAGGATTCCAGGAAAGTTACGGATACAAATCTTTGGGTGATTGCTTGCATCTACAGCAATAGTATTTATGATTATAAAATGACAAAGGGTTCTCATACAAACACATCAGACAAGGCAATCGAGTTAAATTACAAATCAATGTTTCAGAAAACCAAACAGAGAGAAGCAAAAGCTTTATCATTATGCCACAAATCACAAGTCACTTGAAAAGGCGCCAAGGTGTTGCTGGGTTGTTAAGAAAGCCTTTCTGCACTGATTTGGTTTGGAGACTCAAGAACTGAGATGCAGCTGTGCTTTTGCAGCCAGGCACTAATTCATTAAGCGCAAAGTATAGGCATTCCTCTTTTTCGATTGTAATCCCGTTCCCAATAGTGCATTAAGACAAACAAGAAGTTATGTTAGCATTTTTAGTTATTGAAGGCAGAACCCTGAAGGAGATAAGCCAGCCTTAACTAGCATAATCCTTCTGTTAAGCAAACATGAAGATGGTACTGCTCTTTTGGAAGTTTGTCTGCACCTCTTGAAAAAGCAGGTATCTCCCTAAGAGACAGCATCTCGAAGATGTACACAATATGCTAAACATTTCTCTCTCCTCAGAGTTTTTGGATTCCCCTGTCTCTAGTCATTGTGAATACTGTCCACCCTCCCGAGCTGATCCGCTTCCCTGGGGGCTCCTTACTCCTGGGGACCTTCTTGGACAGAGGGGACCTTCTCTCTGCCTACGTCCTACATTTCCACAGAAATAACATTCCGGTCCCTCACTGTCTCCCCATCTTCTCCTGTCTCCTTCTTGTCCTTGCCCTTGGCATTGTCCTAGCCTTCCTCGGCCTCCTCTGTCTCTTCTTCTACCCCTTCCTCTAATTTGCAAGTTCCGTCCTGAAGCTGCTGCTAAGAGATTAGCCTCTTCTTGTTTTTCCTTTTTCCGTTCCTTTGCTTGCTTCACTTTCTGTTTCTCCTCTCTCCCGTCATAGACCAATACTGCTACACTTGAAATCCTTTGTGAAGTTTGCCTTGCCACCCTGGCATGTGCTCCTTCAACTATTTCGGGCTCTCCGGAGTGGCCTGATGGACAAATACACTAATGGCTAGTGCATCATTCCAGTTCTGGAAAGTCCTTCCCCCATAGTTCAACAAGGCTTGCCCTAGTCGTCCCCAAAAATCCCTGGCCTCTTTGTCCAAGCTCTGTCTACGCTCCTGCACTTTAGTCCAATCCACTCCTAATTTCCTACATGCTCTAATAGCTTCTACCAAGTTCCGGAGTCCTGTCTGGCAAGTGACTCTGTCCCCTGCGTTACTGTAATCCCAATTTGGATCGTTTGCTGGCTAACGATTTCTGTTTCCCCCAGTCTGTTGTACAAACTTTGCCTCTTTATTAACTATTTTATCTCGCTCGTTTGGTCAGAACAACTCTCTCAAGAGTACTTGGGTGTCCCGCCAGTTTGGATTATACCCAGTGCATATATATTAGAAAACAGCTGAGCGCTCCTTTCCGCATCCTCCCTCAACCTGGCCATTTTGCTTGCCCACAATGCTCAATCACTCGGACTCCAGGGCTGGCTAGTGAATACATGCAGTACCACGTGAGGGGGGTTAGCTCCCCCCGCAGCACTCGGTTGTAATGCTGCTGCATTAGGTAAAACATTAGAAACCATAGGATGGAGTCCTGCCACGGGAGGAGGGGAAGTCTGAGTAAGGCAAGGAGAGGGACAGATAGACAGATCTTCAGGAGGCACCACCGGAGGAGTGTAAGGCGGAGCAGTAGCTCCTGGGGAGTTATTTGGGACACCTATATCTGCTGCAGCAAGAGTAGTTTTACACAGGGTGCCATTTGTCCTCCTTGGATATCGCCGGTCCCGTGCTCAGTTATTCCACACATACCAATAATCCATTCAGTGAGGATTTTCATCTTCCAATATACGTCATAGCATAGCGAATTTCGTAGAGTCGAAGGCTCCTTCTTTGGGTTAACCCCCACATTAATTGTCAGATGGACAATCATCCTGACATCAAGTGACAGCTAGCTTTTTGCATAACTTTACTGTACTGCCTTTTGTCTTCTTTTTTCCTTTTCCTTTTCTAATTTTGGACGTTTGGAGCCAAGAGGGTCTAATGGTGATTGGCTACACTCCCATCTGGGGTGCCAAAGTGCTGTGGAAACACTTTGACCCTAGGTGTCCGAGGAGCAGAGCCTCACGCACATCTAGCAGCAAAATTTGATTTATGTAACTGATGCTGCAGCATAGTAACTGCTGGAGCTGGGTGCCTCCAGGGAGGGACCCTGAACAAAGAAATCCTGGCGTAATTAGACCCCTTACAGTTTTATTTCCCACCTGCCAGGGAAGGTCTCCCCCAATCCTCTTTACTGAGTCTTCTTTACTCTCCTTCTGGTTGGTGTCGCTCTCGTTCTGCTTGGTCTTGGCCTTCAGCCCAGGCTCGTTGCCATGTCCTTGTTCCCCACAGTCCCTTATCTCCTCAGAGGTCAACCCCAACCCACGTGCATCCCATCTTGTCTCCTGCAGTCTACTTCGTAGCCTCATGAGCTAGGTGTGTATCTTTATTAGCTGCTTTTAATGGGTTTGGCAGTTACATCCTCAGCAATGATTCTGGAGTTCATGGACGGTTCGGCCTTGAGGCCAGCATGCGCAGGGTAGGCAGTGGTGATAGAAACAGAGCTGCATGTCATACCCCAGCTCTGCCCTTCCACCTGAGATGCAAGCCCTGAAGACAGCAGGGGCCTGCTCTTGCCCTGGGGTGACTGGAGAGGGCAGGGGAGGCCAAAGCTTTTCTCCCACTTTCCCTTGGCTATTGTAGGCCAGTAGAGCAGTTGACGCTTTGCAGCAAAACCAAAGTGTGTCAGGCTGCTCTATGCTGGCCTGGGATATTGGAACGAGTGGACACCCCGTCCCACCCAGGACAAGCCAGATTCTTGCAGGCAGCAACTTTTGCCCCTTGCCTTTGGCTCCCTAAAAAAAGAACACTCACTCTGGCTGAGGAAACGGGGCTGTATCTTTGCGGGAAGTACAACAAAGCCATGAAGTGGTAGCACAACAGGGGCTGTGCTTGAGGAGTCGAGCTGTCCTGTGGTGGCGGGAGATGCCAGCAATGAGCCAGACCTTCCAGCACACTTGCGTGTGTCCGTGCTGTGCAGCACCATGGCATTGGCACAGCTGCGTCAGCTCTGCTCAAACGGAGTCACCTCCTGGCGGGAGGGTGCCACCTCACCCATGCTCTCTGGAGCCAGGGACACAGTGCTCCGAGGTGGAATCTTGATACTCTCCTTGGCACCCTCAGGTTTATGATGGTCTGTGACACCAGGCAACGGACTAAAGGTTCAGCATCATTTTCCAGGGGCTGGAGGGCTGCGAGAGAAAGGCACCGAGCTGAGAACAGACTCCCACCTTTGCAGAGATCCCAGGAATCCCCCGCCAGGCAGGGCCAGCCCCACTCAGCTCTTCCCATGGGGAGGAGGCAGCAGGTAGGACAAATGGATCAGCTGGCACTTGCCGGTTGGCCAAGCCCCAGATGCCCCCCAAATACCCCCTGCTCTCCCCCACATACGGACACAGAGCCTTCCTCGCCTGGGGCAGGCCAGTGAACTGGAGCTCACTTCCCAGCCTCCTCCCTCCTCCCTGCCAGGGCTGCCTGACACAGCGCTGCTCTCACTCACCAGTGCACATCTCCTGCACCTTCTCCTTTCTCCGCTTCTTCACTTGCTGCCCGATGAGCCCTAGGCAAACACCTCCGCTCACCCCTCATACTCCTCACCAAGCCCCGAGCAGCACAGCTCCCATCTGGCCTTGCCAGCTTGGCCATGAAGCCTCCTCCCCTTGAGCAAGGCTGGCCCCAGCCCCGTCCCCAGGGTCCCCAGGGTGCAGGACCCAGGGACGGTGGGAGGGACTGAAGACCCTCCTGTGTGCCCGTCTGGGTGGGCAGGCATGGCCCTGGGCTTGTGGCTCACCAATGAACCTCACAGCTGCCTCCCGCAAGGATGCGTCCGGGTTCTCCAGGTATGGCAGGCTCAGGCACAGGTGTTGCGCTGCTCTGCTCCTGTCCCTCAGCAGCTGCAGACAGCACAAGGACAGGGGGTTGGCACCGAGCCTCCCCAGAAGGCCAGGCCTGTCCCTCCTCCCTGCTCCGGCCTCCTCTTCCTTCCTGTTCACGCCTCCCAGCTAGAAGCTGGCTGGTAGCCAGGTTCAGAGGGAGCAGAGGGCAGAGCGGGGCCTGTGGGTGCTGAGATCCCCGCCATGCTTCTGCCAAGGCCCAGCCAGGCCAGGGGCCCCTTCAGCACCCCAGCGGGCACTTAGAGCAGAGGGCCCTGCAGCACAGCCCAGCACAGCGGGGGCTCTGGGCTGCAGCAGTGCGTGAGGGGCACAGTTGTGCACCCTGCACACTGGCCATGGTGGCAGGCCT
This sequence comes from Struthio camelus, assembly GCF_040807025.1. Taxonomy (NCBI): domain Eukaryota; kingdom Metazoa; phylum Chordata; class Aves; order Struthioniformes; family Struthionidae; genus Struthio; species Struthio camelus. Next base: position 4,029,455 of record NC_090969.1, on the reverse strand, counting down.
CGTCCCGCCGGGGCCCTGGGGGCTTTGGCCACGTCCTTACCACGTACTCCCCGATCTTCCACGTCTCCGCTCTTCTGGCCAGCTGCTTGAGCTCCTCCCACTTCAGGAACTGTGCAGCACTGACCAGGGCTTCCTGAGAGGCCTGCAGAGCAACAGAGACCAAGAGATGCCACCGCAGCCACAGCAGGACACCCTGGGTCCCCCTCGTCTTGGCAAGACTCCCAGCCTTTCCCAGCCCCAAATGGCAAGACGCAGCGTGCCACTAGGTCTGGCCCTCCCTGAAGGCAGAGGCAGCTCTGCCTTGTCCTTCGGCACACAGGAAGCTGGACCTCATGCTGCCATGCGTTCCAAGGCACACTTGGCAGCAGCCCTTGCCTTGCTGCTCACCTCCACCCACGGCATGTCAGCATTGCTTCCCCAAAACACTGCTCCCTACCTGGGCCACTCTCTGCACCTTGTCACTCACGTGGAGGAAGAGCGGCACCAGGCTCCTCTGTGCATGCTGCTTCAGGTTCCATTTGTTCTTCCCCACCACAATCTCCAGCAGGTCTTTGAAGAGGAGCATGGAGAGCTCTCGCACTCTGCTGTCTTCCTGCGGGCAGGGAGGAGAGCAGGGGAGGCCTCAGCAACGACTCCAGGAACGGGGCCCGACAAGAGCGTTTGCTGTTGTAAGGCCTCGTCCTCTCTGGGCACAACTGTCCCCCAGCCCGGCCAGAGGTCGGAGCTGAGGACAAGCCTCTGCTGAGGCAGCCTGGACAATGAGGGTTGTCGGCGGCAGCAGCACGACAAGCTTCCCTGGGCTCTGTCTCCCTCTCCCTCTGGAGGGAGCTTCTTGGATTTCCCGAGGGCTCCATCAGGGCCCCCGCACAGAAAAGGACAGAAAGGGACAGCCCCGGGGCACAGCCTCTCCCTCACTCTCTAGCCTGCTCCTGCTTCTCTGCTCATCACTGCCCCAGGCCACGGCCGAGAGCAGACAGGGGGCTGGTTTGCTCTACTCCCACAGCCCAGGACACCAAGGCCAGCACAGGCCATGGGCTGAGAACCACAGGGCAAAAGGTTTCCTGACACACAGCAGGGCCTGTGTGGGGACGCGCCAACAGGCACATATGCAGAGGGGCACACAGCACCCAGACCACGCATACGGACCCCCGGACACACCAGCAGAGCCCCGGCTCTCCCACCAGCCTTACGTCATCAAAGCGTGGCAGAAGCTTCTCGGCCAGCTGCAGAACAATCGGGTTGGAGCCCTTCTGTTCCAGGTAGCTGAGGATGTTTCTCAGCAGCATCAGGCTTCCCACACACACTTCCCTGCAAGCATGCTGCAGCCACTCCATGCTGTCTGGGAGCAGGCTCTGCATTCTCCTTTTCTGTGGGAAACACACAACTTTCTTTGTGGGAAGCAAGGACAGACCCCCCCCCCACCCAAAAGTGCTCTGTGTGCTCTTTTCCCATCAGGGCTCAGTGGCCAGGGCCAGGGCTCTGCACACACACAGGCCTTGGGCACAGAGGCTGCAGTGCAGGGCACAGATCTCCAAGGGGGCCCTCAGCAGGCACTGGCCTCTGTAAGGACAAAAGCTGCTGCCTCAAGGCCCAGGAGCACCTGGCTGCGTTTGCCCGGCCCTGTGCTCCAGCTCATTGTCCCTCTCCCGGATCTTCCCAGTGGGCATTGGTGCCTTTCTCCTTGTGCAGCACGGCCAAGGGCCTGGCATGACACTTGGGGCAGATGAATGGGGCAGTGGAGACTTGGGAGCAGCTACCGCACCTCCGGATTGCCAGCAAAGTCCAAGCCACTCTCTGACCCAGTGTCTCCTGTCAAGCCCCAGGCTGCCAGCACGGCTTCACCCGCCTGCCCCCCTCCTCACCATCTTGGGTCTCTTCAACAGAGTCACGAGGCCTCTGAACGCCAGTCTGCACATCTCCAGGCTCTCACTCTGCACATAACTCTGGACGAGTGGCAGGACCTCCTCATCCATGTCAGCAAGCTCAGGGCATTCCAGCAGCTGAAATGCACTCAGCACTGAAAGACTGGCAGAGCCGGCAGGACTGCCTGCAGCGTGCAGCTCTCCATCCCACCCACCATCCAGGGCAAGGGCACCAGGCCCTCACAAAGCTCAGCCCAAACACAGCAGGCATTGTGCAGACACCCCTGGGCCCTGCTCCCAGCCCTGCACCTCATGGCACGCTGCACACACCGCTCGCCTCCTCCTCCCGTCCCCTGAACCCTCTGCAGCCTCTTGTTCTCATCCCTTGGAGGAGCAATTGAACACACAGAGAACTGCCACAAAGGAGGCACAAAATACAAGTGCTTACGAGTGGTCGCCCAGCAGAAACGAGCCAAGGCTGGGGCTACTAAAGGGAGCGTATGCATTGCCCCAGCTCCATTCACCAGCATCACCCCACACGCATGTGCACAAGCGAGCTACAGCATTTAGAGGCCCCTCCAGAGAGGCACCGCTTGCCATGAGGCCCACCTCGACAAAGAAAGCCATGACGGGCAGCTGATGAAACTGGTCCTCCCTCCTCAGAAGCCTTGCCAGCTGGTGGAAGATCCAGCAACGCAGGTGACTGGGAGCCCCCCTCATCGCTCTGTCAGAGGCAAGAAGGCAGTGCTGGGCCTCAGGTGAGCAGGCAAACCTCCTCTGGCATCTCTCTGCCCTCTCGAGCCATGTCCCTCCAGCACAGGGCAAGGCAGGCCAAGGCAGTGCTTGGCACGCAGCTCCTGCAGCCAGCGGCATTTCATCATGGAGCACTGCTCTTGCCCTACCACACCTTGCCATTAGAAAGCCAGCGTCAGTCATCATTACGTTCCTTTTGGTGGGAGACCGGAGAAACAGCCTTCCTGCCCAGGCGGCATGGCCTGCCCACACATCCCCGCTCCTGCCCGCTTTGGATTCCTGTGCCCCTGGGCCCTCCCCATGTTCTCCTGTGCCTCTTGCACCTTTCCTGGGGCTCTGCCCTCGGGGGCACTGCAGGCACACCGTCCCCAGTGCTCTTGGTCATGTGAGCCCAGGCCCCACAGGACGGCACTCCAGGCCTTTGGGAGGGGACCACTCCTGCACGCGACCCTCTCCCACAGCTCCTAACACCACCTGCTCCCCCAGCAGCTCTCCAAGCTGGGCAGCATGGCAGCTCCCAGGGCCCTTCTGCTGGGCGAGCCCTTGCCACAAGGGCTGAGGCTGCAGCCCCTTTCTTGGAGAACTGGCGCTCCCCCTCCCCCAACAAGAAGCACAAGGGGTGGCACACCCCACATCCAGGGAAGAGGTGCTGGGCCACAGCAGGCCGGAAAGGGCTCAACCTGGCCAGCACCACCACTCCCTTCTGGGAGGTGTCCGCATGCAGAAATAGGTCCCAGCCACCCTTCCTCTCAACAGCCACGGCTATGGTCTCATAGTGAGCACAGCGCAGCAGACTTTTCATGGCCTGCACGGCGCACCTGCATGCACAGCAAAGCCCAGGTCATACTGGCAGCCTGGCCCTGCCTCCAGGTGCAGCGCAGAGACAGGGCCACCGGGATCGAGCACCTGACGTGGCTGGTGGGACGGGACTCATCCCCTTGGCATTCCCTCAAAAACATATTTGCTTCCTGGTGGCTGAACTCTGCTGTGAAGACCATCTGCAAGAGCAGCGCCAGGAAGAGCTGGGGGAAAAACGCCTTCACCGCCTCTGGGCAGACGGGCTCCCGGACGATCTCACACAGTGCCCTCGTTGCCTGCAGAAAACACCCAGACACACCTCGCACTCCCGAGCAGCCCCTGGCATGCTTCCACAGCCCTCCAGGTGGGAGGCTCGGGCGCAGCCTTGGAGCATGGGAAATGCAGATGGAGGCCTCAGCCTGGCTGCCTGACCAGGGCCAGCACCCGCAGGCTCTTTGGCCTCAGCTCCTGGTTGTACACAGTGAGCCTTCCTGCCTCAGCATGACCATCACCTCGGCAGGCTTCGTGTAGCGTGCACGCTCTGCCAGGCTCCCTGTCCCAGGCCGTGCTGCCTGCCCAGGTTTTGCAGGAGCCCTACTCCTGCCCCTCACCTTGCCCCGAACCTTACCCTGGCTTTCCAGCCTGCTGAGCGAGGTCGGCGGATGCAGGGACAGGGTATGCAGGATGGACATTTCCTGGGCATGGCCAGCCTGGCTGTTTGTGTGCAGAGAGGCCAGGCAGCACTTGGCAGCCCTGTGCGCTGGCGCAGTCGGAGGCCTGGCACTGGGCATGTTGTATCCATGGGCCCAGGAGAGGTCCCTGCTTGGGGACACTCCGGCAGGGGAGAGGGCGAGAGGGGGCCTAGAGAGGCAGGCACCAGCCTGGGGGCACGGGAGGCCTCGTCCCCTGACTCATGGCCAGCGGAAGGATGCAGTTGTTGTCCCTGTTGGAGCTGGACTGCTTGTGCAGTGGCCACTCCTCCAGCAAGCTCAGCAGCTCCCGCAGCATGTCCAGCGCAAGCATCGGCTTATCCATCAGCACCTTCCACATGCTCACGGCAGTGCTGCAGGCCAAGAGCGCTCTGTCAGTGGTGCCTCCTTGGCCGCAGCACCGTAGCCTGGGCCAGCCCTGGAGGTCCCCAGCTGTGTGCCAGCCCTGCCCCTGCCCACCCCCTCCTCGCTGAGAGCCCCAAGAGGGTCCTGCCCAGGCAGGCACGACGTGACCAAGCTGAAGCCCCTTGCACCATGGCCCAGGAGAGCCAGGAGCAGGTGCTGTGCTGGGTAGCAGCACCATGGGGCATGTGGCCAGAGGGCCACCAGGGCAAGGCAGGATGCTTGGGAGCAGGCTCACAGTGCACTGGCTCTGCAGGCAACCCTAGCTTGCTGGTGGCCAGCAGGCTGCAGCTGCTGCTGGGACTCTTGGAGCCAAGCCTCTGGCTAGTCCCCGCTCAGCGACAGTGGGAGACACAGCAGTGAGAGCGGGGCTGCTACCAGGCAGCAACCAGTACTCTAGGTGCCACTCAGAGCTGCTTCCTTCTCCACCACCACCTCCGTACCAACCCCAAGGCCCCCTCAGCCCCACTCATTAGGCATCCCTTTGCTCATCCACGTCTCCTCAGGACCCCATGGCCAACAGTCCCAGCAAGGGAAGTGCTCCTCACCCTCACGATCACGCTGATGTTGCTCGTCCACAAAAGGCAGAGCTCATTGTCGGCTTCCCTCTCCTTCTGGGGCTCCACATACTCTGGATCATCCTGCAACATCGCCCGGCCTGAACAGCAGCAGAAAGACACAGTGGTCAGGAGGAGTCATGGAGAGCTGCAGGTGGCAGACTCATGGCGTCAGAGAGCAACCAGCCTGGCAGAGACAAAGGGCATGCCAGGAATGTATGGGGAGCAAGATTCCCAGGGAGGGTCGGGGCCTATTCCAGGGCAGAGAAGGGCAGTTGCTTCAAAGGGTACTAAAAGCCCCACGGATTTGATTGGACTTTCCAGTGGGAAGCCCGACACAAGCCGTAGCCTCTGAGCAGGGGCTGCTGAGCATTTTCCAGGCCAGTGGTATCCAGGACAGGTACTAACAGCCTGCTCCCCTGCTCCTACATCAGCCGTGCCTCCTGCTCCTTTGCCTCACTGAGCAGAGGGGCCAAGGCAGTGCGATGCCTTCCCCGGCCTTGCCAGCATGGCCGCGTGCAGAAGCACACAGCCCAGCACTGCTTCTCTTACGTCTTCGCTGCACAATGAATCTGAAGAGGCAATGGAGAGCATCCAAGGCCCCACACTTGGTCTCCGCGTCCTCGTACGCACAGCAAAGGATGAGGCAGCCCACCAGCTGTCCCAGCATTGGCATGGGACAGCAGTGCCTTCCCATAGCAGGCAGGGCTCTCATCCACTCCTCCAAAGGGGTGCCACATCGGCGGAAGGCGGGTGGGACAGGTAGAAGGGCTGACGGGAGGCAGTCACCACCAAAGCCCTGAAGCCAAGACTCTGCCCAGGCATGGATCCCAGGGGAGCCAAAGCTCTCGACGGCCCTGCAGGCCTTGCCTGCCAAAGCAGCAGCCCAGCACAGGCAGCACTGCCAGGCTGCGGCTCACATCATGCTCCGTGCGCACTGCTCCCCTGCACAGGGCTGGGGGCACAGCTGGCTCCTGCGACAAAGGGACTGCAGAGAAAAGCCCATGGAGAGAGCGCCAAAGAGCTTTGCTTCAGGGCAGAGCCTTGCTCACTGCCTTAACCTGTGCCCACGCTTCCCTCCGAGGGACCCCTGAGCTGCACGGTGCTCTGGGCTGCTGCAAAGGGCCAAAGCGGGGGCTGCACGGTGCTTGGCTCCTTACCTCCAGCGAGGAAGAGTTGGCCAGCAACTTGCTCAGCCTCCCAATCCTCCCCACGGCCCTCTCACGCACAGCTGCTCTCTCCGTCTTGCTGAAGGGCAGCAGCATCTGCAAGGAGAAAGGCTACTGCTCTGCCCGGGGAGCTGACGTCCACTCCAGCAGAAGCAGCTCTGCTAAGCGCCTGCCTGCAGTGATACAGTGCACCAAGGCTTCCTCAGAGCTACAGCCAAGCCTGGAATGGCCTTCCTGCCCCTACAGGCCCCAGCCTGCAAGGCCCACCTTGCCCTCAGGCAGCCAGCCACACCTAAACCCCCTCCCAGCCTCTGCTCCTGTGCCTGCACATGGCCCCGGGTGCCCTCTTCAGGATGGCAGGGCTTTCAGGCCACACCTTCCCTAGGGGTCTGCAGTGGGCTGCCTGGCCTCCGACCTCTTGGCATGGCAGAAGAACCAAGCTTCCAGGCTCGACTCCCCTTGCAGGACACGCAGCTCCCAGTGGGTCTCTGCCCCATTCCGATCTGGCAAGGAAAGCACAAGGCACGGGGAGGCAGGGGGGCAGCAGCACCAGCTGCCATCTGTGCGGTGCCTAGAGAAGAAGGGTGACAGTCCTCGCACTGCTCTGGTGCAAGGAGAGCTTTGGGGGCAGAGGTGGCCCAGGAGTGTTCATGGAGGAAAGAGCCTGCAGCGTGCTGCCTGTACATGGCACTCGGGTGGGGAATGTCCACTCGAGGGTGTCACTTCCCTCTGCTGAGGAACAGGCCCAATGCAGCCCACTCTTTGCAAATGCCACACCTGCAAGATCTTCTGCAGCTCCAGGAGGCTGGAAGTGGCCGACTTGAGCACCAGCACCTCCAACATGCTATCCATGGCATCGAGGGTCCATGGCAAGGAGGACAGGGGGTTGTGGCATTCCTTCCCCACTGCCTCTGACCCACAGCAGACTCAGTTGGACCCCTGCTGCCCAGGGAGGACACCCGCTGCCCTGCACGGGCCAAGCAGAGGCCTCAGGGCAGGAGACCTGCTGTGCACGGACCAGCCCCTGGGCACTGGAAGGGCATGAAGGCAGGAGGGTGGGAAAACAAGTCTGAGATCCTGCCCAGCCTTGGATCTATCTGGCAGTTGCCTCTCAGCACAGCGGAGCCAGGGGCAAGCCCAGAGGGGCTGGCGGGCTCCCTGTACCTCACCCAGCGCCTACCTTGGAGTAGAGGGACATGTCCACGGTCTCCATGTCTTCTCTTGGAGGAAGCAAGAAGACACTCTTGAAGCAGGCATGGAGGAGGCTGCTCTTTTTGCCCTCCCCAACCGGCTCCACTGCACTGCAAAGAGAAAGAGAGAGAGACAGCAATGCCTCTTGGACACTGGTGCTGGGAGCGGTGCCTGGATTACCTGGGGCCCTCTGCCCTGCTGACAAGCCTGGGCCAGGGGAGAGCAGAAGCGCAGCAGACGGCACCGCCAGCCTCCTCCCACCATGGTGCACACCTCCCGGCCAGGGACGGTGCCATCAGGCACATGCTGTGCGCAGGTCCTGGCCAAACCAGGGGCTCTGCTAGGTACCTCATTGCCGTGATAGCAAGCCTGGCTTGCTGACGCACGGCTGTGCCCAGGCGCTCCAAGGGCTCCTCTTCCAGCAGCACCTGCAGAGCACAACCCGCATTCAGCGCGGCAACTGCCACCACCCAGCACCAGCAGACCCAGGGCCCAGCTGGCCTCGCCCCTGTCCTCACACCTGCTGCCTCTCCCCTCACCTCGATTTGCTCGGCCAGCTCCTGTCGGCAGCAGAACACCTCCAGGCCCAGGACAAGGTCTTGGCGCTGCTGCCTCCGCAGAGGCTGCCGATGGACGCTAGAAACTTCAGCTTCTGCGCCTCTTGCTGACAGACGGGGAAGAGAGACGTGGGGGGTGCGAGAGGGGACAGGGAAGGCCAGCAGGACCATTTCCTGCGCTCAGGGGGAATTTCCTGCCTCGCCATTTTGGGCCAGGGCAGCACCAAACTCCTGGGCCGGGGCCGGGGGCGGAGGGGCGGGGCCATGGCAGGGACGGGGCGCCAGCCGGGCCCCCCGCGGCGGGACAGGCAGCGCAGCAGGCTGCTGGGGCGCGGCCGTGGCGCAGGGACAGCCCGCCGGGCGGCCATTGGGCGGCCTGCGTGTCGCTCAGGGCTCACCCCGCCCCTCCCGGGCACCCATTCGCTCGCTGCCTCCCCTCGCTCCCCGATTGGCCGGGCAGGGGGCGGGCTCTCCAGCCGGCCGCCCGCGGCAGCTGCTGGCGCCAAGCAGAAGCTGCAGCTCGGCTCTGTGGAGAAAAGGAGGCTGCAGAGAGCCGCTCGCTCTGCCCGCAGCCCCACCGCCTCCGGGCAGCGTCATCCCGCCCGGCACCTGGCCCCTTCTCTGCACGGCACAGATTATTGGCCTTGCCCGTTCTGCTGGCACCCGGGGCCATGGCAGGGCTCCCAAGTGGGCAGAAAACCACAGGGACGTCGGTCAAAGAGCTGGTGAGCAGCCTGCACTGGTTCAGGCTGGAGCACGTTATACAGCGTAGAAATTACGCCCTCCACTCCTACAAGTAGGAGGATGTTGGCCCGTTCAGCTGGCACGGTTGGAGCTGGAGAATGATGCCTGCCCGTTGCCTAAAAGAAATTGTTGTAAAACCTAAAACCTTTTCCCTGTGTTTCACGAAAGCCAGACAGCTAACCTCGTGTGAACTCAAGGAGCAATTTCTCTGGGATGACTGCATGAAAACTGAGGGTTTTTTTCTTTTTTAGGAGAAAAAGCACTCTTTCTTTTCCAAACCCTTGAGTCTGTGTTCTTTGACCTTCATATGTGAGTCTATTTCAGCCTAGCAGGCTCTTTTCACACCTGTAGGTGTTGATGTTGACAAAGGCACCGATGTGCTTTCTAGTGTGGCATGCTAGCACCTATCCCAAGAAGTGGAACTCTCTCTGCTTATTGCGTTGTGGCCAAGCAATACATCCCCACAATGGAAGAAGGTGGAGGGCAGAAGCCTGGCTGTGACTGACCACAGGTGTTGCCAAGAAAGCTGGATGAATCTCAGCACAAAGGGAGCCACAGGCTGGCCTTTGTTTTAAGGCATCCTCTGGACTCCTGCAAACCCCTGAAGGCTGGAAATCCATCCTTCCAGGAGCAGAAACGATGAGCAGTAGAGGGAATGTGCTGCGCAGGTGAGCTGCAGCTGGTGCAGCAAGCACTGCTGGTTTGAAGCGGTGGCTTGCTCCTTTGCCCTTTCCCACAGAAATGCAATCTGATAATGGATGACATTTGTAAGAACAAAGAACTGCAAAGGTGGAGTTCTTCCCATGGAGTCCAGTGGCCTTTCCACCTACCGTGTCGAGCTCAATGCAATGGGGGAGGAGAAAGATGGCATGGATGAGAGAAAGAACAGCAATGCAAGAGTGACTCTTCTCTCTTCGAGTACTTCTAAGTGGGGATTGCATTGGTGGGAAGTCTGAAGTTGGCTAAATAAGGACAGGCAACCTTCTTGGCTCATTGGGAAGTGTTAGAGAAGGACATTGTATCTGACTGAGCTTCAGCTTAGTCTCAGTGCCTAAAGTAGATGAAGGCTGCGGGCCTCAAGGCCGACCTCTATGAACTCGAGAAACATTGCTGGCAATGTCCCTGCAAAACCAGTTAAGCCCAGCTACTAAGGCTGCAAACCCAGCTAATGAGGATATAAAATAGGATGCAGGAGACAAGAAGGGATGCACGTGCGTTGTGGTTGACCTTGGAGGCAATAAGGGACTATGCAAGAGAAGGACACGGCAACCAGCGTGGGATGTAGGCCAGGAGCTGTCAGGAGGAGAGAGCCACCAATCAGAAGGGGAGTGACCACCGACTCAGTAAAGACGACTGGAGGAGACCTTCAGTGGCAGGCAGGGAAATAAGACTGTAAAGGGTCAAATTACCCCAGAATGTCTTTGTCCAGGGTCTCTCTGTGGAGGCAGCCAGCTGGAGCTGTTGTTTTGCTGTACTGCCATTCAAAGAAATAATTAATTTTGCTGCTTTATGTACGTGAGACTCTGCCCCTCGGAAACCTCGGGTGGGGCCATTACTACAAGAGGAAGTCCCCTAGATGAGGGGTTTGTGTCAGTAGCTGCACGAATTCCTTTGAAAACCCTGTCAAAGTCCTGGAGACCCACAGAATCACAGGACGGTTGAGGTTGGAATGGACCTCTGGAGATCATCTAGTCCAACCCCCCTGCTCAAGCAGGGTCCTCTAGAGCCCATTGCCCAGGATCGCGTCCAGATGGCTTTTGAAAATCTCCAGGGAAGGAGACTCCACTGCCTCTCTGGGCAAGCTGTGCCAGTGCTCAGTCCAGAAGTTTTTCCTCCTGTGCACATGGAATTTCCTGTGGTTCAGTTTGTGCCCGTTGCCTCTTGTCCTGTCACTGGGCACCACTAAGAAGAGTCTGGCCCCATCCCCTCGACACCCTCCCTTCAGAGACTTGAAGACACTGATGAGATCCCCTCTCAGTCTTCTCTTCTCCAGGCTCTACAGGCCCAGCTCTCTCAGCCTTTCTTCACAGGAGAGATGCTCCAGGTGGCCCCTCAACCTCTTTGTAGCCCTCCGCTGGACTCTCTCCAGTAGGGCCATGTCTCTCTTGTACTCTCTTTCCAGCAGGTCAACCCCCAGCCTGTCCTGGTGCATGGAGTTCTTCCTCCCTAGGTGCAGGACCCTGCACTTGCCTTTGTTGAACCTCAGGAGGTTCCTCTCTGCCCATGAAGTTGTGATTGAACAAGGTTGTGGCTCTTTTTCTGGATGGTGGATGGGTGGGATGGCAGCAGGATGAGGAGTCATGAAGGGAGGAAGGGGAATTCCGTTAACTTCTGCACCTGGGTTAGGTTCTTGGGAGTGTTATTATTGTGGGAAGTGAGGACATCTGCAGCGTGAGTGCCCAAGCTGTGCACGAATGCAGCCACAGTCGGGGGTGAATCCTCCTTCGGGAGAAAATCAAGATGTCGGCCGAACTGATCAATGACTCGTTGAGGAGGAGTACAATTGTATTAAATGTGTATGTATGTTTTTGGATGCAATCCCTTTGGCTAGTCAGGGCTGCATAACCAGGAAAGTTGCTGGAAAGCAAGTAACCTTTCTAGTGGCTGCAGGGGCTACTTTGTCTCTTTTGAATTATACAGATAAAAGGTCCCCCTCCAGCTGTAAAACAATATGCTGTCCTGCATGAGGTAGAGTAAAATATTCCAAAACAGAGGGATACCTATTTAGAACAGGGGATTTTGAAGCCCTGCATTTCTCCTTTTAATACACCCATTTTACCCGTACACGTAAACATCGCCTGGACAGTGAGGGAGATCCTGAGTATCGATTTGTACAGGCTGTACGTGCTATTAATCACTATGTTGTCAGTTTTAACTCCAATTCCTGTATGGGCTAAGGGGTTTACAGTAATAGATTTAAGTTCCGCTTTCTTTAGTATACCTGCAGGAGAAGAGAGTCAACTTTTGTTTGCATTTCCCTGGAAAGGACAACAACCGACCTGGACGCGACTTGCACAAGGATCCACTGGCTCACCAACTAGTTTTGCTCGGTTGCTGCAGAAAGGCTTACGTACCGTTGTTTTATGCTCTGATGTGGGGATTGAAGACACGAACCTTGTGTGTAGTGAAGCAAGATTGTATATTTTATAGTCCATCCTCTCTTATATACCTTAATGGGTGAGAACATACACCTTATCATGTGAGAATACCGTTGTGTTTCCAGATTAAAGTTACTTGTTATTTTGCTGCATTGCTACAAGCGGCGCTCTGCATCGAGAGTCTCTTCTCTCTCTGCCGTCCTTGCCCAGCTCAGGTGCCCCCGTCCGTCTTGGCACTGCCTCAAGTCTTCGGTGCACTTTCCCAGGGCTTGTGGCACTGAGAAAATACTTTGCTGCTGCTCCCAGTCGTCTTCTGGTACACATCGCCCCCGACACTCGGATTCCATGCTAATACAGGATGTAGACGATTTATTGCTTGCTAGGAGAACAAAAACTGCTTGTACCTCACATGCAATAATTTTGTGTACAGCCTTAGCTGAAAAGGGACATCGTGCATCCCCACCTACGCGCCAGTTCTGTCAAGAAAGAGGAAAATATTTAGGATTCATTCTAACGGAAGGAAAAAGATCTATTGATCCTGAACACATGAAAGCAATTGAAGATTTACCTCGACCTCTGATGAAAAAGCAGATTAGGGTTTTTTTAGGGGCAGTAGGCTTCTGTAGGCCATGGATTGCTGGGCTGGGGACTTAGTTAACCCATTAGTGGAAGCAGCTGAAGAGGAAGCAGTAGAAGCTATAAAGTGGACAGCCAGAGAGATTTGGCATTTAACAAAATTAAGGAGGCATTCGGTGAATCCCTGGCTTTAGGGCTCCCCCATTATAAAAAACCTTCCCAGCTGTACATTCATGAACAACAAGGGCTTGCCAGTGGAGTGCTGGCTCAAATGCTAGGTCCTCAACCCAGACCAGTCACGTATTCTTCAGTACAGTTGGATGCTGTCCTTCTGGGGACTCCTGGATGTATGCGTGCGGTGGCTGCTGCAGGAATCATTGTTGGGAAATGCCGAACCATAGTTCTGGGACTATAGCAGATAAATTGGGTGCATCCACAGCAGATTTGTATAAGTTGCAACATCCATTGCGGTCCTCTGTGACGGCATTAGGGAAAAGACAATGGCTAATATCAGACGTGTTTCCTCGGTGGGAGGAGATGAATGAGCAAGACCACCGATTAATAGTAGACCCTTTAGGGGTATGTGAAGGAATACATGCCCTTAGTTGCATTCAAGCCCAACTTTGGCTACAAACAGTAGCTGCATCCCTCACAAGGGAAGGAGAGAATGGTATGCTTCCTGCAGAAATCTGAAACTTGATATGGGAAAAGAGTACTGTATTTGAAGGGAAATATCCAGCTTGGTGGCAAATGCTTAATTTTCCCATGCAATAAGGAGCAAAAAGTGATAACTGCTCTCGTTCTCACTATTCAAGAAGCACAGGTCTCTACAATCTCTCCTAATGTGCCTCTAGGCCGGGTCCATGGGGATGTTACATTACGTCCTTTGGAACACAGGGGATGGGCACAGCACATTCGTGATAAATGGAACACTATAGATTTAGCCACCTGGATGGGTTGGGATCAATTAGGATTTGTACGTGAAGGTAATGGCCTACAAACTCAAGACATTTGTTTAGCCACGGAACACAGTGTTTGTCATGTTGGGGTGCAGACCCAAAGTGCAAATGAGAAGGCAACTTTGGTCTCTCCTGGAAAGGGTTGTCTATGTTTGCGCAGTCAGGGCAGCACTGTTATACTTGATGGTGCAATGTTGTGTCACAATAATAGTTTAAATTTGTGCATGTGTAACTGTACAATGATAAAGGGATGTGGCTACAATTTTACAAGCCCCGTAACAACTCACCAGTTACTCCAGGGAGATTATTCATGGATTCAAGAATTATCACCAGTACCTACTGGAATGCATCTCAGGTCAGTGAAAGAATGATTACACCATGAGCCGTTGCGGACATTACTCCAAAAGGTCAAAGAAACAGGGAAAAGTACCCTGATGACTGCAGAGCATGATACACAACAGAGTCAAGCGATACTTGAAAGAACCAAAAAGAGACACGGAGCATAAATGGTGGGAAACTTTGTTTGGGTGGTCTCCCACCACTTCTGGCTTGTATGATTGTTTGCTGCATGCTGTAGGGATTCTGTTCTGTGTGATCATTGTGTGCTTTGCGCTCTCCTTGGGACTGTGTATAAAATTGTGGAGGCTGGCTGCTTGTCTTGAAAAATGGCATGTGATGGGATAGCTCACAGCACCGGAACCCTGCAATAATGGGATATAGGCTCTTCAGGAATGCTCAGCACGACCTACAAGAGCACAGGACATGTCGTTCAGGCTTCTCCCTGCTGGTCAGCCCTGATGTTCCAAAACAAAACCAAAAGTCAAGAGGAACGTGCCGTAGCTCAATTTGTTTTGTCAAAAGTTGAAACTACAAACTGACAACAGCAAGATGGTGGTGAGGTGGCCAAGAGGATTCAGTGCTAATCTATTCTGCCTCCAACCCCATCCTCCTCAAAGACACTCCTGTTTCTGGCTCAAGACCCACCTGGAAGGAGTGTGTTGGGGCAGTGAGAGTCCTGCAGTTCCTGTCCCTACAGGCAAGCCTTTTCAAGCTCCTTCTCAAAGCTGGCAGCAGCTTCCTCTCCGAGTCAGTCACAACAAAAGCCCAACTTCCCTGGAGGCACATCTCTGGGGAGTGAGCTCTGGCACAGCAGATCTGCTGGTGGCTGGGACATGCATGTCGCTGTGGGATGTCCTTTCTGGAGCATGTGGGATGGCGACAGAAGCTGGAGACCAGCATGGGGGATGCGCGCGTGTCCTGTTGCCACTGAGCTGAGCTGAGTTGTGCCATCTCCTTCCCTGATGGGAAGGACAGAAGAGGGAAGAGTGTGTGTCAGCGCTGGGTGGGCGTGTCCGTACATCTCGTTACTGAACGGGGAGAAGGGAGGGTGCAGTGGCATGGGGCAGTGAAAGAGGCTGGCTGAGCCCCCTGCTCCAGCACCTGGGTGGCGACATGAGAGCTATTCAGACATCTGCCTGATGCTCAGACAGCTCTGCCAGAGACCCCCCCGCCATGGTAAGGTCAGTCCTTCATCCACCCTGAGCGCAACCTCGGGGGAGAGGACAGTGCTCTCAGTCCAGGCTGTGCTCGAGCCTTGGCCTGACTTGTTGGCTGGAGACAGGCTGAGACTAGAGACAGAGTGGGATGTCCTGGGTCACAGTCGCAGCTGAGCTGCTGACGGGAGAGCAGGGTTCGGCAGCAGCAAGAGCTGGCAAGAGGGGCAAGAGGCCCGAAACCACTCGTGGGGTTGCAGGAGCAGGCCTTCCCCTTCTGTGCAGGGGCGGAGGGCTGCAAGGTGCTGCAGCTGGGCTGGCCGGGACAGTCTGGTGAGCGAGTAGGTTTGGTAAGGGAAGTGGGGAGGACTGAGACATTTGTGCTGTGAGCTGGTACCGAGGGACTAGGGAACACAAAAGCAAAGTCTGTTTGCAGTCTTCAGCATGATGTTCAGCACACACTGAGACACAGGAAGTTCCACCTGAACAGAAGGCAAAAGTTCTGGACTGTGAGGGTGAGCGAGCACTGGCAGAGGTTGCCCAGAGAGGCTGTGGAGTCTCCCCCCTTGGAGAGATTCAAAAGCCGTCTGGGTGGGGTGCTGGGCTGCAAGCTTTAGGGGACGCTACTAGAGGAGGCCCCAGGTGGGGCTGGCCAGGGACATAAAGGCCTGTTAGTGCCCTCAGGGCCCTGACAAACTCTGCGGTCATCTGGATCACAGCAACTCCATAGGTCATCAGCAACCAGGCAGCTGGGCAGGCATTGTGATGTCCTCAAGGGCATCAGAACATTGCCCCAGCCAAGGTGACAGATTTGGGGCAGAGGAGAGGGAGGACAGGAGAGAGGACATGGCTGGTGCCTTGACGGTGAGGTCACTCCTGTCTCAGCCATGTGATAAGGCAGCAGCGGGCAGGCAGCAGGGCAGCTGTTGGGAGGTCACCCAAGGCATCCGAGAGCTGGCCTGGTTGGATCAAAGAGCCCTGACCCCATCCTCCACCACTGCTGCCAGTTCTTCTCCTCCTTGAACCCTTTCCCTAAGCACAGAGGCCCAGAGACCTTTTGGGGAAGACTGAGGCAAAGGTGGCACACAGTAGCTCCGCCTCATTGCTTTGCTCTCCTTAATTCAGCCACCCTATTCAGCAAGGTACCAGTATTTTCCAGTTCAGCCTGCACATTTAGCAGAGGAAGCTCTTGTCGTCGACGTCCCTCGCAAGCCTCAACTCCAGCTGAGCTTTGGCCTTCTTGACACCATCCCTACACACGCGGGGCTTGTTTCTGTATTCCTCTGCTCCTTGCTTCCACCTCCTCTCTGCTCCCTTTTTTGCACTGCAGTTCCATCATGAGTTCCCGGCTCAGCCAAGTCAGTCGCCTGACACCTCTGTTTGTTTGCCTGCCTATCAAGGTGCAGCCTTCTTGTGCTTGGAGGGTGCCGCCCTTACACACCTGCCAGGTTTCTTAAGCTCCTTTGCCCCTCAGGCCTGCTTCTATGGGACACCCCAATCAGTTCCCTGACAAGGGTGAAGTCTGCTCGCATCAAGCCCACGCTCTGCACTCTGCTGCTCTCCTTCCTTGCTCCCCTCCGGCTCTTGAACTCCATTATTTCATGGGGGCTACAACCAAGGCAGCCACGCACTGTCATGGCCACTCCCTACTGGTCTTCAGCTTCCATTGCTAGTCCTTGCGATCCACAGTATTCCCTTCACACTCCCAAAAGCCAAGTACTCAGTGCAACAAACCTGCACACGAGAGTTGAGGTCCCTTCTTGCAGCCAGGCCTGGCAGCAGGAGAGGGAGGCCCTGGCTCCACCCGCTTCTGCCTCAGGAGGGCTACACCAGCTCTTCCCACCTCCCTGGAGTGTCCCCTTGTCACCAGGGGGTGTGCTGCCAGGCAGGGGCTGACTCCACTCCTCTGACTGGCTCCTGCAAAGAGTAGGAGGTCCCTGAGCCATCGGGACCACAGCTGCCGACAAATAGTTATGGCATGACCTTGGGAGAGAGCTGCCCTGGCAGCAGGCACTGACACTCAACCCCTGACTGCTGAGCTCTTGTTTTGGGGCCCCTCTGGACATTCACATGCTGCAAAAGGCAGAGTTCACACCAGGCCAAGGAAATAGCCACAGCCCCTTGGAGCTCTGGTTTAATGCACAGGAAGACAATTCTGTGAGGGCCGGGATGGCTGGCACTCACTGGTACCTCTGCTGTTGGCTCGGCAGGCGGCTCTTCTCTCCAGAGCTAAGGAGCAAGAAAGGAAGAGGCTCAGTGGGATGCACAGGCAGAAAGGCAGAGAAACACTGCAGGCGATTGCAGGCCATATATTTGTGGCTGTGCGTCTGATGGCATTTCCATACAGGCCCCTGGCTCTACCCAAAGTCCTTGGAGCAGTTGGTCAGGCTGAGGCTGAGCCTGGTGGGGCCAAGACTGGGCGGGAAACCCATTCCTTGGCTTGAGCATTCAGCATTCAGCATTCAGCATTCCGGGGGAGGTTTGAAAAGGGGCAGACAAACATGCCTTTGTGTTCAGTTGCTCAAGACTTCCATGTCCCACACTGTAATCCTATTTGGAGTGCCCAACAGCTGCCCCTTGGAGGGAAGGCATGTCTGAGGCATCCACCTCCAAGGCAGTGCTGGGCATTTGCTTGGGGCTGCAGAGAGGGGCATGGGATCAAGGTCTAAGCCAGGTCAATCCCAAGTCACAACAACTCCTATTCAAACCAGTGGCTCTGGGATTGGGATTCTGACACCTCGGTGGGTCACTACCCCTGCACGCTCCCAGGCTTTGCCTGGAGCTGGCACACACTTACTCCGTCTGCTGTGCCCCCAGCCTCTCGGCTGCTCTTTTCTGCTCCTCGTCTATGCGGGAGAATAAAACATTGATGGTCACATCCTCATCTGGTGCCAGGCGGTACTGGAGGACATCCTGAGAAGGCGGCTTTTCTTCACGCAGCTTCCCAGCACTCTCCTCCTCTTTCCCAGCTGGGGCTAGGGATGAGCCCGACTGGACCCTTGACTGGGTTTCACTTCTCTGCTGAACCTGCAAGACAAGTCAAGGAAGGTTTTAGCCCCACTTCCGAGCACGCTCAGAGGCTCTCTACAGGCACCAAGAGAGCAGCCAGTGCCTGCAGGATCTCTGCTGTCACCAGACCCCTTGCTCTGGCCTGGCCTCAGGCACCCCATGAAGGCACACTGCCACTGTAGCTAGAGAACTGGCAGGGTCACTGCAACATACCCTAGCTATGTCACAGCCTGACCAGGTGTCACTGCTGCTTCCCACGGGCACTTCTCTCTCAAGCTGGGATCTCCCGAGGCAACACAAACGAGGGAAGGGAATTGTGACTTGCAGAGCAGGACACCTGCCCTGCCTTCATCGCAGGCAAAGAGTGGGGATGGGGTTTAGCAGGGCTCGTTCTTCCTACAGGGCACAATTGTCTCACAACTGTCTCCTCTGCCGCTTGACTTGAGCCATCCAGTCAGCAATCTTAAGCTAATATTTGCAATACTAAGCCTCAACTCCCTTAAGCAAACACAGCCCACAACTTTGCACAGGGGCTCTTTTCTACCTAGAAAGCAACCTCAACATGCTCTCAAGGGGAAACTGATGCATCACCAGGGCATCACTGCAATTCCCCATTGGCCCCCCCTCTCCCACCAGGAGCTCACTCCTCACATCATGGATGAGTGGAAGGCATTGCCAGTGCTAGAGCAGAACTCCAAAATGAAATCCTCCCACCGGGCTCAGTGGCTCAGAGCACACAGTCGTCACAAAGGAGGGGAAGGAATTGCTGTTGGCTGAGCAGGAGCTGGGAAGGCAGCCCTGCTGTGGCGTTCAGCACGTCACACCAAACAACCCTGAGCGCCCCTGCTGACCTCAGGTTGCACCATCAGCATCAGTGCTCATGGCCTCGCCTGCTGCTTCCCTAACCCCCAACAGCCCAGCAATGGGCCTTTCATACCACTGGCACTTCTCTTGGACCACGGAGCCCATTCCTGGGCGTCCTTGGCCTCTTATGGATGCTTCTGCAAAAGAGCTCCAGAGGGAATACGGGGGTCTTCTTCAAACATGCTCCTCTGTCTTCAGTTGCCTTGCTTGCCTTTTCAGCCAAACCCACAGGAAAGGAAAATCTTCCTGGGCGTTCAGATTTTAGGAAAGACAGGACTCCCCTGCCTCGCTCTTTGGCAGCAACAAGGCACCTCCAACCTGGCTCCCTGAGGAACCTGCAAGGCTCCGCTGCCCTGGAGCAGAGGAAAGGCTTTTTCTGTCGGAAGGTTTACAAAGTACCTGGCTCCTTTCTGGCTCTTCCTTTTCTCCCTTGCCTTTCAGGCCTGCCCTTTCTTTCTTCTCTTTTGGCTTAGCTGAGGAGTCCCAAAGATCTCTTTGCCCCTGCACAACAGACAGAAAGGCTGCGTGCTGCAGGGCCACAGAAAAGACACAGCAAGGAGCACTACTGGCATCTGTTTCTTTCCAGGGCCAGAAGGTAATTTCTCTCTCTCTGCAGCCCTTTGTCTTGAGCCTTTCTCTGGGCGCTCTTAGGCCCTAAAGCTAGTTCTGGCCAGACAGAAAATCCCTGCTTTCTTCTGACCAGGGAGCTAAATAACCACTCAGAGAAACAGAAGGTGCCCTCCTTCCATCCCTGAAAGGCCCAGCAGGTACACTTCCACGAGGAACAGGGCCAAAGAGGGGCTTTTGATGTGATTCCGGAGAAGGCAGTAGTGACCAACGCCTAGAGAAAATAGAGCCTAGCCTGCGCCCTTTAAAGCAAGCCCCTGAAGAGGCCAATCCAAGGTCTAATGAACACTTAGGAAGGAGGCTTCCATACCCGCGGCCCATAGAACTGCACTTTTCTACAAGCCCATGTGGCACAAGGAGGACCTCAGTCACTATCACCTACCTGTCCTGCCCTCTCCCCGCTTTTACTGAGAGGGCTCACAGCGGGGAGTCTGGCTTCAGCACTTGGCTTCCTCCTGCCTTTCTCCACCTTCCTTGAGGAGCTCCCTCGGATGGCTGGCAGCACGCTGAAAACACACATCACGGGGAGGTGGTGTGAGCACAGGGGCAGTTTGCTCCCCAGCCCGCACTCACAAGCTGGCCACCTGCCTCTGCAGCACAAGACAGTTGTGCAGGGGAATGACGTGCGTTCCAATACATGTGTTCTCTGTGCCACAGAGACAGAGATCACCCCTGGCTGAAACACCCCGGGCTGCACAACATGCCCACAGAAATGCTCCGGATGCCCCCACATCCAGGCTCTCTCTTGATGCAGCCAGGACTTGTGGCGCCACGTCATGTGCAAGGACAGGCTCCGAGAGACACCAGTACACCCCTTCCTGGCAGTTACGTTTATCACTGCTCAGTGGTCCAAAATACTCTGTGGTTGGGGATGGGAAATGTTTTTTCCCTGGGGACTCAGTGTCAAGAATGGAGCAAGTGATCCGGGGAGGAAAGCACGCCTGCCATTTACCCATCCCTGGCACTCTCTCGTGCCAGGCATAAAAGCAGGCTGTAATACAAAAGAAGAGCTTTCCCAGGAACTGAGTCAACCTAAAACACTAGCAACGCAGCCTGCTCTCTCCCTTTGTCTCTGCAGTCCTCCATCACTCCTGTCCCACATGGAAAGCCTCCTGTGAGTGTCCAAAAACTGCCTGGTGGGTGGAAGGGCTATCTGAGCCGATCCAAGGGCACAGACGTGCAAGCCTGCTGCTCTCTGTCCCGTGACAGCTCTCCGGAAAAGACCCTCTTTCCCTCATGCTGCTGGGGGCAGAAGGAAGGGCACTGCCCAAGGGGAAGCAACACTTGTTTTTGGAGATATTCACCTGAGGCACTCCCCTTCTTCAGCAGCGTTCCTTGCTCCCATCTCTTCCACCTGACTCTTCTCTGCCTCCTTGTCGAGACTGCTCGCTGCTGCTCGAAGCGCCTGCAGCCTTTGTTTGGAAACCATCCTGCGAGAGCAGGGACAGAGTCTCTCTCACGCTCTGGAAGGAGCGGAGCCCTCCTGTCTCTCAAAGGCCCTGTACACACACACTCCCAATTGGACTGAGAGCCCCCAGCGCCGGACAAGTTGTTGCTACTTGGTTGAGGATGCTGAGAGGCACTTGCCAGCAGGCTCTACCCCAGGCATTTCTCATCTGCCCAGAGAAATCCGAGGCTCCTGGGGCACTTCAGCTCCACCACCCAGCAATGTGGCTTCCTCACCCTGCAGGGGGGTCACTGCCATCCAAATGCCACAAGGCCTTGCTGCAGCTGGGGCACACGTACCTTTGCAGGGAGCTGCCGCTGGCCTTGTCCTCTGGAGATGACTCGCCTTTATACTCCTCCCACTCCTCCATCATCCAGCAAGTGAAGGAATCCTGCACATGCGCAGAGACTCTCATACAACCTTGAGACTGCGCAGTGCTGCTGCCCAGCCCACAGATCCACAGGCAACTTCCCCTAGGAGCGCTCCGCAGCAGCGCTACAGCCCATGAAGTGACCTCCACACGCTCTCAGGGGCATGCTAGAGCATGACCAGGGCATCACTGCAATTTCCCCATTGGCCCCCACTATCCCACCAGGGTCGCACTCCTCACCTCAGCAACAAGCAGAGAACATTGCCACTGCCAGAGCACAACTCCAAAATGAAACCCTCCTTCCGGGCTCAGCGGCTCACAGCCCACAGTCCTCACAAGCCCTACTGAGCTCAGCCTTCACCCTCAGAATCACACACACTCACGTCATATCCCATCTCTTCCGATGGCTGCTGCTTTTTCTTCTCCTCCTCATCTATGTGGGAGAAGTAGAGGAACACTGTCATCTCTTCTTCTGGCCCCAGGTGGTAGATGTACACTTCCTTAATGGTGGGCTTTCTCTCTGCAGGACGATCACCAGCCCTCTCGGGTAGGCGGAGGTCAGGCCGCAGGTTTGTCAGTGTTTGCGACATCCGCCGAACCTGCATTGGCATCAGAGCAGGCTTTGTATGCTGGGTCTCCCCTCACTTGGATGCTCTGAACATGCC
The DNA here is from genome assembly GCF_040807025.1 of Struthio camelus. Classification (NCBI taxonomy): domain Eukaryota; kingdom Metazoa; phylum Chordata; class Aves; order Struthioniformes; family Struthionidae; genus Struthio; species Struthio camelus. The sequence goes on along the minus strand of NC_090969.1, from coordinate 4,007,604 downwards.
ACACTAGAGCAGCCGGCACCTGCAGGAGCCCCCCTGGTGGGGCCGCAGGTACCCCAAGGCAGGAGAAAGCCCTTGCTCAGGCAGGGACGCTCCAGCCGTAGCTGGACAGCCAGAAGCTGGACAACCAACTCCACACAGCCCTCAGGGCACGGCCCAGCCTCACCAAGGCTCCACAGTGATGCCAGACAAGCTTTCTAGCTCAGTCACACATCTCTCATGGCCCAGCTAAGGAGGGGAGGAAACTGCTGTAGGCTGAGCAGGAACTATGAATGCAGCCCTGCTGTGGCGTTCAGCACATCAAGAGTGACCCCTGGTTGTACCATCAGCATCAGTGCTCATGGCCTCGCCTGCTGCTTCCCCAACACCCAACAGCCCAGCAATGGGCCTTTCATACCACTGGCACTTCTCTTGGACCACGGAGCCCATTGCTGGGGCTCCTTGGCCTCTTACAGATGCATCACCAGGCACCTGTGACAGGTTCCTGAGCTATCTTCCGGGTTCAGCTTCCCTGGAGTAGAGGAAAGGCTTTTTCTGCCTGAAGGTTTACAAAGGCTTCCGGTACCTGGCTTCTCTCTGGCTCTTCCATTTCTCTCTCTGCCTTCAGTGCCGCCTTTGCTTTCTTTTCCTTTTGCTTTCCCGATGATTCTGGGAGTCTGGCTTCAGCACTTGGCTTCCTCCTGCCTTTCTCCACCTTCCTTGAGGAGCTCCCTCGGATGGCTGGCAGCACGCTGAAAACACACATCACGGGGAGGTGGTGTGAGCACAGGGGCAGTTTGCTCCCCAGCCCGCACTCACAAGCTGGCCACCTGCCTCTGCAGCACAAGACAGTTGTGCAGGGGAATGACGTGCGTTCCAATACATGTGTTCTCTGTGCCACAGAGACAGAGATCACCCCTGGCTGAAACACCCCGGGCTGCACAACATGCCCACAGAAATGCTCCGGACGCCCACATCCAGGCCCCTTCCTGGCAGTTATGTTTATCACTGCTCGGTGGTCCAAAATACTCTGTGGTTGGGGATGGGAAATGTTTTTTCACTGGGGACTCAGTGTCAAGAATGGAGCAAGTGATCAGGGGAGGAAAGCACGCCTGCCATTTACCCATCCCTGGCACTCTCTCGTGCCAGGCACAAGACAGCTCTTCAGATGAATGAAAAGGCTTAAAGGGAACCAAATCATTAGCAGACCCTCCTGCTCTGTATCCTGGCTGGCAGGAGAACTGCAACTTCACTTTGCCTTGCAAAGCAACGTCCTTTCCATTCAAAGAAAGAGCTCCTCCCTGTTTAATCCTTTCTGACTTAGTACTCAGTGGCCATTGCAAAGAGCCCAGAGAGTGGCACAGAGCTCAGACAAACACCTGCTCTGTCTGAAAGCCATTCCAAGAGCATTCAGTCTTTCCGTCATCCTTGGAAAATGGCTGTGCATCCCCAACCTTCTTGTCACCAAGAAAGAAAGGCTGCTGCTTACTTACCTCTAGAGGGCATGAGAAAAGGGTCCTGGTCTCCCAGAAGCTACGTTTGCACTGACTTGCCAAAAAGCCTGTACTCTGGAGGCAGAGTCAGGAGAACCATGAAGCGAACCCGGGGGTCTCCCAAGAACTTGCTGTGTGCTGGCCATCCAGCAAGGGAGCAGAGGTCATTGTGGCGTGTGGTCAAAGGCCTTCAGAGTTACCATCAACACTGTCTCCAAAGGAGACACTGTCTCACTCAAACAACAAGAGTACAGGGTCACCCTCAGCCCTTTCTCCAAGTGCCTCACCTGCCAGGAGGAGCTTTGCCCTTGCCTGTGTCTCCCTTTCCTTTGTCCACGTGGAGAGCAGGCATTCTGGGTGGAGGAGGCTGCTCTCTGAAGAGCAGGTGGTTGGCAGGGAGATTTCCTGCAAGCAGGAGACAAGAAAACACTTCAGGACAGCACTGTGGACTCCTTCTGAGCAGGAATGAGATGCAAATCTGCTCAAGCAAGCCTGTGGTAAAACTGTGAGGCCTCAAGCTGATTCCTTTGAAGCTTTGTTTTCTGGGGGGGTCTTAGGCCCTTCTGGGCACTGCCGCCTGTCCAACTTTCCGCTTGTACTGTGCCACAGCATTTCTTGGGCTATTCATTTTCTCATGCTCTGTCCCAGTCACATGATGCAAAAGGGGACTTGCTGGGATGTGCCAGTGACCAGAGTCCCTTGAGAGGTAATCATTGCACACGAGGGAACAGAACCTTGCATCTGCCCACTCCTCTCATATTGCCTACAAGTCCTCTGTTGACAGAGTCAACCCAAAGGCGTTGTTTTGGGGATGATGATGAGAAATGAAGAAAGAAAGGTTACTCCTTGCTTTGAAAATGAAAGGAAGCCTTGGCACAGGCTCCTAGACTTGTTACCATCTACTCGGGGTGACTTTTCCCATCAGATGAAAACACATTGGTTCCCTGAGATGGGCCAGCTGTTCTCAGGACCCCCATGGAAATGGGGGCAAGTTTAACTCGGAGGTAGCCACTGCAGGTAGGGGTGCTGGGCTGCCCCAAGGTCTTGTTCCCTCCAGAGATTGCCCATATTGCGGAAGCAGTGTCACCTCTAGTGCCTCATGCTACCTGAGGCCACCTGGGCACTGCCACCTGGGCTCCTATGCCCTACCAAGGAGCACAGGAGGAGGAGAAGGCACAAAGCCCTGCCACGAATCAGCTCTTCCACTACCTTGCTTGCCCCTGGAGTCAGCTTTTCTCCTCTCCTCTTCCCATGTGGGCTTCACAGGTGCCGCGGGCTTCACGCGGGGTTTTCTAACTACCCTCTCAAGCTTGTACCTGGACACAGGAAAAACACAGCAGTGTGAAGGGAGGGCAGCCCGCTTCCTTTGCACCTTGGGCAAAGAATGGGGACGCAGTGGCACTGCGGAGCTACTGTGAAGTCCACCCTTTTCCAAAGCAGAAGATGCAGAATATGCCACATCCTGGAGGACTCCATTAGCAAGCTGAGTAACATCAGGAAGTCCTCCAGTGCCTGCAGGGGCATCAGCTTCCCCATCCTCCCTGGCAGAAAGCTCATTTTCACCTCCCTCCCCTGTGCTGCCATGGCAGACCATCTGCCATCTCCTGTGGCAGCCAGGGGCTCACAGGCAAACATACTCACTCTGGAAAGACTATGACACGGCCACAAAGGGTGAGAGAAGCAGCAGTTTTGGTGCCCGACAGGACTGAATCCCTCATCTCTGGCATCTGCAAGGTGAGAGACACAGGGGAGATGATGCCAAGAAAACGAGGTCCGTGCTCACAAGGGCAGCACACTTTCCCATGGCTCAGAGAAGAACCTGCCTCTCAGAAATGCTGAAACAAAGCACTCGCTTCCTTACAGCAGCCCCTCAGTGCTACAGCAAAGCAACTGGAGGGAAATAAACGAGAAAGGGCAAGCACACTGTCAGGCTTTTTGCAAGGCTGACAATCCAGAGACTCAGCCCAGGGACCAGGTCTTGCCTCATGCCGAAGGCCACGGAGGCAAGCACAGCGGAAGGCATTTCACTAGCCAGGCTTCCTGGCTGCTGTGGTTTCCCTGCTGGCTTCAGCTGACGCCTCCTGAGCTGAGAACAAAGGCGTCACACGTGCCCTTAACCCCACAGTCTCTCCTAGCATTCAAATGGCTGCCTCTGCACCCTGGAGGAATAGAGGCACTCAGCCCTTCCTTCCCCTTTGCACAGCGGGTGACAACTGTGAGGGCCAAGCCTCTGGTGGGTGTTCAAGGAGCAGCTGAGGGCCCTGCTCTGGGACCCACTGGAACAAAGGCTGGAGAACAGCCTTGGCCCAGAGAACAGCCTCAAAAGACACCACGGACTAAGACAGAAGGAAGAGACAGAGCTGGGAAGCAGGGCACGGCTCGGCTGCAGCACGAAACCATGGCTTTCTGGGAGGAGACAAATCTAAGGGGAAAACAGACCGCAGACCTGCCCTTTTCTTTGAATTTGTCCCTCACCACACTGGAATGGGATCCTGGGCAGGAGGGAGCTTTGCTTTGACCCAGGACAGAAATCCCCAACGTCTTCTATGTCACCAAGTCCTCTGAATGCCAGAGAAGAGCAGTGCAGGGAGCTGGCATTACTCGAGGCCACGACTAACCACGCGCCCAGAAAGGTCATGGCAGGCCAACCGAAATCCACTCACTCGCCCTTTGCTAGGATTCCCAAAAGATTAGAAGCAGCAGTGGAGAAAGGGAAACCTTACCCGGAGAAGAGCTGCTGTCAGCTGCCCAGTCCCATTTAGCCTTTGCAGAAAGTCTCTGTAAAACCTCATTTTCACGTCTTTTCCTTGAATGACAAGCAGGCCAATGTCCTTCCACACAAAGGCAACATTCTTCCCGCTCTTGAGGCAGCGAGAGAAAAGACACGTGCTCTCTTCTATGCAAGACTCCACTGTTTTCCGAGGAACAGAGATGTGCGAGGCTATGCGAGCATACTTCAGGGGCTCGGCTTGCTTATGACCTAGGAAGCAACACAGCAAGAACACAGTGCCTAACAAAGCAGTTCAGCAGGCTACAACGGAGCATTGGCAGCTTTGAGGTCTTCCCGCAAGACACTGCTACAGAGCTGTCGTCTTTAACCCTGCTGGTAAAGCTCACGTGGGAAGCTGATGCCATGCCTCCCGAGGAGAAGGTCAAAGCACTCTGCAACTGGATGTGCCAAGAGCACAGCAATGCTTCCTTCCCTACACAGGGAGAAAGAAAGGGCCCTAGCCATCTCCTATGAACAAGAGACACGATGGCAGAAGAAGGAGAGGAGAAAGGAGGCCACTTCCCATGATGGGGGAGTGGGTGCCACCACGGCACTTGTGCCCGCACTCAGTGCCTTCCAGGTTGGGAGAGATTTGGCTGTGCCATGTCACAGGGATTCAAGGAAGAAGGAAAACCCAAGCACTGCCTCGCTCCTCTTTAGATCCTTCCAGTCACCCGCAGCACCCTCAGCAGTGCACAGCAAACATCCCTGCTTTTGGGGTCAGAGGGCTCCTGCTGCCCCACAGGCATCCCCAATGTGCACTACAGTGGCAGTGCTGCTACCACTGACCAGCAATCACAGAACAGCTGCCCTCTCATGGCTTTGCATACACACTACTGTTCCCATCTCTGCTTCAGGGCTCTCTACAGCTGCCTGTGACCTAATTCTAAGGAGCAGGAGAATGGATGCCAGCATTTGCCTTTACAAGCTCCAGCGTGGCACAAACACGAACCAACGGTGTTAACTAAATCTGATGAGAAGCAGCAGCCCCAATACATGTGGCATGTAGCCAGCTGTGAAAGCAAGTCATGCAGAGAGCGAGTGTAATTGTACTGTGCATTAGGATGTCCGGAGTAGTCAAAAAACAATCTGAAGCTGTTCTCAGGGCCTGGTGAAGGAATTCCAGATTTCTAACAGTCACTGCTGAACAGCACTTATGCACACCCCAAAGATGCCCCAAGGGGAAGCCAAAGTTTCAGCCTGTCTTCTTACCAGGAGCATAGGCGTTATCATCGGAGAGGCCCTGGACCTCCGCGATATTCTTTGACAGGCGGAACAGGGGTCTGCGCACAGTCAGAAGACCACGCTTCCCACCACCAACAATCTGTTCCGTAACAACATCGAAGGTCCCAAGGCGAATAATTCGGACTCCCTGAAAACAAGAAGGAAGAGAAGAATGAGGAGGCTCTTCGGTGGACAGGCTGGTGACTTGTCAGGGCATGGGGATGGTGCTCGGTGCCTTTCCCTACTCCTGGAAAGCTTTGGAGAAGCCTTGCAGAAGGTCTTGTGAAGACCTTTCCCGAGGTTTTCACCCCTCTCCTCTTCACCCTCTCAAAAATACAAGTAAAAGCAGAGAAGCCGTCCCTTTGATACATAAGAGCCAGAAGAAGGGCTTCCTGGCGAGGCCCAGGAGGGCAGACCCACCTGGTTCAGCATCAGCTGCCGTACAATGTAGTCACACACACCTTCCCAGACAGCAAGGGTCTCTGGAAAAGAAGGGAAAGACACGCCATGCTCTGGGTGAGCCGGCTCACAACCATTCAGCACGTGCCTAACCAAGGAGAGGCGGAGGGCAGGCATCATCAAACAGCACCCCCTCCCCAAACTAACCCCATTCCTCACAGGGGCCGTCAGGCTAGAACCTGTCAACTGACCCCAGCCGAGGTCGGGACCTGAAACAGAGCCATTAGGCATGGAGATCATGCTACCGGACATCCACAGTGTGTCTCCTAGATCAAAGCCTGCTCTGCCAGGCTGGAGGTACAAGGAGAGCCAGTGGGAAGGACTCGAGGCAGTGGCTGGGCTCCTGGACAGAAAGCCCCACTGAGCTGAGGAAAAGTGCAAGGGTTCATTTCTAGCACAGCAGTTTCCTGCAGCCTCTCCAGAGCCCAGCAGGAGCTGCAGGACCCCTCAGCCTTCTTCACACAGCTCTCCTTTCCTGACAAATGCAGCTCTCACACGGTGAGCCCCTCCCTAGGGATATTGGCAATGGATTTCCACCCCAGCGAGAGGATGCTGCTGTGCCCGTGGGAGTCCGGGGGCTCAGGGCATCCCCTGGAGGCTCCCCTGTGGGGCCAGCTTCCCCATATGGCATCCCTGCACACGCAGGCTCTGCGTGGCCACCCAAGCAGCTCCACCTCCTTCCCACACCAGGATCTCAGGTGGGTGATCCCCACTGTGAGGCCAGCAGCGACCCTCGGGGCAGGGACTTCTGCCTGGGGTGCCCCAGGACAGCAGGGGCAGCATCAGGGCCAGGAGCCAGGAGTCCTGGTGGCCACACTGGCATCTGAGCCAAAAGGCACCATCAGTCAGACCATCAGACCATCCAGCCTCCCCCCGGCCCCCGGGTTTCCACAGCCATGTTCAGAGTTAAGGATCTCTGCGACAGCTCCTGGGAACGAGCTCCTGAAGTCTTTACCCTGGGCGGGGAGTGTTGGCACCCTCTGCCCACGCCGTGTCCCGTGGCCAGCCTCCCAGAGCTCCATCTTGGTCCTCCTCGCCCTGGGTCAACCCCACAGTAGGAGGTGACGAGGAAACAGCTCCTCTCCTCCTCCTCCTCCTCCACACTTCACCACAGCCCCACGCTGCCTTGGCCTCCCCGCCACTGAGGCTCCGTGGCTCCTGGCAGCAGAGTGGTGCCGAGAGCAGTCCCAGCGTCTGGGCTCCCTCGGGCTCACCGGGACGTGTGGGGAGAGGCCAGGGTGGCACGGGAGAGGGGAGCTGTCACTGTGACCCGGGATGTCCCCTGTGACCACTGCTCGTGTCACAGAGGGGGCACACCCGCCTCCCCCCTGGCGCCAGGGCCCCTGGGGGGCCAGGGCTGGCCCTGCAGCAGGCAGGGGCTGCACAGGGTGGTTGCAGGGCTGCCCCTGCCCCCACCCAGGGGCAGGGATAACCCAGACGGGGGTCCTGGCCGGGCTGGGCACTGCGGCTGCGCTCACCCCAGCCATGGCTCGCACACAGGAAACCTGGCTGGGAGGGAGGGCAGTGGGCACTGCCCCATGCTCGCCCCACCAGGACACAGTGGAGGTGGCTGCTGCCACCGGGGCAAGGAAGCGCTGACAACTGACTGCAGGGAAATGTCCAGCAATTACTTGGCAGGGAGCAACAGCTCCTTCTTGGCACTTGAACAAACGGTCCCTCCCCTGGCCCGTCAGCTTGTTCCGAAAAGTTGCAGGGAAGCACTGTTCAGTGCTGTTAACCTGGAGACGTGCTTGAGACCTAGTGCCTGCAGCACCTCCATGCCTGGGATGGAAGGGAACTGAACAGGGCAAGAGGCAGCGCAGGGACCAGCGCGCTAAACACAGGGCTATCACAGACTGCTCTGGCTGGACTGCTCTCACGCCTGCACCACTCATCGGCCTCATCACACCACTCCCACAGACAATCACCCCAGCAGGACTGAAGGAGCGCCCGGACCCTGAAGCCACATTTGTGGCTGACCCTCGCAGAGGGAGGGAGCAGCTGCAGGCACACGGCATCAGGTTAAACACGACTTCTGAAGATCTCCAAGAGAAGCCGGAAGACCCATCTCTAAGTAACAAGAGACACCCAAAGGTGCTCCACACATCTCTGCTTTCAACACACCACAAGCTGTGGTAGAAATGTCTAAGCAAGTGAGGAAGATGGAAAAACAACTCCTACACACACTTTAATTACCTACTGTTAAAGCAGTGCTCAGGAACCAGGTCTTTCACAAAGTCTCGGCTGCACACTTCCCCACTAGAGCAGAAGGCACGAGTCAAAGCATCAGATCAGCTCAGACAAAGAGGAAGTCTTGTGAAAACTTCCACTTCAGGAACAGAGAAGGAAAGCAATTTCTAAGCTTTCCTTTCTCTTGCCTTCCAAAAAGAACAGCAGACACTGCAAGGATACTTTGCTCTTTCCTCAACAACATCATTTCTGTTCCACTGTTATGCTCCCAATCCCAGCCGGCACCACCATCACTACAGGACGACCTGAGCAGAAAAACAGGGGAGGGTGGCTTTGACTTTCCATGCCAATCCATTCCTACACAAATACATTCTCAGTCAGCACCTGCTGGGATTTCACAGAATCACAGAATCGTTTAGGTTGGAAGGGACCTCTGGAGATCATCTCGTCCAACCTCCCTGTTCAAGCAGGGTCACCTAGAGCATCTTGCCCAGGATCACATCCAGACGGCTTTTGAATATCTCCAGGGAAGGAGACTCCACCACCTCTCTGGGCAACCTGTTCCAATGCTCTGTCACCCTCACAGTCAAGAAGTTTTTTCTCAGGTTCAGATGGAACTTCCTGTGGTTCAGTTTCTGCCCATTGCCTCTTGTCCTGTTGCTGGGCACCACGGAGAAGAGGCTGGCCTCATCCTCTTGACACTCCCCCTTCAGATACTTGTACACGTTGATGAGATCCCCTCTCAATCTTCTCTTCTCCAGGCTGAACAGGCCCAGCTCTTGCAGTCTTTCTTCCTAGGAGAGATGCTCCAGCCCTCTAATCATCTTGGTAGCCCTCCGCTGGACTCTCTCCAGGAGTGCCATGTCTCTCTTGTAGTGGGGAGCCCAGGACTGGACACAGTACTCCAGGTGAGGCCTCACCAGGGCTGAGGAGAGGGGCAGGATCACCTCCCTCCACCTGCTGGCAACACTCTGCCTAATGCACCCCAGGAGACCATTGGCCTTCTTGGCCACAAGGGCACACTGCTGCCTCATGTTTAACTTGTTGTCCCCCAGCACTCCCAGGTCCTTCTCGGCAGAGCTACTTTCCAGCAGGTCAACCCCCAGCCTGTCCTGGTGCATGGGATTCTTCCTGCCTAGGTGCAGGACCTTGCACTTGCCTTTGTTGAACTTCAGGAGGTTCCTCTCCGCCCACCTCTCCAGCCTGGCCAGGTCCCTCTGAATGGCAGCACAGTCTTCTGGTGTGTTAGCCTCTCCCCCCAGTTTAGAATCATCAGCAAACTTGCTGAGGGTGCACTCTGTCCCTTCCTCCAGGTCGTTGATGAATATATTGAACAAGACTGGACCCAGGACTGAGCCCTGGGGGACACCACTAGCCACAGGCCTCCAACTTGACTCTGCGCCATTCACCACAACCCTCTGAGCTCGGCCATCCAGCCAGTTCTCAAGCCACCTCACCGTCCACTCATCTAGCCCACACTTCCTGAGCTTACCTAGGAGGATGTGATGGGAGACAGTGTCAAAAGCCTTGCTGAAGTCCAGGGAGACAACATCCACTGCTCTGCCCTCATCTACCCAGCCAGTCATTCCGTCATAGAAGGCTATCAGATTGGTCAAGCATGATTTCCCTTGGGTGAATCCATGCTGACTACTCCTGATCACCTTCTTGTCCTCCACATGCTTAGTGAGGACCTTCAGGAGGAGCTGTTCCATCAGCTTTCCAGGGACGGAGGTGAGGCTGACAGGCCTGGAGTTTCCTGCCTCCTCCTTCTTGCCCTTTTTGGAGACTGCGGTGACCTTGGCTTTCTTCCAGTCCTCAGGCACCTCTCCTGATCTCCAGGACCTTTGCAAGATGATGGAGAGTGGCCTAGCGATAACATCCGCCAGCTCCCTCAGCACTCGTGGGTGCATCCCATCGGGGCCCATGGATTTATGGGTGTCAAGTTTGGACAAAAGATCTCTAACCTGATCCTCCTCCACCAAGGGAGAGTCTTCCTTTCTCCAGCCTTTCTCTCTTGTCTCCAAGGTCTGGAATTCCTCAGGACTGGCCTTAGCAGTGAAGACGGAAGCAAAGAAGGCATTCAATAACTCTGCCTTCTCTGTATCCTTCGTCACCAGGGCACCTGCCCCATTCAGCAGCGGGCCCACGTTTTCCCTAGTCTTCCTTTTGCTATTGATGTATTTGAAGAAGGCCTTCTTGTTGTCCTTGACATCCCTTGCCAGATTTCATTCCAACTGGGCCTTAGCCTTCCTTGTCGCATCCCTGCACGCTCTGACAACGTCCCTGTATTCCTCCCAAGTGGCCTGTACCTTTCAGAAGGTAAAACTCAAGGCGGCAAGAAATGCCTGTGCCCTCCAGTTCAGCTTTCAGCCAGAGACACTTTTCATTCTGGTCCTTCAGTCACACCTCGCCAGCATCGCTCTCCCAGCAGGCACAAAGCACAACGCAGCCTTCTCCAGGCCACATCCAGGCATAACTGGTTGAACACTGGCTGGGGAAGCTCTGGGAGAAGGAGCGGCCCCGGCAGGGCAGGGTCATTCCCCCAGGGAGAGAGGGGCTGCGTGGGGCAGGGCTGCTCACAGCTCCCGCTCACCCCCAGAACGCTTCCCCGGGGGCTTCTCAGGAGGATGCTCAAGGCAGGGACAACACCAAAGGCAAGGAGCTTCCCTGAGTCTCCGCTTTCAGCTCCCTGCTGTTGGGCTGGGGGCAAGGGAAAAGGAGCTGCCAAGCCTGGGCAAGAGCCAGAGACTCCCAAGGCCATGCAGAGACCAGCAGGTCAGCGAGGAAGCTCAGGAAGTGCCTTCCCGCACTCTCTGCCCACGCACAGCACCAGCAGCACCTCTGCTGGCCCCATCCGGCCCTGTTCCAGCTGCTCCACAGCACCTGCCAACATGCAGGTGGCCTCTGACACTGCCCCACTGCCGGGGGGTGTCCGTGGGGCAGAGGCGAGTGCATGGGGGGGCTGCGGTGGGGGCTGGGAGCCAACGCTCCCCTCGGGAGACGTCACCTGGAGACACTCGACTGTCTCTGTGGAGGGGTCCTGAGGGGCTGTGAGCGCCCTCCAGCCAGGCACAGCCCTCACCACGGGGATGGCACTGAGGAAGGGCCACTGCTGCGGCAGGGGCTGCCAGGAGAAGGGGCGCAAATGCTGGGGGCTCCAGCGGGCCAGAGATGGCCCAGGCTGGGCCAAGCCTTCCTCAGAAGCTGCTGGCATCCCAGAGGAGAGTCTGGTCTCATCCTCTTGACACCCTCCCTTCACACACTTGTACACGTTGATGAGATCCCTTCTCAGTCTTCTCTTCTCCAGGCTCTACAGGCCCAGCTCTCTCAGCCTTTCTTCACAGGAGAGATGCTCCGGGTGGCCCCTCAACCTCTTTGTAGCCCTCCGCCGGACTCTCTCCAGTAGGGCCATGTCTCTCTTGTACTCTCTTTCCAGCAGGTCAACCCCCAGCCTGTCCTGGCCCATTAGAGTTCTTCCTCCCTAGGTGCAGGACCCCGCACTTGCCTTTGTTGAACCTCAGGAGGTTCCTCTCTGCCCATGAAGTTGTGATTGAACAAGGTTGTGGCTCTTTTTCTGGATGGTGGATGGGTGGGATGGCAGCAGGATGAGGAGTCATGAAGGGAGGAAGGGGAATTCCATTAACTTCTGCACCTGGGTTAGGTTCTTGGGAGTGTTATTATTGTGGGAAGTGAGGACATCTGCAGCGTGAGTGCCCAAGCTGTGCACGAATTCAGCCACAGTCGGGGGTGAATCCTCCTTCGGGAGAAAATCAAGATGTCGGCCGAACTGATCAATGACTCGTTGAGGAGGAGTACAATTGTATTAAATGTGCATGTATGTTTTTGGATGCAATCCCTTTGGCTAGTCAGGGCTGCATAACCAGGAAAGTTGCTGGAAAGCAAGTAACCTTTCTAGTGGCTGCAGGGGCTACTTTGTCTCTTTTGAATTATACAGATAAAAGGTCCCCCTCCAGCTGTAAAACAATATGCTGTCCTGCATGAGGTAGAGTAAAATATTCCAAAACAGAGGGATACCTATTTAGAACAGGGGATTTTGAAGCCCTGCATTTCTCCTTTTAATACACCCATTTTACCCGTACACGTAAACATCGCCTGGACAGTGAGGGAGATCCTGAGTATCGATTTGTACAGGCTGTACGTGCTATTCATCACTATGTTGTCAGTTTTAACTCCAATTCCTGTATGGGCTAAGGGGTTTACAGTAATAGATTTAAGTTCCACTTTCTTTAGTATACCTGCAGGAGAAGAGAGTCAACTTTTGTTTGCATTTCCCTGGAAAGGACAACAACCGACCTGGACGCGACTTGCACAAGGATCCACTGGCTCACCAACTAGTTTTGCTCGCTTGCTGCAGAAAGGCTTACGTACCGTTGTTTTATGCTCTGATGTGGGGATTGAAGACACGAACCTTGTGTGTAGTGAAGCAAGATTGTATATTTTATAGTCCATCCTCTCTTATATACCTTAATGGGTGAGAACATACACCTTATCATGTGAGAATACCGTTGTGTTTCCAGATTAAAGTTACTTGTTATTTTGCTGCATTGCTACAAGCGGCGCTCTGCATCGAGAGTCTCTTCTCTCTCTGCCGTCCTTGCCCAGCTCAGGTGCCCCCGTCCGTCTTGGCACTGCCTCAAGTCTTCGGTGCACTTTCCCAGGGCTTGTGGCACTGAGAAAATACTTTGCTGCTGCTCCCAGTCGTCTTCTGGTACACATCGCCCCCGACACTCGGATTCCATGCTAATACAGGATGTAGACGATTTATTGCTTGCTAGGAGAACAAAAACTGCTTGTACCTCACATGCAATAATTTTGTGTACAGCCTTAGCTGAAAAGAGACATCGTGCATCCCCACCTAAGCGCCAGTTCTGTCAAGAAAGAGGAAAATATTTAGGATTCATTCTAACGGAAGGAAAAAGATCTATTGATCCTGAACACATGAAAGCAATTGAAGATTTACCTCGACCTCTGATGAAAAAGCAGATTAGGGTTTTTTTAGGGGCAGTAGGCTTCTGTAGGCCATGGATTGCTGGCTTGGGGACTTAGTTAACCCATTAGTGGAAGCAGCTGAAGAGGAAGCAGTAGAAGCTATAAAGTGGACAGCCAGAGAGATTTGGCATTTAACAAAATTAAGGAGGCATTCGGTGAATCCCTGGCTTTAGGGCTCCCCCATTATAAAAAACCTTTCCAGCTGTACATTCATGAACAACAAGGGCTTGCCAGTGGAGTGCTGGCTCAAATGCTAGGTCCTCAACCCAGACCAGTCACATATTCTTCAGTACAGTTGTATGCTGTCCTTCTGGGGACTCCTGGATGTATGCGTGCGGTGGCTGCTGCAGGAATCATTGTTGGGAAATGTCGAACCACAGTTCTGGGACTTGATATGGGAAAAGAGTACTGTATTTGAAGGGAAATATCCAGCTTGGTGGCAAATGCTTAATTTTCCCATGCAATAAGGAGCAAAAAGTGATAACTGCTCTCGTTCTCACTATTCAAGAAGCACAGGTCTCTACAATCTCTCCTAGTGTGCCTCTAGGCCTGATCCATGGGGATGTTACATTATGTCCTTTGGAACACAGGGGATGGGCACAGCACATTCGTGATAAATGGAACACTATAGATTTAGCCACCTGGATGGGTTGGGGTCAATTAGGATTTGTACGTGAAGGTAATGGCCTACAAACTCAAGACATTTGTTTAGCCACGGAACACAGTGTTTGTCATGTTGGGGTGCAGACCCAAAGTGCAAATGAGAAGGCAACTTTGGTCTCTCCTGGAAAGGGTTGTCTATGTTTGCGCAGTCAGGGCAGCACTGTTGTAATTGATGGTGCAATGTTGTATCACAATAATAGTTTAAATTTGTGCATGTGTAACTGTACAATGATGAAGGGATGTGGCTACAATTATACAAGCCCCGTAACAACTCACCAGTTACTCCAGGGGGATTACTCATGGATTCAAGAATTATCACCAGTACCTACTGGAATGCATCTCAGGTCAGTGAAGGAATGATTACACCATGAGCCGTTGCGGACATTACTCCAGAAGGTCAAAGAATGACTGCAGAGCATGATACACAACAGAGTCAAGCGATACTTGAAAGAACCAAAAAGAGACGCGGAGCATAAATGGTGGGAAACTTTGTTTGGGTGGTCTCCCACCACTTCTGGCTTGTATGATTGTTTGCTGCATGCTGTAGGGATTCTGTTCTGTGTGATCATTGTGTGCTTTGCGCTCTCCTTGGGACTGTGTATAAAATTGTGGAGGCTGGCTGCTTGTCTTGAAAAATGGCATGTGATGGGATAGCTCACAGCACCGGAACCCTGCAATAATGGGATATAGGCTCTTCAGGAATGCTCAGCACGACCTACAAGAGCACAGGACATGTCGTTCAGGCTTCTCCCTGCTGGTCAGCCCTGATGTTCCAAAACAAAACCAAAAGTCAAGAGGAACGTGCCGTAGCTCAATTTGTTTTGTCAAAAGTTGAAACTACAAACTGACAACAGCAAGATGGTGGTGAGGTGGCCAAGAGGATTCAGTGCTAATCTATTCCGCCTCCAACCCCATCCTCCTCAAAGACACTCCTGTTTCTGGCTCAAGACCCACCTGGAAGGAGTGTGTTGGGGCAGTGAGAGTCCTGCAGTTCCTGTCCCTACAGGCAAGCCTTTTCAAGCTCCTTCTCAAAGCTGGCAGCAGCTTCCTCTCCGAGTCAGTCACAACAAAAGCCCAACTTCCCTGGAGGCACATCTCTGGGGAGTGAGCTCTGGCACAGCAGATCTGCTGGTGGCTGGGACATGCATGTCGCTGTGGGATGTCCTTTCTGGAGCATGTGGGATGGCGACAGAAGCTGGAGACCAGCATGGGGGATGCGCGCGTGTCCTGTTGCCACTGAGCTGAGCTGAGTTGTGCCATCTCCTTCCCTGATGGGAAGGACAGAAGAGGGAAGAGTGTGTGTCAGCGCTGGGTGGGCGTGTCCATACATCTCGTTACTGAACGGGGAGAAGGGAGGGTGCAGTGGCATGGGGCAGTGAAAGAGGCTGGCTGAGCCCCCTGCTCCAGCACCTGGGTGGCGACATGAGAGCTATTCAGACATCTGCCTGATGCTCAGACAGCTCTGCCAGAGACCCCCCCGCCATGGTAAGGTCAGTCCTTCATCCACCCTGAGCGCAACCTCGGGGGAGAGGACAGTGCTCTCAGTCCAGGCTGTGCTCGAGCCTTGGCCTGACTTGTTGGCTGGAGACAGGCTGAGACTAGAGACAGAGTGGGATGTCCTGGGTCACAGTCGCAGCTGAGCTGCTGACGGGAGAGCAGGGTTCGGCAGCAGCAAGAGCTGGCAAGAGGGGCAAGAGGCCCGAAACCACTCGTGGGGTTGCAGGAGCAGGCCTTCCCCTTCTGTGCAGGGGCGGAGGGCTGCAAGGTGCTGCAGCTGGGCTGGCCGGGACAGTCTGGTGAGCGAGTAGGTTTGGTAAGGGAAGTGGGGAGGACTGAGACATTTGTGCTGTGAGCTGGTACCGAGGGACTAGGGAACACAAAAGCAAAGTCTGTTTGCAGTCTTCAGCATGATGTTCAGCACACACTGAGACACAGGAAGTTCCACCTGAACAGAAGGCAAAAGTTCTGGACTGTGAGGGTGACCGAGCACTGGCAGAGGTTGCCCAGAGAGGCTGTGGAGTCTCCCCCCTTGGAGAGATTCAAAAGCCGTCTGGGTGGGGTGCTGGGCTGCAAGCTTTAGGGGACGCTACTAGAGGAGGCCCCAGGTGGGGCTGGCCAGGGACATAAAGGCCTGTTAGTGCCCTCAGGGCCCTGACAAACTCTGCCGTCATCTGGATCACAGCAACTCCATAGGTCATCAGCAACCAGGCAGCTGGGCAGGCATTGTGATGTCCTCAAGGGCATCAGAACATTGCCCCAGCCAAGGTGACAGATTTGGGGCAGAGGAGAGGGAGGACAGGAGAGAGGACATGGCTGGTGCCTTGACGGTGAGGTCACTCCTGTCTCAGCCATGTGATAAGGCAGCAGCGGGCAGGCAGCAGGGCAGCTGTTGGGAGGTCACCCAAGGCATCCGAGAGCTGGCCTGGTTGGATCAAAGAGCCCTGACCCCATCCTCCACCACTGCTGCCGGTTCTTCTCCTCCTTGAACCCTTTCCCTAAGCACAGAGGCCCAGAGACCTTTTGGGGAAGACTGAGGCAAAGGTGGCACACAGTAGCTCCGCCTCATTGCTTTGCTCTCCTTAATTCAGCCACCCTATTCAGCAAGGTACCAGTATTTTCCAGTTCAGCCTGCACATTTAGCAGAGGAAGCTCTTGTCGTCGACGTCCCTCGCAAGCCTCAACTCCAGCTGAGCTTTGGCCTTCTTGACACCATCCCTACACACGCGGGGCTTGTTTCTGTATTCCTCTGCTCCTTGCTTCCACCTCCTCTCTGCTCCCTTTTTTGCACTGCAGTTCCATCATGAGTTCCCGGCTCAGCCAAGTCAGTCGCCTGATACCTCTGTTTGTTTGCCTGCCTATCAAGGTGCAGCCTTCTTGTGCTTGGAGGGTGCCGCCCTTACACACCTGCCAGGTTTCTTAAGCTCCTTTGCCCCTCAGGCCTGCTTCTATGGGACACCCCAATCAGTTCCCTGACAAGGGTGAAGTCTGCTCGCATCAAGCCCACGCTCTGCACTCTGCTGCTCTCCTTCCTTGCTCCCCTCCGGCTCTTGAACTCCATTATTTCATGGGGGCTACAACCAAGGCAGCCACGCACTGTCATGGCCACTCCCTACTGGTCTTCAGCTTCCATTGCTAGTCCTTGCGATCCACAGTATTCCCTTCACACTCCCAAAAGCCAAGTACTCAGTGCAACAAACCTGCACACGAGAGTTGAGGTCCCTTCTTGCAGCCAGGCCTGGCAGCAGGAGAGGGAGGCCCTGGCTCCACCCGCTTCTGCCTCAGGAGGGCTACACCAGCTCTTCCCACCTCCCTGGAGTGTCCCCTTGTCACCAGGGGGTGTGCTGCCAGGCAGGGGCTGACTCCACTCCTCTGACTGGCTCCTGCAAAGAGTAGGAGGTCCCTGAGCCATCGGGACCACAGCTGCCGACAAATAGTTATGGCATGACCTTGGGAGAGAGCTGCCCTGGCAGCAGGCACTGACACTCAACCCCTGACTGCTGAGCTCTTGTTTTGGGGCCCCTCTGGACATTCACATGCTGCAAAAGGCAGAGTTCACACCAGGCCAAGGAAATAGCCACAGCCCCTTGGAGCTCTGGTTTAATGCACAGGAAGACAATTCTGTGAGGGCCGGGATGGCTGGCACTCACTGGTACCTCTGCTGTTGGCTCGGCAGGTGGCTCTTCTCTCCAGAGCTAAGGAGCAAGAAAGGAAGAGGCTCAGTGGGATGCACAGGCAGAAAGGCAGAGAAACACTGCAGGCGATTGCAGGCCATATATTTGTGGCTGTGCGTCTGATGGCATTTCCATACTCACTGGGCTGTGATACAGGCCCCTGGCTCTACCCAAAGTCCTTGGAGCAGTTGGTCAGGCTGAGGCTGAGCCTGGTGGGGCCAAGACTGGGCGGGAAACCCATTCCTTGGCTTGAGCATTCAGCATTCAGCATTCAGCATTCAGCATTCCGGAGGAGGTTTGAAAAGGGGCAGACAAACATGCCTTTGTGTTCAGTTGCTCAAGACTTCCATGTCCCACACTGTAATCCTATTTGGAGTGCCCAACAGCTGCCCCTTGGAGGGAAGGCATGTCTGAGGCATCCACCTCCAAGGCAGTGCTGGGCATTTGCTTGGGGCTGCAGAGAGGGGCATGGGATCAAGGTCTAAGCCAGGTCAATCCCAAGTCACAACAACTCCTATTCAAACCAGTGGCTCTGGGATTGGGATTCTGACACCTCGGTGGGTCACTACCCCTGCACGCTCCCAGGCTTTGCCTGGAGCTGGCACACACTTACTCCGTCTGCTGTGCCCCCAGCCTCTCGGCTGCTCTTTTCTGCTCCTCGTCTATGCGGGAGAATAAAACATTGATGGTCACATCCTCATCTGGTGCCAGGCGGTACTGGAGGACATCCTGAGAAGGCGGCTTTTCTTCACGCAGCTTCCCAGCACTCTCCTCCTCTTTCCCAGCTGGGGCTAGGGATGAGCCCGACTGGACCCTTGACTGGGTTTCACTTCTCTGCTGAACCTGCAAGACAAGTCAAGGAAGGTTTTAGCCCCACTTCCGAGCACGCTCAGAGGCTCTCTACAGGCACCAAGAGAGCAGCCAGTGCCTGCAGGATCTCTGCTGTCACCAGACCCCTTGCTCTGGCCTGGCCTCAGGCACCCCATGAAGGCACACTGCCACTGTAGCTACAGAACTGGCAGGGTCACTGCAACATACCCTAGCTATGTCACAGCCTGACCAGGTGTCACTGCTGCTTCCCACGGGCACTTCTCTCTCAAGCTGGGATCTCCCGAGGCAACACAAACGAGGGAAGGGAATTGTGACTTGCAGAGCAGGACACCTGCCCTGCCTTCATCGCAGGCAAAGAGTGGGGATGGGGTTTAGCAGGGCTCGTTCTTCCTACAGGGCACAATTGTCTCACAACTGTCTCCTCTGCCGCTTGACTTGAGCCATCCAGTCAGCAATCTTAAGCTAATATTTGCAATACTAAGCCTCAACTCCCTTAAGCAAACACAGCCCACAACTTTGCACAGGGGCTCTTTTCTACCTAGAAAGCAACCTCAGCATGCTCTCAAGGGGAAACTGATGCATCACCAGGGCATCACTACAATTCCCCATTGGCCCCCCCTCTCCCACCAGGAGCTCACTCCTCACATCATGGATGAGTGGAAGGCATTGCCAGTGCTAGAGCAGAACTCCAAAATGAAATCCTCCCACCGGGCTCAGTGGCTCAGAGCACACAGTCCTCACAAAGGAGGGGAAGGAATTGCTGTTGGCTGAGCAGGAGCTGGGAAGGCAGCCCTGCTGTGGCGTTCAGCACGCCACACCAAACAACCCTGAGCGCCCCTGCTGACCTCAGGTTGCACCATCAGCATCAGTGCTCATGGCCTCGCCTGCTGCTTCCCTAACCCCCAACAGCCCAGCAATGGGCCTTTCATACCACTGGCACTTCTCTTGGACCACGGAGCCCATTCCTGGGCGTCCTTGGCCTCTTATGGATGCTTCTGCAAAAGAGCTCCAGAGGGAATACGGGGGTCTTCTTCAAACATGCTCCTCTGTCTTCAGTTGCCTTGCTTGCCTTTTCAGCCAAACCCACAGGAAAGGAAAATCTTCCTGGGCGTTCAGATTTTAGGAAAGACAGGACTCCCCTGCCTCGCTCTTTGGCAGCAACAAGGCACCTCCAACCTGGCTCCCTGAGGAACCTGCAAGGCTCCGCTGCCCTGGAGCAGAGGAAAGGCTTTTTCTGTCGGAAGGTTTACAAAGTACCTGGCTCCTCTCTGGCTCTTCCTTTTCTCCCTTGCCTTTCAGGCCTGCCCTTTCTTTCTTCTCTTTTGGCTTAGCTGAGGAGTCCCACAGATCTCTTTGCCCCTGCACAACAGACAGAAAGGCTGCGTGCTGCAGGGCCACAGAAAAGACACAGCAAGGAGCACTACTGGCATCTGTTTCTTTCCAGGGCCAGAAGGTAATTTCTCTCTCTCTGCAGCCCTTTGTCTTGAGCCTTTCTCTGGGCGCTCTTAGGCCCTAAAGCTAGTTCTGGCCAGACAGAAAATCCCTGCTTTCTTCTGACCAGGGAGCTAAATAACCACTCAGAGAAACAGAAGGTGCCCTCCTTCCATCCCTGAAAGGCCCAGCAGGTGCACTTCCACGAGGAACAGGGCCAAAGAGGGGCTTTTGATGTGATTCCGGAGAAGGCAGTAGTGACCAACGCCTAGAGAAAATAGAGCCTAGCCTGCGCCTTTTAAAGCAAGCCCCTGAAGAGGCCAATCCAAGGTCTAATGAACACTTAGGAAGGAGGCTTCCATACCCGCGGCCCATAGAACTGCACTTTTCTACAAGCCCATGTGGCACAAGGAGGACCTCAGTCACTATCACCTACCTGTCCTGCCCTCTCCCCGCTTTTACTGAGAGGGCTCACAGCGGGGAGTCTGGCTTCAGCACTTGGCTTCCTCCTGCCTTTCTCCACCTTCCTTGAGGAGCTCCCTCGGATGGCTGGCAGCACGCTGAAAACACACATCACGGGGAGGTGGTGTGAGCACAGGGGCAGTTTGCTCCCCAGCCCGCACTCACAAGCTGGCCACCTGCCTCTGCAGCACAAGACAGTTGTGCAGGGGAATGACGTGCGTTCCAATACATGTGTTCTCTGTGCCACAGAGACAGAGATCACCCCTGGCTGAAACACCCCGGGCTGCACAACATGCCCACAGAAATGCTCCGGATGCCCCCACATCCAGGCTCTCTCTTGATGCAGCCAGGACCTGTGGCGCCACGTCATGTGCAAGGACAGGCTCCGAGAGACACCAGTACACCCCTTCCTGGCAGTTACGTTTATCACTGCTCAGTGGTCCAAAATACTCTGTGGTTGGGGATGGGAAATGTTTTTTCCCTGGGGACTCAGTGTCAAGAATGGAGCAAGTGATCCGGGGAGGAAAGCACGCCTGCCATTTACCCATCCCTGGCACTCTCTCGTGCCAGGCATAAAAGCAGGCTGTAATACAAAAGAAGAGCTTTCCCAGGAACTGAGTCAACCTAAAACACTAGCAACGCAGCCTGCTCTCTCCCTTTGTCTCTGCAGTCCTCCATCACTCCTGTCCCACATGGAAAGCCTCCTGTGAGTGTCCAAAAACTGCCTGGTGGGTGGAAGGGCTATCTGAGCCGATCCAAGGGCACAGACGTGCAAGCCTGCTGCTCTCTGTCCCGTGACAGCTCTCCGGAAAAGACCCTCTTTCCCTCATGCTGCTGGGGGCAGAAGGAAGGGCACTGCCCAAGGGGAAGCAACACTTGTTTTTGGAGATATTCACCTGAGGCACTCCCCTTCTTCAGCAGCGTTCCTTGCTCCCATCTCTTCCACCTGACTCTTCTCTGCCTCCTTGTCGAGACTGCTCGCTGCTGCTCGAAGCGCCTGCAGCCTTTGTTTGGAAACCATCCTGCGAGAGCAGGGACAGAGTCTCTCTCACGCTCTGGAAGGAGCGGAGCCCTCCTGTCTCTCAAAGGCCCTGTACACACACACTCCCAATTGGACTGAGAGCCCCCAGCGCCGGACAAGTTGTTGCTACTTGGTTGAGGATGCTGAGAGGCACTTGCCAGCAGGCTCTACCCCAGGCATTTCTCATCTGCCCAGAGAAATCCGAGGCTCCTGGGGCACTTCAGCTCCACCACCCAGCAATGTGGCTTCCTCACCCTGCAGGGGGGTCACTGCCATCCAAATGCCACAAGGCCTTGCTGCAGCTGGGGCACACGTACCTTTGCAGGGAGCTGCCGCTGGCCTTGTCCTCTGGAGATGACTCGCCTTTATACTCCTCCCACTCCTCCATCATCCAGCAAGTGAAGGAATCCTGCACATGCGCAGAGACTCTCATACAACCTTGAGACTGCGCAGTGCTGCTGCCCAGCCCACAGATCCACAGGCAACTTCCCCTAGGAGCGCTCCGCAGCAGCGCTACAGCCCATGAAGTGACCTCCACACGCTCTCAGGGGCATGCTAGAGCATGACCAGGGCATCACTGCAATTTCCCCATTGGCCCCCACTATCCCACCAGGGTCGCACTCCTCACCTCAGCAACAAGCAGAGAACATTGCCACTGCCAGAGCACAACTCCAAAATGAAACCCTCCTTCCGGGCTCAGCGGCTCACAGCCCACAGTCCTCACAAGCCCTACTGAGCTCAGCCTTCACCCTCAGAATCACACACACTCACGTCATATCCCATCTCTTCCGATGGCTGCTGCTTTTTCTTCTCCTCCTCATCTATGTGGGAGAAGTAGAGGAACACTGTCATCTCTTCTTCTGGCCCCAGGTGGTAGATGTACACTTCCTTAATGGTGGGCTTTCTCTCTGCAGGACGATCACCAGCCCTCTCGGGTAGGCGGAGGTCAGGCCGCAGGTTTGTCAGTGTTTGCGACATCCGCCGAACCTGCATTGGCATCAGAGCAGGCTTTGTATGCTGGGTCTCCCCTCACTTGGATGCTCTGAACATGCCACACTAGAGCAGCCGGCACCTGCAGGAGCCCCCCTGGTGGGGCCGCAGGTACCCCAAGGCAGGAGAAAGCCCTTGCTCAGGCAGGGACGCTCCAGCCGTAGCTGGACAGCCAGAAGCTGGACAACCAACTCCACACAGCCCTCAGGGCACGGCCCAGCCTCACCAAGGCTCCACAGTGATGCCAGACAAGCTTT